>NC_047098.1:2483070-2783936 GCF_902459505.1 Geotrypetes seraphini
TTAAATGCCACTGGGGAAGCCCAGAGCCCAGTCCCAGAGCGACAGTGGGCTTGCTGGTGTTTCTTGCTTTCAAACAGGCAGCTCACAATATCACATATACAATTCAAATTTACACATCTTAAAAAAATCCCATACCTTTTACAAAGGTGTGCTAGTGTTTTTACTCAAGAGGGGGCCTTGGTAAAAGGAGCCCATAATGACACCATCTTGACATATAGATTACATCTCAGCCATTCATCTACTAGCGTTTGGGTTTGAATGGTTGGACGTGGCCGGGGTGCGTGCTGTTTGCTGCCTTTTCAACGCTGCTTTTGGGCAGTCTTTTTTTGGATTCAAAACTCTTGATACTAACGAACCTCAATTCATTAGTAAAGTACTTATTCCATATAGTGCCTCACGTTCTCTTCGGTCAACTAACCAAAAACTTCTACTAATTCCCTCCTTGAAAATTATTGGAACCCGTCGACAAGATATGTTTTCAGTATCAGCGCCACAACTCTGGAATTCTTTACCTCTACAATTAAGAGATGAAAATAATCTAAGCTATTTTAAAAAGAACTTAAAAAGCTTTTTATTTAAGGATGCTTTTAACTTATAAATTTGCTTCTCTAGCCCTTCTTCCTTCCTTTGCTTTTTTTTCTAAACCTTCTCCCTCATTATATTTGGTTTTCTTTTCACCACTCTATTAGTCTATCAGTTTGCCAGTTATACTCATTGTGTAAACATTTTTTAAAATATATTTATTATGTAAACTATGTCTGGTTTTTTTTTTTGTTAGCTGTTTGTTATTTTTGTTTTAATACTATGTTAAACTATATGTTACTTTTATATATTGTAACTCGCTTAGAAAAATTTTAATTAAGCGATTAATCAAATATAAATAAAACTTGAAAACTTGATACCTGCTTTATCTGTTCATGTAATGAGTTATATAATGGGGGGGGGGGGGTTTGTTAAATCTACCCTTCAAAGCATTTAGACAGCTATAAGATGTGGAGCCAGAGTCCAGCCAATGGTGAGACTCAGTCAGACTGGAAGAAACATGATGTAATTACAGCTCCGACCGTAGGAGCTAACTCTATGGGTGCTTGAGAAGAGACAACTGGGATGATGGCCCATTGGTCTGACCCAGTAAGGCTATTCTTATGTTCCCAATATGGAACAAATTCATTGACTGAGCTCAGGAAGAAGTAATTTGCATGGGGTTTAGCACCCCAAATAATTTTTAAAATTTGGCTCCTTTGGCTCTGTCCAGTGAAGAAAAGCGCAGTCTCACAGCACTCACTGGAGCTTTCCTGGCGGCTAAACCAAAGGACACCCTGCCCTGATGACAGCTCCCTCCAGTCAGGAAAACTCACTAGGACAGATTTTGTGACTCACCTCAAACAATCCTGTGCACAGTGGCCACTTCCACTGTGGGCCCTAAAACATGCTACAGCTAGACAGAGATTAAGAGCGTCACAGGCCACCTGGGGCCATCCAGCGCAGAGCCGGCACGTCGTTATTGATGGAGTCAAGCTCCATGACCTTGCGTTTCACTGGCAGTGAGCGACAGAGGTCAGCAGTCAGTCAGCCATCAGAAGGAATTAAAAGCCTGTACACGTCCCCTGTTTGTCTCTTGGAAGGCTAAGGGTGGCAGAGCAGAATGAATAGGGAAATCCAGGGAGATGCTCATGAAAGAGAAGCTTGATCAAAGGGAAAGAGGACAGGGGCCTTAGTCTCATTTCCTGCTGTCCTGAGCCTCTTGTCCTCCCCGTCAGGGTGTGTGTGGTAGAGGGGAACGAGGAGAATGAGGGGGTTTGGTCCATTAAACCTGACTAGCCTCTAATGGGCCTCATGACACCTTCCAAAAGGTGGTAAATATGTCCTAAAGGTGAACTGTGCAGGGCAAGAAGTGGTCTTTTTGGCTTATCATTCCAGTCAGAACCAGGTCCAAGTCGAGCTTCGTTCCCCTGGGATTCCTACACTAATTTAAGAGCAAGAAGGGTCTTGGTGTCAGGAGGGAAGGCGTTGGGGCTGGAAAGGAGAGCCCCAGGAAGTTAGACGAGGATTTGTGAGTACAGAGGATTGAAATAGGGGACCAGGAAGTGAGAGAAAGAGGAAGAATAGGCTGGGAAAGGACAAAGGACAGGGGAGGCATCTTTGGGGATTTCCATTTCAGCTTTTGTCTGCATGTTTCTATATCTTCTGAATCAGGTGAGGGTCTTCCCACGTTCTGCACGTGACTGAGGTGACAGCATGTGGTGTCTGTGTAGTGATCGGCAACAGGTCCAGCGTGTTCTGTCTTTTCAAAATCGAATCTGTGCCGTGGGGATGCAGAATCCAAGGTGAGAGGAATTAGAAGTTGAAAGCAGTGGAGGTGTAGAGGGAAGAGAAGATGGGGATGGATGAAGCGCGAGGACGATAATCTTAAGACGCACATGAACAGATGTCCTTGCTCTTCCTTAACTCAACATTTAAACGTTCCTCCATCCTAACGCAAATGTTTACACCATCGCAAGTCTAAACTCTCCTCTCCTGAACAAACTACAGAGGATTCAAAGCTCGCATCACCTTCAAAATAGCATCCGTAATGTTTCAAATCCTATATGCAACAACTGCTCATAAACTTATTGGTCAACTCCTGGTCTTCATCAACCAGAAAACTGAAATCGCTTCAACTGCTCCACCTGTCTCCCAAAGGGGTTCAATGCAAACGCTTTTCACATATCTTGGCACCAACACCTGGAACAACGTCCCGACTGACAACAGGATGGAAACATTCTAGAACAGATGCCGAAAGAAAATGAAAACCACTCTTCTTTGAAAGCATACACACCGTAGACACCTAACTCAAAATAATTAATATCTCTAGATCTCACCCAATACGCAAACGCTCTACCAGTGCAATCAAAGAACCTCCATTCTCTTCTCTATTACCCTATCCCTAATTCTGATCTCCTCAAATTACTATAATGTACTATATTCATTCCGTAACTCAAAATATTGTAAGTCGCCTTGAACCTGTATAGCATAGCGCCAATCAGAAATACCAGATTAGATTAGCTTAAACTTTGAGGCTACTAGGCCACTTTCTCGCTTTGATTGGCCCCTGTCTGAAGCAGTGGCCCACAGGGAAACACATCTGGCAACCCTGCTGCACTTAGACAGAGATGTTTATGGCAGGGATGCTAATAAAGTCTGTGGAGAAAATCATCAAACAAGTGGAGCAGTGAATGAGCTTGGCTGTGTTTACTGATGAAAGAGAGAAGATAAAGGAATGAGGGAAACCAGAGGAAGGAAAGGCACTAGAGAAAAGCTGTGGACCCTCCACAAAGGGATAAGCAGCCTAAAATCTCTTTTCAGATCCTGCCCAGGTACTTGTGACCTAGATTGGCCACTGCTGGAAGTGGATACTAGGCTCGATGGAGCATCGCTCTGTCCCAAAATGACAATACTTATTGAGACAATTAAAATCTCTATGAGTGGTGTAGAACGGGAACAAGTGGATCAATTTTTTACTGCATCAAGATTTCCAAAGACCAGTATACACTCGAAGTTACAGAGTAATACTTTTAAAACCAATAGGAGGAAATATCTTGTCACTCAGAGAATAGTTAAGCTCTGGAATGCATTGCCAGAGGATATGGTAAGAGCGGTTAATGTAGCTGGTTTTTAAAAAGGTTTGGACATGTTCCTGGAGAAAAAGTCCATAAACTGCTGATGAGACACACATGGGAGAAGCCACTGCTTGCCCTGGATCGGTGGCATGGAATGCTGCTACTCTTTGGGTTTTTGCAAGGTACTTGTGACTTGGATTGGCCTCCTTGAAGATGGGCTACTGGGCTAGATGGACCATTGGTCTGACCCAGTAAAGGCTGTTCTTATATTCTTATATTTTCCTTTTTAGAAGCAAAATTTCTCATTGCAATCATACAAATCAGCAGGACTGAGCTCCAGAGCCAGGTATTGGGATCCCACTTTCAAGGCAGTTGCACATTGAAGGCTTCTGGGTGGTCCAGGAAGATAGGCTCAAATGGCTGCTGGTATCAGTCTTCCATTGCATTTTACGCTCCAGACTCCCTTTCTTTTAGCTTGCTACCACACCAGGGGTAGGCAATTCCGGTCCTCGAGAGCCGGAGCCAGGTCAGGTTTTCAGGATATCCACAATGAATATGCATGAGATGGATTTGCACATACTGCCTCCTTGAGATGCAAATCTATCTCATGCATATTTATTGTGGATATCCTGAAAACCTGATCTGGCTCCGGCTCTCGAGGACCGGAATTACCTATCCCTGTACTACACTGATGAAACTACTCCCCCCATTGTAAGCTAATTTTAAAACATTTTGGCTATTTCTAGTGAAAGCAGACTCCTCCACTGTTAGCATTGTAGCTCGTGGTCTGCTTCTCAGTAAGATTTTAGTAATTTCGTACTTGGGATTTCATTTCAGAGGATCTCCTGTTTGGATTCTTTGAATAAGTTCAGCTAGGATATTTAAAGCAGGAGTGCCCCCTAATGCACTTACCTGGTACTGCAAGGTGTGCCCAGGGCTTCCATAAATAGGAACCTCATTAAAAGGTTGAATTAAAAGGTTCGTGTCCCAGCAAATTACAAACCAGTAAGCCTGGCAAAATAGTGGAAACTATTATAAAAAAAAATACAATTATTCAGAGACAAGCATGGTTTAATGCAGGGCTGCCCAAGTCCAGTCCTCGAGGTCTACTGGCAGGCCAGGTTTTCAGGATATTCACAATGAATATGCATGAGAGAGATTTGCATGCACTGCCTTCTTGCCATGCAAATCTCTGTTTTTGTCCTAGTGTCTCTTCTGATTTTCTAAGGGGTGGGGGAGGCTTTTCCTTAGCTCTGTCCAGGGTCTGTTACCTATTACATTACTTGGGCAAATTCCTTTGAACACGGCCTGAACACTTGCTTCCACTTTGCCTATTTGCTTTCAGAAGCATCACGAAAAGTTAACCCTCCCTTTTATTGCCAGCTGTGGTGGAAAAAGCTCCGACACTCATAGAATTCCTGTGAGCATCAGAGCTAAAACCACCATGGTCGGGGATAAAAAAAAAAAAAAAAAAAGCCTAATGCGGCTTCATAAAAGGGGCCTAAATAATTTCTTTTTCTTTCTCCATTTGTGAAATTTAATTCACATGTAAATTGCCCTTAAATCTCACTTTTTCATGCAGTTCACCCTTGCAGTGACATAACTAGAAAATCAGAGCCTGTGGGAAAAAAATATTGAGGGGATCTCCCATATAATATTATGGAAAAGACATATAAAGACTTCGAGAAAAAAAGTTTAATAAAATGTAGGTATGTTTAATTGAATAGAGCTTCTTAGAAATAGAGACACTTCAACAAAGAACAATTCAGGCTTAGGGGCTCATAATAAAAAAACAAAAAAACCCCGTCCAAAATGCGGCCTAAGTTGGTACTTGGATCGTCCAAGTACCGATAATCAAAACTGGTTTTAGACGTATCTAAAACCAGCTTAGGTCTTTTCACTGGCTCTGTACGCCCAGAGTGTAAAGGAGTGTTTTTGAAGGAGTGGATAAGGTGGGAGGGGGACAGACCTAGACTTAGTCATCTGTCAGCCATAATCAAAAAAGTTTGACAGGTTGTCAGACAGAATTCATTTCAAATGCTCCTGTCTGGCTTTCAAGATCCTTCAAGGCATCCTCCCTCCCCTAATCCCACTATCCTTTAACGCCTCGAGGCCTGCTACCACCAGATCCGCCCACAGACATAAACTATCCTTCCCCTCTCTACGCGGTATTCTCTACGCAGGCAAACTGGGAAATTCCCTCCTCTCCAAAATCACGGGCCTTTGGAACGATCTCACAATCCCGCTGCGGAATCTGGGCTCCCTCCAATTATTCCGTAAACAACTGAAAACCTGGCTTTTTTTCTAACATATAACATTTCTTCTCCTGTTTATTTTCCCTCTGTTCATATGCTTTTGTAAATCTTTCTCCTCTCTCTCCTTATATTTTTAAGCTTTGTAAACCGTGCCGAGCTCCACTTCCGTGGAGATGATGCGGTATATAAACTCAAGGCTTAGTTTAGTTTAGTATAGGTTTTGACTTAGACCAAGTCAAAACAGGTATAAGTTCCAAATCAGGCCACTGAGCTGATCAGCTCAGCGGTCCAGCCAACCTGTCTCCCTGGTGATTCCCCCCCCCCAAAAAAAAATCTTCCCCGGCAGGAGGGGGCTGGACACAACAACCCCCTTCCCCTCTGAATCCACACACTGACCCGCTCTGGACCCCCTGATAGGATGGATGACAGTGGGAAATATAGCACTGAGCAGGTGGGTGGGAATCGAATCAGAGGAGCAGGTGGAGGGATTGGAGGAGGAGAGAAGTGCAGTTTCCTCTTCAGTGATTTCAGAAAAGGAGGAAAAGGTGGCGGGGTTTGAAGAGAGAACATAAGAATAGCTTTTACTGGGTCCATCTAGCCCAGTATTCCATCTTCAAGGAGGCCAATCCAAGTCACAAGTACCTGGTTGGCAGAAAGGACAGATGGAAGGAGGTGGGGGGAACTCAAGTTGAAGCTTGTGAACCTTGTCATAGAACAACTCGGGGGGGAAGTGAAGGGAGGGATTGGAGGTGAGGGCACTTTGAGCAGAGACTTGAGTGTGGCAAAGAGACAGCGAGGGTTAGAGCTAAGAGAGTTAGTTAAAAGGGTTTCATATTCTTCTTTGGCAAGTGAGAGACTGGGAGGATGTCGGCAGGAATTTGAGGTGTACGTATGGAGTCAGCATGTGTGCGGGATTTAGCCAAAGGCATTCAGTAGATCATGCACAGGTAGTGGATCTTAGAGGTCAGCAAGGGCTGGGGTTTGGCGCACCTTACAGGAAGCGAGATGGGAGGAGCGAGGGTATCTAGAGCGGAGGAGAGGACGGGGTTAGCCACGAGCCCTCTGAACAGATCAGAGCAGATAGACTGGGTCGTCTGGCACACCTCTCACAATTTCCTTCACTTGCCATCAGTGTCCTTGACAGACATCAAACTTTGAAAAGGCCACCGCACCCCCCAGATCTAGACAGAAAATAGCATTTCCCTCAGAAGGGCCAACGTGTCCATCTATTAGCTGTAAATGAAATGGAGAGCCCAGGCAGAGGTTCTGGTTTACTGACTCTAGGAGGACCTCAGTGCTCAACAAGTGGGATGTGCCAGATCCAGACACATTCCCTGCGCTTCCAGGCAACGGCAGAGAGGGATGAAACCAACCCAGGCAGCTGAAAGGCTTTTTCTGTTCTCTTCCCAGAGAAGCAATAGGTGAAGAACGCAGGCAGGGGCTGTGCGTGGTACGATTCCTCATTCTCTCTGCCCCCCCCCCCCACCCCCGGTACAACCTCAACCTTGACACCCCTTCTCTCTACCTCTCCTTCTTTGAGCTGCTAGCAGACCCCCCCCCCCCCCAAACTTTAGCAGGATCCAGAAACAAGGGAAAACACCAGGGATTCTTCCAGCTTCATTATTTCTAAATCGGTCTTGGCATCTAACAGCGGTGAGGCAGAATTTTATTATTTTCTGGGCTTTTCTTTTTTTTTTTTAAGCAGCAGCTCGGTGTTTGCTCTCAGAGTGGCTGAGGGGGGAGAGATGAACCACTTCGCCTCCAAGAAGAGGAGGAGAGGCTGTTGCTTTGTGTCTCCGTGATGGGCTCCTGCATCTCCAGAGGTAGGTGGGGTGGGTGGGGTGGGAGAGAGCTCAGATTCTAATTTACTTTTGGGGGGGGGGGAGGAAGTGTGTGGCTGCTGCTGTGCGAGTGGCTGAGGTAGTTGGCGGCTATGTGTTCCAGGCTTCAGGACTGACATCCCAAAAGTCCACATTTGAAACCAGTAATTGAACTGGGATTGAACCATCCCTTCTCAGCACTTAACCAAGTCAGTGGCTGCTCCGGGGTGCATGTGGGATCTGTGACAGCCTTGAGGGTCCCTGTGGCTGACTTTGCCTTTGGGGTCTGTAGCTCTGGGCTTTAGGGACAATGAAAAGCCCAGGTCAGGGTCATCTCCCAATGATCTGGAGGTGCTTCAGCCCTCCCCGGGCACAACATGACCCCATTCAGGCTGAATGTTTCTCGCTGTGCAGCGTCTCTGGAGACATTTCAGACAAACTGTGATTTGTACTGTATTCACCCATATTTTAATATTTAGAGCTGCTGTACAACTTAATATATGCTGCTATTGACTAAAATCACTCCTTCAACAAATGCCTCTTTGTGGCCGCTCAGTGACATAAGAATTTTTTATTACCTATTTAAACATTTGAAGCACTTTATTGGGGGGCCCAGCAGTTTTCTCTGATCCTTTGAGCTTATTTATATACCATCTATACCAGTGGTCTCAAATGTGTGGCCTGGGGGGACACATGCGGCCCGCCAGGTCCTATTTATCATCTTCACAAAAGTAAAATAAAACCGTTTCTTGATCTTATGTCTCTTTAGCTATATTATGATTAAGACTTAGCCAAAAAGAAAGATTTATCAAGAGTTTTACCTCATTTCTTTTAATAAGGCATTACTTATTTTTTCTGAGGCCCTCCAAGTACTGACAAATCCAAAATGTGGCCTTGCAAAGGGTTTGAGTTTGAGACCACTGATCTATACCCTAAGTGGTTTACATCCAAGTATACTTCCCTATGTCCCCCTTGGGCTGAAAGTCTCTCTAATGGACCTGGGGCAGTGGAGGATTAAGTGACTTGCCCAGGGTCACAGGGAGCAGAACCTCAGGGTGCTGAGGCTGTGGCTCTAACCACACACTCCCCACAAATTAAAAGTTAATTTTATATAGCTTCTTCCCTCCATCTCATCTAGGCAGTGGAGGGTGACAGCCTTTAGCCAGGGCTCCCTCCCAAAACCAATCCACAGGTATATCGAGTCTGGCCTCTAGGTGTCACTATTGTGCAATGGCACTAATGCTCTTCCTCTCACCCATCTTCAAATCTGGCCTGCTCTGGAAGCACAGTCTGGGTGTAGGGTTACTAGACGTCTAGATATCCCAGGACATGTCCTCCTTTTGAATGTGCATGAGTCGAGTCTCTTTCATTTGAAAGGAAGCTCTGCAATGAGAGGGCATAGGATGAAGTTAAGAGGTGATATAAGGAAATACTTTTTTACAGAAAGGGTGGTAGATGCGTGGAACAGTCTCCTGGAAGAGGTGGTGGAGACAGAGACTGTGTCGGATTTCAAGAAAGCCTGGGATAGGCATGTGGGATCTCTCGGAGAGAGGAAGAGATGATGGTTACTGCGCATGGACAGACTGGATGGGCCATTTGGCCTTTATCTGCCATCATATTTCTATATTTCTATATCTGGGGGTCCGGACGGCTTTTCAAAACACAGCACTTTGTTCAGGTTTTGGAACAGCTTGGAACAATCACTGTCGGGCAGGAGGGAATGCGTGGATGCCATGCGATGACGTCACGCACCGCATGCCCTCCTGCCTGACTAGAGCAGGCAGTGGGGGGGGGCGGGGCTAGAATAGGATTGGGGGCGGGACTGGGGCATGACAAGATGGGGATGGGTAGAACTGGGCGGGTCTAGGGGGGGTCTGGATTTTCCAAACAGAAAATGTGATAACCCTAACAAGGGGGTGCTGAAAAGTTCTCGGCCCAACCAACTCCCTAAATCTGATGTTATTTGGTCACAGTAGCTGAAAAGAGAGTTATTTTAGTTGATTTTTTGTCAGAGTTTGCAAATTGGCACTTTGCAAAATGAAATAACACTTTTTTCAGCTACTGTGGCCAAATAACATCAGATTTAGGGAGTTGGTTGGGCCGAGAACTCTTCAGCAGCCCTTCGTGTAGAAAGAGAGAAAAATAAAGGCCGATAAAGACCATTTGGCTTATGCCGTCATCCATCCACTCCCCTTTTCTTGCCTTAAAGATCCTTTGTGCTTGTCCTAAGCTTTCTTGAATTCAGATAGTCTTGATGTGAAGAAGTATCTCCTTAGATTACTTCCCAGTCTGTCCCCTTTCACCTTTACCCTATGCCCTCTTTTTCCAAATGAAAGAGACTCGACTCATGCGCATTTACATTACGTAGGTATTTAAACATCTCTATCATATCTCCCCTCTCCTGCCTTTCCTCCAAAGTAGACAGATTGAGATCTTTAAGTCTGTCCCTATACGCCTAATGATGAAGACCACCCACCATTTTAGTAGCCTTCCTCTGGACCGACTCCATCCTTTTTATATCTTTTTGAAGGTGCGGCCTCCAGAATTGTACACAATATTGTAAATGAGGTCTCACCAGAGTCTTATACAGGGGCATCAATACCTCCTTTTTCCTACTGGCCATACCTCTCCCTAGCATTCTTCTAGCTTTTGCCGTCACCTTTTCAACCTGTTCATCACAGACAATCACACTCAACTCCAGCTCCTCTTTCGTGCACAGAATTACTTCACCTCCTAAATTGTATTGCTCCCTCATGTTTTTGTTGCCCAAATGCACGACCCTGCATTTTTTGTAGCATTAAATCATAGCTGCCAAATTCAGGACTATTCGTCAGTATTCACTAGGTTCCTTCTTCTGAATGACAGCACTGTCACTGAGACACCAAGAAAACCCTAAATGCCATTTTAAAGCCTGTGGTACTGCATAGTTAAAACAGCAGAGGAAGCTCAAGGTGTGTTCTGGCTGTATAGTCTATTATTATATCAGAGAATAAGTTGATGTCATTAAACACTGATTTTTTTTTTTTTCTGACTTTATAAAGAAATGGCTTGCAACCAGTAAGCCTCTCGGATGTGCACAGGAAGCCACAGAGCGGTCACGCATATAGGGAGCTAGTCTGGTGATGATTTTCATATTTTCCAAGCATGCTGTTGGGAGGGAGCTCTAGAGAGGGGAGGCTTACAACCAGTGAGCCTGACGTCAGCACTGAGCAGAAAACAAAATGACTGATCCTATAGATAGACACAGTGTCATGAGAATGAGTCAGTGGGGGCTCAGCAAAGACAAATCCTGCCTCAGCACTTGATTCGATTTTCATACAAGGCGTCAACAAAGAAATGGATAATAGGGAGCCAGTTCATATGGTGAATTTGGATTTTCAGAGAGACTCCTTAGTAAATTGGAGAGATATGGAATAGGAGTCAAAACGATTTTGTGCTTGCAAGTTCTTTTTTGATCAAGCCTGATAGCAAAAGACTTCTGTATCCCTCCTATCCTCCCTTTTTTTCCTCTGCCATCGCCAGACTCTGTCCCTTCTACCTTGCACTGTATGCTTGGAACAAGCTGCTCGAATCTCTACTAACTCCTCACACCTCACCCATCCCCCATCCTTATATGTCTTGTCTGTCTCTCCAAGTTAGATTGTAAGCTCTTCCAAGCAGGGACCTCTATAAATGTCATTCCACCTCTTTGAGCATGCTTTTGACTCCTAACTCCTCTCACCTCATCCATCCCTATCCCTATACGCCATGTCTGTCTGTCCAAATTAAACTGTAAGCTCTTCCAAGAAGGGACCGCCTATTAAATGTCAAAATATTTAATACTGTGTATGCTTTTCAGCACTGTCTAAGTGATAAATAGTAGTGGTATCCTTCTGCTACAGAACTGGTCATAAAGTGTATGGGGACAGATTTAGAGACCTCAATAGGTCTATTCTAGAAGAAAGACAGGAGAGAGGGGATATGAAAGAGACATTTAAATATCTCCCGTGGCATTAATGTACAAGAAGTGAACCTTTTACATATGAAGGAAAACTCTGGAATGAGAGGGCCTAGGATGAAGTTAAGAGTTGATAGGCTCTGGAGTAATCTAAGGAAATACTTTTACAGAAAGGGTGGTAGATGCGTAGAACAGTCTCCCGGAAGAGGTGGTGGAGACAGAGATTGTGTCTGAATTCAAGAGGGCCTGGGACAGGCACGTGGGATCTCTTAGAGAGAGGAAGAGATAATGGTTACTGCGGATGGGCAGACTGGTTGGGCCATTTGGCCTTTATCTGCCATCATGTTTCTATGTTTAAATACCTATGTGGCGTAAATGTGCATGAGTCGAGTCTCTTTCATCTGATAGGAAGCTCTGGAATGAGAGGGCACAGGATGAAGTTAAGAGCTGATAGGCTCTGGAGTAATCTAAGGACATACTATTTTACAGAAAGGGTGGTAGATGCATGGAACAGTCTCCCGGAAGAGGTGGTGGAGACAGAGACTGTGTCTGAACTCAAGAGGGCCTGGGATAGGCACGTGGGATCTGTTAGGGAGAGGAGGAGATAGTGGATGCTGTGGATAGGCCATTTGGCTTTTATCTGCCATCTTGTTTCTATATGATTTAGGGGGAAGTTAACACATGTTAACAATAGTTCACATTATATTTTACTGACGTCATGTTTCTATTTTCTTGGTGCTTGGGGATTTCCCCAGTATGACGATGCTTGTCTTATGTACTGCTATCTTCATCTTGAGGTTTGTGGGCCTGAGGATCATAAAAGAGGCTAGGAACTGAGGAAATGAGTGTGTGTATGTACTGGGGTGTAATTTGAGAATGTCTCAGGGTTTTGATTGGTTATTCCAAGGGTGGGATCAGTTTCTTGACATTTAAGAGAAGGGTGAGGACTTGGCTCTCTTCCCTTTGAGTCAGGTGGGGGGTAGAGGTTTTAATTTGGGCAATCATTGAGTACGTGCTGCTTGTGAGTCACAGAAGAACAAGTCTGCATCTTCTCTTTCAGTTCTAAGAGATTCTTGGGTTTTAGCCTGACCTCCATTGGAGATCAGAGGACTCCTTTCTCAGAATCCCAGATATTTGATCCACCTCCTTGGACTTGGGGGTCACTTTGTCAAGGGCGATCATTTGGCGACTGCGCCACGATGTTAGTTAGCAAGAATTGTCTACCTTCTTTCTTCTCCAGGCTTCCTCTAGCTCTTGGGATCTTTCCTGAAGCCTTCCAGTTACATCTGTGACCCAACCATATGAGATCTTGTTCATGAGTTTGAATATATATATATATATATATATATAAATATCTCATTTTACAAATCCAAGTTCAATGTGAATTGCATACTGTACTGTAAGTAGCAGCTGGAACATCTCTCTGAAAACCCATGAATGTGGTCTCTTTCATAGGCATTTTCGGACTACTAATAAGAATGGTAGCTAAGAGGAGGGACGACGGCCTGTTGAGAAAGGACCCTTTGTATCTGTACTGGTTCTGTGCCCATGGTGTACCTGTTTTGTTCTGGTCCACTGGATCATCTTCAGCCTGGTTTTGAGCGTTCACTGGATTGGGGATGGCAGAACTTTCTCAGGCTTCTGCCAGAAATATTGATGCAAAGCTGAGGGTCACGTGTTTATATGGCAACATGTCTGAGTCAGCCTCTCATCGTTCCAAGGAACCGGGTGTCAGTATTAAACACATCAGCAAGGTGTCCAGGGTTAAGGAGCTGCAGAAGGAACAATTATCTTATTGTGATATGATTCAGCGGCTGAGGAGCTTGTTAAGAGCCTCAGACAGTGAGAGAGACCTTCTGGCAGCTACGAAATGTAGGATCTCTCTTTATACGCTGCTGCTTCCCATTAAAATCAATTCAAAGAGAACAACCCCCTCCCCCCCCCCACCGCCCCAGTCTTTGAAGTGCTCATTTCCATTAGCATCAATGATATCAACTGGCGTTCCTGAAAGACAGACACTGCAAATCCTAAAATTCCCCCACAGATTCTTGGGGGGGGGGGGGTCGGAGTGCTACAAATCACAGGAGTAAATGTTACAATGGCTGTGAATTCCAAAATGCCATCATTTATCCTGAAATTGAAAAATAATTTATCCATATAGGGGATAAAATTCTATAAATTGATTGAACTTAACCACCAAGATGACCCGTGCTAAGTGCAAGTTTGGTATTGGTGATCGCAGGCACAGTTCCGTGCGAAGAAGCTATCACCTGGGTACATAAGTGCTGACCAAGCCCCTGAGCCACCCAGGTCCACACCCCCAAGCCGCCAATACCCCTCCCAGGTCCATGACCTTGACCCGCCTAGGGATTTTGCGCTCACAGTTTATAGATTACCAACTTAGGGCAGTTGTCTAACTGTCACTTAACCTCAATTAGAGCTGATTATTGGTTGTTAATGCTAATTAGCAAGTCGTCAATCAAGTTATGCGCACATCTCACAGTTTTTGCGTGCATCCAAGATGTGTGTAGCGAGGCCTAAGGTACGCGCTGTTTATATGGGCCAGATTCCGCTAATGACGACGTACGTTGGGCGACAGTCCACGTCCTACTGCTGCCCAACCTAATTGTTGCAATTGGTTCAATGACACAATAATTGACTCTGCCATTGTCCTAAGGAGGAGCCTGGTTAGGGCGAATGCCAGAAGCGACCTCAGGCGCCTTTCTAGATGCAACTCTCGTTAAAGGTATACGCCAGAAATGTAGGCCTTTAAAACCTTCCCCTAGGTTTCTGGCACCTACTTTTCACATAGCCGCGATTCTCCAAACCGCTCCATTGCGCCATTGACACGCAATTGGCAGTGCTTTTGGAGGCATCACGGCGCCATTTGCAGAATCTGGCCCTAAGTGTCTAATCTGCGCCTAGGTTGGGAGATCCGAATGTACCGGTCTATTCAGCGGCACTTACTAACTAACCTCCATTCCTTAGTCCTATCTCAATCGGATAATTGTATTTCTGTTTATCAAAAAGAACTCAGGCGATTCCAAATAATTCAGAACACCACCGTCAAGCTTTTATTCACAGCTGCTAAATTCGATCATGCGACGCCTCTTTTAATCAGAGCGCACTGGCTCCCCAAATCACATAGGATCACTTACAAAACTCTTAACCTTTCAAAGCCGAATGACACAATTACCAGGATTTATTCACCTATACGATCTTCGCACTCAATCAATCAAAACGTTTTGGAGATCCCATCAGTCCGACATATAATATATGAAACGACCAGGACATCGAGAACAGTTGGCCCTCCTTTCCGTGGGAAGAATCTGATCTTACAAAATTCCTGCTTAAGGACGCTTTCGATTGCTAATTGAGTCCCCTCCTCTATGTACCTCATTTCGATGTCTCTCTTTCCTATTGAATATTGAATTCCTTATATGCATCAGTTTGTCTTCTCTCTTGCAATTACCTTTTATTATACATTTTAAATTGTATTTATATACACTGCTTAGATTTTTGTATAAGTGGTATATGAAATGTTAATAAACTGGAAACTAAGGGGCCCTTTATTAAGACACGAAAAATGCTAATGCGCCCTTAGAATATAATGGATGCCTTAGCATATAGTGAGCGTTAATCTTTAGCATGCGCCACTGTTCCCTCTAAGCTGAGCAGGAGTCCTCCACCCACAGTCTCACCAATAGAGGGTGCTGTTTTACTGTCACATTTTTCAATTGTGAGGGACAGGCAAGTTCTGCAGGACTCCAGGGAACATACCTGTCCTTAGCGACTGAAAATATTCCACCCCCTAGTGGTAGCAATGCAGCTGGAGGACACCTGCTCAGCTTAGAGGGAACACAACGTTAGCACGCCTTAATAAAAGGACCCCTAAATGTTTCATGCCACTGATTCTCTGATTCGCCTGAACCGCTTTCCTCCCTGTCCTTTAGAATTCTTCACAAGTGCCCAGAAAGAGTTTTCCACCGCCAACACCTCCCACACGGAGTGCCCCCCCACGTCAGCGGCTGCCGAGAGCCAGCGTCAACCAGCAGCTACGGATGGAACTCCAGCCCAGGAGGACGACGTTAAGAAGGTAATGACCGGGAGGGACTGAACTCAAAGTCGGAAGCCCTCTAACTTTCAATGGTACAGCAGAAATTCAGGTGCCGATTCAGCGCATAACTTTTGGCGCTAAACGGAAGTTAAGTGCTACGGCAGGACAGAGAGAGGAAACAAAAGGTAGAATTCAACAGATACTTAAGCAGGAGAGAGATAGAAAATAAGGTGGGTTAACATGATGCAGGAAAATGAGCTCTGTGCAGCTGATAAAATGTAAAAGAATATAACACAGAGAAAGTGAAAGTCTAGTGCTTCCCAAAAATCACTACTTAATAGTTGCCATACAGTGAGAGATTAGAGAAACTGGGCCTCTTCTCCCTTGAGCAGAGGAGATTGAGAGGGGACATGATCGAAACATTCAAGATACTGAAGGGAATAGACTTAGTAGAGAAAGACAGGTTGGTCACCTTCTCCAAGGAAGGGAGAACTCGAGGGCACTCTCTAAAACTGAAAGGGGATAGATTCCATAAGGAAGTTCTTTTTCACCCTGAGAGTGGTAGAAAACTGGAACGCTCTTCCGGAGTCTGTCGTAGGGGAAAACACCCTCCAGGGATTCAAGACAAACTTAGACAAGTTCCTGCTGAACCAGAACGTACGCAGGTTAGGCTAGACTCAAATAGGGCGCTGGTCTTTGACCTAAGGGCTGCCGCATGAGCGGATTGCTGGGCACGATGGACCACTGGTCTGACCCAGCAGTGGCAATTCTTATGTTCTTATGAAAAAAAACTGGAGGTTTTAATCTTCTAAAGGGGTTGCAAAGCCTCAGAAAATGGAGCCATTTACCCAATTTGGGTTTTACCGTGAATTCTTAATCGTGCTCCTGCTCACGTCACAGGCTTAGCCCCGCCCTCACTCTCACTAATTTAATACAAGTTCTTGTGCAAAAAATTTTTCCCATTATTTAATTATGTCTTCTTTATTAAATAAAGTGCTTTGAAATGAGCTGTTAGGTTGTCAGTTTTGAATAAGAGGATATAAGGTTTGCAGGTTTTTTCAGAATGCACTTTATTAGAAATGAGAACAGAAGTAAAAAAAGTTTTTTGGGAAAAATTTTTTACACAAGAACTTATATAAAATTAGTGAGAGTGAGGGCGGGGCTAAGCCTGTGATGTGTAAAAATTCACGGTAAAACCCGAATTGGGTAAATGGCTCCATTTTCTGAGGCTTTGCAACCCCTTTAGAAGATAAAACCTCCAGTGTTATTTTTTAATTTTTGACTTGTATTCTGAGGGCATATTGTGGAGCTGAGCAAGGTTGGAATTGCAATTTGTGCATTTGCATATACGGTACGCATAGGGATATACAGTAAATGTACATATTTTCATAAAAGCTGCAAGTTTGGTTGTTTTTGTGAGACGTGTCAGCATTCATTCTGCCAAAGGGCTCTTGCATCTCCCTGAATTTCCCACTGAGATGAAGGGGCCAAACTAGGACCCTAGACCTTTAACCCAGTACTTGTCAGAGAGCTCAGAGTTCACGCAGACTTTTCCCACTGCTTCTTTCTCTCTCCTCTCCTCTCCAGAAATGCTGTCAGACCTCGAATGGCTTCCTGCCCGAGTCCAAGCCCACATGCAGTAACTATGACATCACAGCGCTCGCAACCTCCTCTCTGGTGGGTAGGTAGAAAGCTTCGCCTGCTCCTTCTCTCATTTGCTTGTATAATATTCTGTGCATATTGTCCCTCTACCTCCCCTTGCAGCAAAAACAAGGTAGGGTTTAAATAGAGATTTAGAGGGCTTTGGGGCTTTGTAAAAGAGGCTGATAGACAGCAGAAGTCAATTTTCAGAACTGACATGTTTTGAACACTAAAATGAAAATAAATTATTTTTCTTACTTTTGGTGCCTGTTGATTTTAAAGATGGAACAAAATGTTCTTTAAAATCACCAGGCAACAAAGGTAAAAAAAAAAAAAAAAGATTTATTTTCATTTTAGAAATTAAAACATGTCAGTTCTGCTGTCTATATTTGCCACTGTACGAGTATAGAAGGAAATGTGAGTGAGCGGGGGGGGGGGGGGACGCTTTATGCGATTACAAATTTAATTGCAATTAATCGCAATCGATATGCAACCCTACTCTATTGAGCAGGGATTGTCTCTTGCATATGTGGCGTATGTCTAGCAGTGCTATAGTAAGCGAGAACTCCACCTCCAAATAGCCGGGTGTGAGATAGGCATAGGGCATTAAGCAAGTGCTAATTCTTAGCGTGTGTTAAATTAGCTAGCACGCCTTACTAAGAGACCCTATACGGGCTGCTGAAAATGACCAGTTAGCACTGAACAAGTGATTTTAACCAACCCGGAGCCGTTTCTGGACAGGCTTTGCTTTGAATCCCAACCCAATTTTTTCCAGTGGTTGAGAGTGAGACGTGCACTTCATTTTGCCTTAGGGGACAGGCCATGGCCCTACCAAAATTCTCCAGCCAGTTTATCTGCGGAGAATCAAGAGCTTGTATTTCTGCTGTTGTTGCTCTGTCTGTCTTTGGCCGCCACTGGCCGCTGGCTCCACATGTTTGCTAATAATGGAGGGGGGAGGGCTACATAGCCTTCCACTGAGCTCTGGGAGAGCAAATCCGCTTTCAGGGCCGATGGATGACGTCTCCAAGGGTGGCTGATTCATCCTGCTTGTCCATGGAGAATCAAGAGCTTGTCTTTCTGCTGCTGTTGCTCTGTCTGTCCTTGGCCGCCACTGGCCGCTGGATCCACTTGGTTGTTAATAATGGAGAACAGCTACTTCCTGTTCCCAGTGCTGGCCAGGCAGAGCAAGGGCAGCAGAGAGACAATCTCCTGTCACTGTGCGGTAGATGTCTCATGCTTGGGGCTCAGAGGTAACTGAAGCACTGGGGATAGGGATTAGAGGCGGGAACTATTGCTGGGCCTGGGATAAGGGGTCAGGTGGAAGGTGTGTAGTGTCACCAGACATCTGGATTTCCCCGGCCATGTCCAGGGGTCTGGACGGCTTTTCAAAATCCGGCACTTGGTCTGGGTTTTGGATCAGCATCCGTGAATGCGCAGATGCCATCCCGACGCCCGAATGGGTTAAGGGGGTGGGGATGGGGGCGGGGACAGTGGGCAGGGATGGGGACTGGAGGGGGCGAGCTTGGGGTTGTGGTCATGGGTCTGGATTTTCCTGAAGGAAAATCTGGATAACCCTAAAGGAGAAGGAAGAGGAACTAGGAGGGGAGGAAGAAGGGCATGTGCAAGAGAGAGTGAAGCTGAAGGGACAGAGTGATGGAGGATGGGTTTAAGGTGAAGGAAAGACAGGGTAGGGGACTTAGGACAATTGGGCACAGCCATTTCACCATGGCTGATTCATTGCCAATTGAGGCCTGAAGTGTTTTAAAATTTAAAACTGAAAAGAACATTAAAAAATTGCCCTACTGGGACAGACTGAAGGTCCATCAAGCCCAGCTTCCTGTTTCCAACAGTAGCCAACCCAGGTCCCAAGAACCTGGCAGAAACCCAAAGAGTAGAAACATTCCAGAGCTGAGATTGTGATGTCATAATGCCTCATTCCACCAATGCCTAAGAGCCAACCTCATCAGTGATGTCACAATGGCTTCATTGTCCTATACTTGGCTCACATAAGAATGTAAGAACTGCCATACTGGGACAGACCGAAGGTCCATCAAGCCCAGTATCCTATTTCCAACAGTGGCCAACCCAGATCCCAAGTACCTAGCTAGATCCCAAGAAGTAAAACCGATTTTATGCTACTTATCCTAGGAATAAGCAGTGGATTGCCCCAAGCCATCTCAATAATAACCTATGGACTAGTGCTGCCTGATTTGCTGATTCAAATCGATTCACCAATTCACTTCGGTGAATCAATTCGAATCGGTTTGTTGTCTGAGAAAATTGGACTCACCAATTCAGCGACCTCTGAGGCCTCCTAAAGCAGCCGTAGCGGTGATGGTAGACGATCAGTAGCGTTATCATTCTGAATGGGCTGCTTGCGGCCTGCCCCGCCGGGGCCTTCCCTCTGCCATGCCACTGATGATGTGGCAGAGGGAAGCCCTAGAGGGGCAGGCCATGAGTAGCCCATTCAGATTGATGTCACTGCTTACCATGTACCGCTGCTACTGCTTTATGAGGCCTCAGAGGTATGTCAGGTCTCATGGTGGGAGAGTTGGTGGGAGGGATGGAAAACTACTGCACAGGGAAATGGGTGGAAGGGAGGAAAGCTGCTGCACATGGAGATTATGTAGTGTTATTTCTGTACTAAATTATTCTTCTTTTTCAATAAAATGTCTTTTTATCAATTTATCATTGTTGAGTATGAAAATATATAAGTTATAGCTTTAAAACCAATAAAAAAATAATAGCAAATTTTAAGAAAACCAGAGCTTTATATAATCAGTGGCTTTGAGGGCCCCCAGGATGGGCTTTCAAATGATTAAAAAATGATCTTCTGATCAAATTTGTGGGAAAAACTTCAATTTGCAGTTTTTCCAACGTTAGGATTTTCTGGACAACCCTAAAATACCTCCACCCACCTGCAGAGACACATCTGTATAGACCCTGCACGCAAAGTACATGATGTGATGAAGAGAATTAAAATAGACTGAAAAGCCTTCATCTGCTTCCCACGCCTCAGCCCGGGAGGTCCCAGCAGCACTTTCCAATATACCTGTCAGCCTAATTAACTTGTGAGTTGGGAAAATCAATAAATTGTCTGTTTCTATGGCAACAACATCACCTCCCCTTCTCTGGCACTCGGCGTACCAATGTGCCCATATTACAGGAAATCAAAGATTAAGCACAAAGGTTCTCCAAAGGAAACACACAGCAGCACTGGGGGCTCCAGAGGCCCTACCAGATGTGAAACTACCAGACGTCTGCAGCGCTGTACAGAGTCACAAAGAAGACAGTGCTTGCTCCAAAGAGCTTACAGTCTAAACAGGCAAATAGGATGTCTTGGATACAGCTAATCAGCTGGCTGGGTTGGAGGGCAGACTGGAGTTCAGGACAATCGAGCCATTGTGACGTCACTGAGGTTGGAATGAGGCATTATGACATCACAGTCTCAGCTCTGCTTCCCAGAGACTGAAACTCTTCACACTACTACTATGCAGCGCTGTACAGAGTCACAAAAAAGACAGTCCCTGCTCCAAAGAGCTTACAGTCTAAACAGGCAAATAGGATGTCTTGGATACAGCTAATCAGCTGGCTGGGTTGGAGGGCAGAGGAGTAGGGTTAAGGATTGAAGGCTGTATCAAAAAGGTGGGTTTTCAGTCTACTTTTAAACAAGGGAAGGGGGTTTGACGGACAAACTCGTGTCATTTATTCCAGGCATAGGGGGCAGCTAGATGAAAGGAACGAAGTCTCGAATTGGCAGTGGAGGAGAAGGGTAACGCTAAGAGTGAGTTATCTGAGGAATGGCATTCTCTGGGAGGTGTATATGGAGAGAGATTGAGGGGTCAGCAATAGGAGCTTGAACTGTATGCAATGGTGACTTAAGGAGAGGGGTGACGTGAGTCTGTCAATCTTTTATTACCACTACTATTTATTATTTCGGTAGTGCCCCCAGATGCTCGCAGTGCTCTACATTAAACACAGAAGAGACAGTCCCTGCTCAGAAGAGCTTACAATCTAAGTTATGAGAGACACTTGGGATATAGGGTGGATCAATATATGGTGCTCTTGAAGGGACAAATAAGGGGAGAAGACTTAGAGAGGGAAGGGGCTACAGAGGGAATGAGAACAGATCGAGTGTATTCCAAGTTGGAAGGGTTAGGACAGGGGTGTCAAAGTCCCTTCTCGAGGGCTGCAATCCAGTCGGGTTTTCAGGATTTCCCCAATGAATATGCATGAGATCTATTAGCATACAATGAAAGCAGTGCATGCAAATAGATCTCATGCATATTCATTGGGGAAATCCTGAAAACCCGACTGGATTGCGGCCCTTGTACGGCTACGATGCAACTGCTAAGGCGAGTGTTGGCAGTACTTAGGAGTCACATTCGTTACTGTCAGAGTATACATAAAATTGGTGGCATTTTCTTAATTAATGGATCACCTAATTGTTGGAAGGCATTTGTTATGCATTGAAAATGGGGTCTCCAAGAATAACACTTAAAGAAACCTTAAAGACCCAGTGGCCTAGTAAGGGAGGGGGGCGATCCGCCCCGGGTGTCGTCCTCCTCTACCGCCTGCGCGCACTCTTTAACGTTCCCGGAAGTGATGTCAGAGGAAGTGCCGATGCTGGTGCGAGAAGCAGGTCGGAATTGCTGCTCCCGCTGGGAAGATTAAAGAGGTGCAGGGGAAGGAAAAGGGTGTGCTCGGGCGTAGCAGGAGGGGGGGGGAGGGGCACCACCGTCCCGGGTGTTTATCTTTTTGTACTCCTTATATATCGCCCTTCGCAATAACAGCAGAGCGAAAAGAAAAGATTAAACAAATATACCCCCGTTAAAAATTAAGGATCTTTTCCAGATAAGCCCCGCCAAAAAGTTAACCCCCGCCACCCAAAAAAGATGATAAAAAAGAGGCGCGATCTGTATAAAGTAAAGTGGGGGGGTTCCCCCCCACGCCCCCCCATCGGAGCCCTTAAAAAAATGGTCGACAGTTTATTCTATTTTTTATAATGTTAAGTTTCATATCCTCTTTTTTATAATCGTTTTGGGTGCTCCGACGGGGGGGCGTGGGGGGGAACACCCCCAATTTATTTTATACACATCGCGCCGCGTTGTGGGGGCGTTGTGCTGAGAACTTCACTGGTTAAGGTTGCGTGCGCTGGCAAAAGGTGGCGGGGCTTATCTGGAAAAGATCCAAAATTAAAATATAAAACCCCACAAAGCTGCAGTCTGGAATCCCACCCTAACCCTCGCTACGCTACTGTAAAGACCCCTGATTTTTTTCTATTTCATTTCTTCTATCCCACCTACAAACCCAAAAGCTGTCCGAGCAAAGTGCTTTCAGGGGTTGTCCCCAGAGGGAAGGGAAGGTTCATTGACTTGGCCAAGGTCACAGGGAGCAGCTGTGGGCTTTGAACTGGGCTCCCTGGTTCTCAGCTGCTCGTCACAGCCTGGGTGCAGGATTTTGGGGGGGGGTGGATGTGTCCCAGCCTATCTGGAGCCCGTTTGCTTTATGCTTTGCACAGGTTTAGTTCAAACCATCAAAGACCACATCACCAAGCCGACAGCCATGGCGCGTGGCCGGGTCGCCCACCTGATTGAGTGGAAGGGGTGGAGTGCCCAGCAGTCAGGCTGGGACCCCTCGCTCCCAGATGAAGATCATTACTCCTACCTCACCGATGAGCTGAAGGAGGCACGCTTTGCCGCAGGTACCTGGCAGGGGAATCAGTGACATGGGAGACTTAGGTAGGGCGTGTGTGAGATTACCAGTAAGATGAGGGAAGCGGACAGGTTAACACTGGTTGTCCTGAGGAGGGAAGTAATGTTGGTTGTCACACCTCTTCTGAAAGATGAGCATATTCCTTTTAAATACAATGTTCTTTCCTATCAGATATTAGCAAGTGGTCTTCCTTCTGTTTTATTTACCCCTCTTTTCACAAAACCGCAAACATGGTTTTTAGCGCAGGCTGGCACGCTGAATGCTCTGTGCTGCTCCCGATGCTCTCTCACTTCTCACCTTTTAAAATTTGAGGGGGTCGCTGGCGCAGCAGTGATTCTGTGGCGCTGCCTCTCTGTCTCGGCCCGCCTCCTCTGATGCAACTTCCTGTTTCCACTTGGGCAGGTCGAGGAGGTCCTGACCAATGCCGGAGAATCAGTGCTGTGCTGGTGAATCACTTGCATTTTAAAAGGTGAGGGGGGTGCATCAGACTAAAGCGGGGAGTAGGGAAGTATCTTCCCGACCTGCAAGGTCCTCCTGGAACAACTGATGTTAAAATGAAGGGAGAGATGCTGGATGGGAGGGCATTTGGTGGGTGGGTAAACTGGGGGGAGGGACAGGGAAGAGAGGAATTGGGGGAGAGGCCCTTCCTAATTTCTATCAACAGCACTGCTTGCCGGGAGAGGAAAGAAGCTGATGCCAAGAAGTAAAATAAAGTTCCAACTGGATCTGGATTCACCCAATCTTGCCTTTCATAGGGAATGAAATCAAATTCCTGCACGAAATGGGGTAAACCCTGGACTGGACTAACACTGGTGGGTGAATCTGGATTCAATTGCCAACTCTGCTCTGGAAATAGCTCACTCTTTAACCTTCATTTGGATTCACAGTGGCAGTAAACGTCTCTCTTCGGGACTGGCCATCCTTGGTAGCTCTGTAGCCACCTTAAAGCAATCACCTTTTCTCTGTATTTTCATGGAATTGTACCAGATTCTGGGGGTGTTTTTTTTGTGCTTTTCTATAGGTGTAGCAGAACAATTTGCCATTACTGAAGCCACACTGAGCGCTTGGTCCTCATTGGATGGTGAAGAAATGCATTGTGGGAATGGCTCCCAAGACGTCATACAGCTCCAGGGTAGTGTGTCTCTCTTTCTTTTTGCCGTGCTCAGGATCTGGCTTCCAAAAAGTGTCCTAGGGCAGGGGTAGGCAATTCCGGTCTTCGAGAGCCGGAGCCAGGTCAGGTTTCCAGGATATCCACAATAAATATGCATGAGATAGATTTGCATCTCAAGGAGGCAGTTCATGCAAATCCATCTCATACATATTCATTGTGGATATCCTGAAAACCTGACCTGGCTCTGGCTCTCGAGGATCAGAATTGCCTACCCCTGTCCCAGGGTTACCATATGGTGGGATTCGGGGTGGGATTGGGGCGTGGATGGATGGAACTGGGCAGGCCTGGGGGGCAGGTCTAGCGGGATCAGGATTTCCCAAATGGTGATGGTAACACCATTCAAGGGCAGTAAGGACACTTCTCCAAGAGCTCAGACAATGTGGAGAGACCTTTCTGAGCAGGCGCCAGTCACTCCTCCATGTCCACCCAAGCAAGCAAAAAGCTGTCCTAACATTATCTACCCAACTAACTGGACACCAATCTGAATATCAGCTGGAGTCTGGTTGACTTCTAGGTAACAGCAGCTACCCAGATGCTCAATGGCGGAGACTGGACATGGTCCAGCATTGAACATCTAGGGTTAATTCTGCCCACGGGCATCAATGGCTTAAAAACCATTGATCACTGAATTCTTCCAGGGACTCTAGAGTGTGAAGCAGGAGAGCATCAGCTGTCCTGTTCATTCGAACAGTCCTCTAAAATGACAACGTATCCAGGTTTTCCCAGACATCTTAAGGGAGGTATAATAGAGTCCTATTTGAGATAGACACGGGGGAAGCCACTGCTTGCCCTGGATCGGTAGCATGGAATGTTGCTACTCTTTTGGTTTTGGCCAGGTACTAGGGACCTGGACTGGCCATTGTGAGAACGGGCTACTGACCCGGTAAGACTACTCTTATGTTCTGTTCTTATGTTGAAGTCTCTCATTTTTCCTTCCAGACCTGGAAAACATTTATCTTCAAGGAAGACTGTTGAGTGGCTCCCAGGGACTGGGCAGTTCTAATCTGGATGGTAGCCTTCGGACCTACTGCTGCTCTTCTCTGACCTCCCCCATCCTCTCACACCTGCACCTGAGGGCTGAGGAATGGACCTTAGGAGAGGCCCATCCTTCTCTGACAGGCAGCTCTGTGGGGAACGGAGAGGCCCCGGTCAGCACCCAGATGCATCCCATGAATAGCTTCTTCCATTATATGGACAGCAGCTCCCTGTCGGAGGATGAGGTGTTTTATAACTAGTCCCAATGAGATGGAGGGAAGGCAGAGGCAAGGATGATGCAAGGGTGGAACGGCTGTTCTAGCATCCACTCAGAGTCAACGGAAGCCAACATCCATCATGGATCTATGGAAGGCATGAGGTAACTGGCTGCTGAGCCCGTCTAAGTCCAGATGTGCAGTTTGCAATTTCTGTTGGGGGAGGGAGCGATGCTCGGGTTTAAAAAAAAATCTGTGTCTTGCCGTTATATCACTCCTGTCAGAGCAAACAGGAATGGGGTCCACAAAGAGCTCAGGTTCATGGCATCCTGCATGTGCTGGCAAGACGTCGTGCTGGAAGCGCTTGCTCATAGAACCAGCGACACTTCCCCCTGCCAGTTTGTAGCCCATCCCCTTTCACAAAACAAGAACAAAGTTGCAGGTACTGTACGGAGCTCCCCCTGTTGGATCAGACATTACGTGAGTGTAAGTGAGTTATAGCCCCCTGTTACTGATCCAGCAGGGGGCGCTCCTTAAAGTACTTCATATTTACTCAAAAGAGAAGAAACGGGCGTGAAATCCTCTGTGATGCTGGATGCAGAAGAAGGAGCTAACGACCTTTTGCCCCTCCTCAGTCTCCGTGTGAACCTTGCACTCAGCCTGCAGGTCCTCGGAGCATTTCTTTGCATATACCTTCGTTACCATGGGCTTGAAATGTGCAACACACTGAGCTCTACACAAAATCCAGGAAACACCCCATGAAAGACAAACTGTCACAGAGAAAGAGGGGATGGAACTGGACACATCAACCCGAGATAATCATCTAAAAATGTATTGCAGTCTTGAATCAGACCCAAATCCTGCGTGCTAAATCTTTATCGAATAGGGCGGCCATAATAGTAGAGGAAACTGCGCAGATCCCACCCTGTGCTCTGTGATGAGCCTCACCCATGACGCACTTGGCCTTTCAGTTAGAAGAGTCTAAGCCTGAAAGAGTCGATACAAAGTTTGGCGAATTTGAGCAATACGTTGTAAGGGAAGGTCCCGTAGGGCAGAGGCCGTTTGGACACCGCGGAGGGCCATGAACAGTCCTGGATGTTCTAAGAATAGTCTTCAGATTCAAATTTATTTGGTCTGGGAATTTGCATAGCTTGGTGACGCAGAAAACCAGACCTGTATGTGGCCTTTGAAGACCGGGGTTGTGTCCAATGGCGTGGTAAGGGAGGGATGGTCCACCCCAGGCACCCCACCTCCTCTTCCCACCCCTCCCCTTCCCCGTACATCTAGTCATTCACCATTGCAAGCAACAAGAACTTCAACGTGCTCCTCACGACCGTGTTGTCTCTCCCACTTCTGGGGTGCTGCGCAAAGGAAGTGACATCGGAGGAAGATGGGGTCGCGAGGAACACGTTGAAGCTCTTGTTGCTTGTGGCGGTGAATGACTAGAGGGAAGGGAGGGGAGGCGCGCATGGTAGGAGGGATTGGAGAAGGAGCAGGGGGGAGGGCAGAGACAAGAGCAGGGGAGGGGTGCCACTGCCCTGGACACCTCCCCTCCTCGCTACGCCACTGGTTGTGGCCCTCTCTGGATGGTCCAAACGTGCCTTCTGCATGCGCTGTGTCTGGACTCAGAATCGGTAGCTGACTTCCTGCTCGGAGCATCCATCCCTGAAGGCATTCCCCCTCCCCTCCCCCATGCAGTATGTAAACCCGCCTGTGTTCTTGAAATGCTGTAATTGTTCGGTGCACTGTGATCCTGTGGGGAAAAAACATTCATCATTCTGCTTTTTAGATAAGAACCAGATGTTGTTTCTGCAAAGTGCTTATACGAGAATTCTGTATAGGGCGAGTCGGTCTCTTTCCCAGTAAAGGTGAATAGACAGGAGATGGAGAGAAAGCGGGTCTTACCCAACAGAAGAGTCCATGCTCATGATCACTACCTAGGACCCCCCTCCCCCCAAAGTCTGATTTAAAGGAGACACCTAATGAATATGCATCAGATATGTTTGCATATTTCAATGTGGTTCTTAGGCTTAATGAATGCAAATGTGTCTCATTGAACCAAAATGTGAAAAAAGAAGGATAAACACTTTGTCATGAATCACATTGTCATAGGATGGGGGGAAGAAAACCGAGTAGGACCAGGGAGGTCTTAAGAACGAAGCTGCACAGATGGGATGGGAAGCTTGGCGGACTTCTGAATTGATATTATGTATTATTGGTCCATTGTAATATGCAAAATTCATATCTGTTGTGTTCTTTGTCTAAATTTAATAAAACTGTTCTCCAATAAATGTATTAATTGACTCATGTTGGCATTCAGAATCCACAATTACACTCATAAAGATAACGTGTTTTGCCTTAAGAAAGCTGAACTCATCCTTTGTGCCTCTTTTCCATATTTTGATGTAATTTCAGGTTGTTTGGGATTCAGAGTCAATAACTGCTAATATAGAAGGGCATTTATTATTATTAAATATATTTATTGATTTTCAAATCATATAATCAAGAATAACTTGTCTAATTCTTTTTCTTTTGTTCTCGCTAAGGAATCTTGGATCCTATAATTTGAGGACTTGAGCAAATTAGTTACAAATGATTTGGATGATATTGAAGTATTTCTTGCTTTATTGTAGAATAACTAATCTTGCTTTCTGTACAAAGAAACCAGTTTAATGTCTTGGGCCGTGCAGGATTCCGCCAGATCGGATACGCGCACATTCGAGCTCAGCAGTATCTTCGCTGACTCTGACTTTAGGGACTTTTGGACCCAGAAACAGAGTCGGCCGCTTCAGAGGGAGATTGCAGAAGGAGATGTCACCCCTTCACTTTGGGTTTCTGGGATTTGCCAGATCTTCGATCGCTGTTCTAAGCTAATAAAAAAACAAAAGAAAAAAGAAAAGTACAGATCAAAGGCTTTGCTTTCTAAAAACCAAATGCCACAAAAATGGAAAAAATACTAGATACCCAAAGGAGTTTTTCAAAGATAGATCAAGTGCTTCACTGAAGGAAATCCACGCCAAAAGATCAGGCTTAAATGTGGATGGGGGTTTCATTCATCGATCCAAAAACCTTCAGGAACATTCAATAGTCCAAAATATTTACTTCTCATTTTTAATTTTTATGATTTATTCCAATCATGTCCCATCATAAAAATGATGTAAAAGATTTCTATCATGACTAATTTCATTCAATGATCAGAATTCAGCAAACCACTAATCTCGTTTATCTCCTGCCGATCAATTGACTGTAATTACTCTGCTCACGATGCCACATATCTGCCGACCATCAGGCTTTCGCAAGGCAAAAAATCTTATTACCATTCAGAGAACGAGAAGTCTCTATAGACATCATGCTCTGAAGGCTAATAAGATTTTTTGCCTTGAGAAAACCTGATGGTTTAAATAAAGTTTGCTTAAGATTTTTCTGTTTGTTTTCTAAAACCCACACCTGACCTAGAATCATCTTAACATTGTTCACACAACTCTGTTCTAATCCTAACCCTATCCTCATTTGATTAAGATTGATCTTACAATAAGATTTATATATTGTTTTTAATACAGCGTTTGTATTATTTGGACATCTCTACAACTATTTTATCTGTACATAGAAACATGATGGCAGATAAAGGTCAAATGGCCCATCCAGTCTGCCCATCCGCAGTAAACCTAATTCTGTCCTAACCCTCCCACCATCTACATCCCTGCTCTAATATTGACCCCCCCAAGCTTCCCATCCTGCGAGGGGGTGCTGAAAAGCCCAACCAAGAAGAGAATGACGTGGATATGGTTCAATCAATGATCTGAAACAAGGTTAAAACAAAGAACTTCGTTTCTGCAAATTGGCCCTTAATGAAATAACGCTCAAAATTTAGGAAGGTGGTTGGTTGGGCTGAGAACTTCTCAGCTCCCCCTCTTAGACTTAGCATTAACTCTAACCTAATCCCCTCTCCCTGGTCTAATCCTAACTTTATACCACCAACCTGGATAATCAGGACTAAACTAGGATTACCAGATTTTCCTGAAGGAAAATCCGGACCCATGGTCTGCCTCTCCCCCACCTGTGTCATGCCCTGTTCCGTCCCCCAGCCCCGCCCCAGACAGCATCCACTGTGGTATTCAGCCTATGCCTGCTAGGTCTGTCCCCAGAAGCAGATGCACTAGAAATAGCTCACTTTAAACCTCAAATCGACCATTTTCAGGACTTTTTTTCTTTGGCCTCTAGAGAGAGCAGGAGAGCAGATTTGCCTGTCCCACATCACACACACAGCTCTAGCTTAGTTCCCAGTCATGTGCACTGCAGGCTGAAACTAGAACCAGCAGGAAAGCCTTTGCACCTGAGGGTTTGGGGCATGGCTGCAGGCTTTTACTCCAGAGAGCAGAACAGCTATGGCGGCAGAGGGAAAAGAAGAAGCAGCAAGGAAGGCAGGAATGCTCAGGGCTGAGAGTTCTGGATGGCAGTGAGCAGCCAGAATGCATGGACCTGGTAGAGCTTGGTTCAGAGCAGGATACAGTACACCAGGATTTACAAGTCATGGAGCTGGAGCCGTATGCTGAACTGCCTAATGGGGTCCTGCCAATGGAAGTCTGCTGCACTAAAGGCAAGTGATCTAAACTGTCTAATTTGAACCGGTTATTTTTTGGATAAGTTTTGCTGAGTAACCCTGAGAAAGGTGTGGTGCTAGGAAGCACCTGAAAGAACTTTAAAAGAACTGTTTTTTGTTTTGTGTTTTTTTTTTCTCTTTTCCTCTGGGTGGGGGAAGGGCAGTTAGTAGTCCCAAGAAGTGGGGACTGCTCTGTGTTTTTCTGTGGTGGGTTTTTGAGGGCATACTTTTGCAATATTGAGACCACACAGAGCACATTCCCTGGCCAGCTAGTCATTTGCTGTGGCCTAGTGCCATAGCACTAGTGTAGGCTGAGTTATCTGACATCCGCTCAAGAAACTGTTTTGGAAAATTCAAATACTTTCTTTAAAGATAAGCTGGAGAAGCTGTGATGGCTTTGAGAAGCCAGATCTGTGGGTTCTGGATTTATTTTGTGTTTCCAGTATTGAGAGACTCAAGCTAAAGGGTTTTGAAGAACTTTATTGGACAGCAGAAACCCAGAGACTGTTTGAAAATACATTTCTTTTTGAGCACGGGGTGCACTAGTAGAAGGGCCATATTTTGAGTACTTTGGAGCATTCTGACACTATTGGGCTTTTTTTTTTTACTTTTGAACTGTTTAAACTGGTTTAAATGTGTCTTTTTTGGTGAATAAACTAGGTCCTGGCTATAAGAAACATACTTACCTGGTGCTGTGGAGTTTCCTTTTGGTTGCCTATTTTTTCCTTGTGCAGCCTGCAGCGGCTCACAAGAGTTTTCTCTTGTTACTGGTACCCTAGGACCCATTGCCCTGAGGCTGCTGGTGACACCGTGCATGCATGGACGTGACACAATGACATCACGCACAAACGTGCATGACATCACCTCGTTGTTCCCATGCATGCGCAGATGCCCCTTGCCGATGTAATTTTGACAGGAAGCTTTTCAAAACCTGGACAAAGTGCTGGGTTCTGGAAAGACGTCTAGATCCCCAGACATGTCCTCGAAAAGGAGGACATGTCCAGATTTCCCCGGACATCTGGTAACCCTAGACTAAACCAGGCTAGATAGTAAGCTGACATAGAGATCGCCTAGAGCTGAAATTGATTCCTTCGTGCAGGTCAGGTGTGAATATTTACAGCTTTCAGCTATCTTCAGATACTCTGATCTTGTGAAAAATGTATAAGTTAAACTAATCTGAACAATCCGTATTCGCAAACATCAGATTTAAACTGAACTTCCAAAAATACAGCCAGATCCAACTCTGCCCCTTCTGATGTCAGTTGATGCCAAGGCCAATGTCCCCGCTGTAAAGCACAGGAGTTCTCTGCCCCCATTCCTGCCATGAAAGATAATGCGGCAATATTACGACTTCAGTCCTTCAGGCGTCTCACAGAACTTGCCTGTCTCTCATGTTTGAAACCACAATATTGGTGCCCCACTTCCGACATCAGGAACACAGAGCAGAACCCCTGTGCACCAAACAGGGAACATTGGGTAGAGGTCGAACCATGACTGCCACCATCTTGTTTTCAAACGATCGTGCTTTGCTGACTTCTGCTTTTGCTGGCTCATGTACACTTGTATTATTATGTTTATGTTTATGTTTATTTTATTAATTTGATGAATCGCCTATCCATAATTTATTAAGCGATTTACAATAAGATATATAAGCATTTTAAAAAACATACCAATAATATTGTGTATTCACTAGCATTGTGTTGCTTCTCAGTGAACGCACAGTGACAAATTCTAAAGACAGAGCCCCAAAATCTTTGCAACATCTCTGAAGCCAAACCCCTTGGACATTTCCCTCTCCCTCCCACCACACACCCTGTACCTCGTTCCTGGTTACACAACCCACGATTCTTCCAGAGGAGGTGACAAAGGCACACTGCAGACTCAGCAGCTCAAAGAGGTTGTGTGCCTGCAACGGGAACCACAAGCAGTTATTTGTGTCATATTACATCTTTCGCCTTGCGAGTTTATTCTATGGAAGTGAACGAGGACTCTGACCTGGGTCTTCCCCTCTCTCTCCTTCACACCAGCTCATTCGGTTTCTAGTGGGCTCCCTTGACAGATCCACTCCTCGTTCTGAAACATAGTGGGCATTTAATGGGTAAGAGGGAGAGGTGGGTAGGATTCCCAGGGGGTGTGTTCCTACTTCCAAGAGATATTCAACTCCTGGTGATCACCTTCTCTTAAACATTGGCTGCTTCTGGCTTTTATAGCTGGACTTTCAGTGCTGGGCCAAACCCGGAGACTGGCACTGGATTGGACTGGATTTATTGCATTTGACATATCGTTTGGACATAGGTATTAAGCAGTTTACAATACTAAACATAGGCATTGAGCTACTCTCTCTGTCCCGAACAGGCTCACAATCTAATTAAGCAGACAAGAGAAGACATCACTAACATAACGGAGATATATAAGAGGGAGGAAAAGAAAGTAAAGAACATTGAAGGCAAAGAAACCTCCCCCCCACCTCAAGATCCAAGAAAATGAGGATTATCGTTATATTTTAAGAAAAGAGAGAATAGTTAAGCTAAGAATCTAAAAATTAAGCAAAAGTAAACTCTAGACAGTTTATAGTTTTGAATTACATTCCGGCCCAATAGACGGAACAAACGCTTCAATTTATCATCCAAGAAAAGCTAGCGCCAGATACAATATTTAGCTAGAGATGTTGGTTAATGGGCTTTGGATGGATCCAGGCACCAACAATACTCAGACCGGTACTAGGATTTACCTGGACATGTCTTCTTTTTAGAGGACTTGTTCAGGCGTCCGGATGGCTTTTCAAAACCTGGCACATCGCCCACCCGATCGATGAGAACAGGCCGAGGGGGCGGGGCTAGGGCCTGGCATGGGCGTAATGGGGTGGGGATAGGTGGGACTGAGCGGGCCTGGGGGGGTGGATCTATGGGTCTGGATTTTACATAAGTAAAATATCCTTTTTGCTCTCCTAATTGTCTGGTCAGTGGACTGAATATTACCACAAACTGGGTAAGTCTTGGCTTCAGCCCTGGACCGTCTTGGTGCATTCTGACCATATTTTCAGCTGTATCTAGGTAGATGCCGCCAAAATTCTATGGGTGGGACTTATTGAGGTAGGAACTGCTCCTAATTGGATATTACAGATCCCTCTGCCAACTCTGCCTGCTGCCTCCCCATAAGAACATAAGAGTTGAAACACTGGAACAGACCAAAAGTCCATCAAACCCAGTATCCTGTTTCCAACCATGGCCAATCCAGGTCACATGTAACTGGCAAGATCCCAAAAGATTCCCTTCCTTCTCCAGAGAGATGAACCGAAGTGCAATACCTGGTGCAGGGAGGTCCAGATGGACAGCTGCAAGGTCACTGGATCGATTGTGCAGTCTTCACTGAGGTTCCCTTCCAGAAGCTTCTGTAAAAGACACAGAGACATTCAGTGTACGCTACAGTACATCTGTAAGAGCTCCTGTGATTAACCATTCTAGTGAGCCTCATACGATGTGCAATTTCTTGCTGAAAGTCTCCCTTGGGTTTTATAATGAGTGCCTCAAGAGTGCTGCAGGTAAGACACGAAAATGATAGCAACGGTGGATGCAGAGACTGCTTCCTGCCACAAGAGGCCAGTCGAGAGTCATATCTGTCTGAACTGATATCAGAAATGAACCTGTTTGGTTTGGAGCTTCCTGTGAGTTTCTTTCTTAATACTTCCACCACAGATTTACAAGGCGCACATAGGGCTACCAGATTTTCCAAACGGGGAGAGGAGAGATGCCAGTGCCCCTGCCAAGACGGTGCCCCACTCCCACCCCACCCCTTTCTATGCCACTGGTTACACCAATGAAGCTACTAAGTAGTAGATTTAAATTAAACTGCAGAAAATATTTCTTCACACAACGTGTAACTAAACTCTGGAATTCTTTGCCAGAGAATGTGGTGAAATCAGTTAGCTTAGCAGGGTTTCAAAAAGGTTTGGATAATTTCCTAAAAGAGAAATCCATAGGCCATTATTGAGATGACTTGGGGAAATCCTAGGATAAGCAGTATAACATCTGTTTTACTGCTTGGGACCTGGGTTGGCCACTGTTGGCAATTCTTATGTTCTTACTTACCATGATAGTGACAGATCTCGGACAGGGGTCCTTAACAGTGTTTACCTGATACCCCCAGCCCTATGGATATTCTGATATCCATCTTCCTCTGAGGTTTCCCGATACCTACCTTCGTCTGATTGTCCTGAGGCTGTGCGTCATGAGTCTGGAGGAACAGAATCAGCTCCAACCTCTTCACGGTGCCCACCAGTATCATCGATTCTGAAGAGAGAAAGAAACAGAGAGGGAAACCTGATTCACTGCCTGGTCAAGGTCCCACCACCTGCCGTGTCCTCCTCATAAACCAGGACGTATCTCTCCAGGCTGACAGCAGCAGCATCACATCATCGCATTTCTTGGCACAACGTTTTTTTGGGAGCTTAGAGCAAGAGGAACCTTCTTACACAGGATTCTTTGTTTGGTGCGGTGGGGACGGAGTGTGGGGGAGGGGTTGTCACATGGCTCTCTAATATCCTTCAGGTGTTCTGATCAAGTTTTGTCATTCAGTGGTTACATTTTCTCAAAGACAGAGTTAGAGGTAAAGAGAACACTGGCTTAGTAAGGGGGAGAGGGTGCAGGCTCTGGTGCCTCTCCTCCTCTCCACCCCCAAGCCCCTTTTTAAATGTTCACCAGCTTGAGCAGCATCTTCTACTTGTGCCAGCTCCCTTCTGACATCATTTCCTGGTCGTGGGACCAGGAAGTGATGTCAGAAGAGAGTCGACGCAGGTGCAAGTAACAGGTGGAAGATGCTCATACTGGCAAACATTTCAGGGGTGCTACAGCGGCATGGAAGAGTTGGTGGGTAGGGGCGCACACTGCCCTGGATGCCATCCTCCCTCACTAGCCACTGCTCCCAGACTCTCCCCAGCCAGGATCCCATTCTGGTGGCTCTAAAATTCATGTCTCTGCTCCAGACCAATTTACAGCATGGAGAAAACCTGCACGATCCATCCAGTCTGCGGAACTAGGTGGGTTACATCCCTCTATGCCCTGTTTAAAGTGCTTTGATTCATAGTAAGACAGTACATGATGGCAGATAAAGACCTGAAGAGTTCATCCAGTCTGCCCATTAGTTATACCCATTACAAATCCATCCTCTTTCTGTGTTTATTCCACACATTTTATCTTGGTCTCCACCAAGAAGGGATTCAAGGCATCAACCACCTTCTCCGTGAAAAAATATTTCCTGATGTTACTCCTAAATCTACCTCCCTGCAACCTCCATTCTTGTCCTCTGGTTCTACCACTTCCTTGACTCTGAAAAAGATTTGCTTTCAGGTATTTAAATGTCTATATCATATCTCCCTAACTCCTTTCTTAATCTAGGGTATCCATATTCAGGTCTTCAGTCTCTTCATACTTCTTTGCACACACTGCAGTCCCTGCTTCCTTTTGGCCCACTAGGGATAAAAGGTTCCTGTATATATGGTAATATGTAAACCGCTTTGGCTGTAGCACCGAAGGTTGGTCTATCAAGTGCACGACCCTTACCGTTACCTCATAGGGCCACAGCTGCAAATGATCCATTGGCCTGCGCCACGGCTGTGACCCCTAAATAAGGATTTCATGACCCCATTTGGGGTCATGACCCATAGTGTGGGAACTGCTGAGAGAGGGATAAAGGAGAAGTGGTCAGATTAAGGAGTAATCTATGGAAATATTTCTTTACAGAAAGGACAGTGAATTTGTGGGTCTCGTGCTGGAGGGGGTAGAGATGAAGACTGTGTCTGTACTCAAGAAAGCATGGGACAAGCACATAGGATTTCTAAGGGAGAGGAAGGGATTGTAATTGGTACAGATTAGCAGACTGGATAGGCTGTACCGTCATTATCTGCCATCATGCACTATCTTACTATGAGAATAAGGTGAATATAGAGCTAGAAAGACATAGCAAAGGCAAAACAGATTTGATGGACCCAACATGAGAAATGGGAATGAAGAGAAGGACATTGAGAAACTGAAAAAGAAGGACTGGGTTAGGAGAGCAAAAAAAGACAAATGGAAAAGAAAATCATGACTTAAAGGAAGAAAAGACAGCAAGAAAGATAAAGGAAAGATCACGGGTTGAAAGATTTTGAATCACTTTCATACTCGTCAGGAGGCTTCATGAACGTTCAACTGGATCATTATCTTCTCCATTTCAGTTTTATTACAGCAGAATCAGAGAAACAGAGGGAAAGAAAAGTGTCAATGCAGCAAATAAAATCACCTCTGTTCTCCACCACGGGATACTCAAGTGCCTCAGTAGAAGTCATGACCTTCAGAACATCCTTGAAATTCGAATCCTTGGCCAAGACCGTGATGTCGGTTCTCATGAACTGCTCAGTGGTCACTTTGTAGGAGCTGAGGATAGAGATGGTTCACAGTCTTATTCCTGTTGTTCAGGATAATCCTTTCCTGGTTTAACCCACCAGGCCTACTTTAGGGAAAGCAGAATTAAAATCCAGGCACACAATGATAAGAAAGCAATAGGAGGGTTTCGAAAAGAGACCAGAAAGCTTGCAAGAGGAACTCACCTGATATGTCGGCTTCTGATCCGAGGCAAATAGGGCAGCTTCTTCACAATAATAGTGCCGTCGTAGAAAGAGGGCTGGAATTTCTGAGCTATGGCATTAGCGACCAGAACGGCCAGGATGACGGGCAAGATATGAGCGATCTGACCCGTTGCTTCGAAAACCAGGAGGGCAGTGGAAAGTGTGTGAGTGACAGCACCGGAAAATGCTGCGGCCCCTGGAAGACAGAGCCGGAAACAAGTAACAATTAACACTCGGCCCATCGCTTTATAACTGCCAGTACCGGGATTATGCTAAATCTGCTTCAATGGGGCTTTCGTCAATCTGATGTCCAGCTCTTCAGCTCTGGTTACTGATTTCCCCAGCATCAATCAGGACTTCTGTACACAGAGAAGACATACTAGATGGGATGGACAGACAGCAACACAGAGAGAAGAAATGTCAAATGGACAAGAGACCCTGGAAAACCAGGGGGGAAAAAAACCAGAGAAAAGCAGAAAGAGACTCTTGGAAGACTAAAATGCTCAGTCTACAAAGGTAGAAAAAACATTTTTATTTTGAATGTATCAATTGGAACATGTACATCTCGGATATCTTGCATTTTATTTTTTTGTTTCTCTAGTATTGCTGTATATCTAGAGTCTGACTTCTTGAGGTTTGCCTTCTTATCTCTCTTACTGATCTGTTTCATATTTGCTGAGGGTTTCTCTATATTTTGCACGTGTGACCAAGATATGATATTCTTCTAACATGTAAGGCCAGTACTGGGCAGACTTGCACGGACTGTGTCCCTTATATGGCTATTTGGTTGGGGATGGGCTGGGGAGGGCTTCGATGGTTGGGATGGTTTAGATGGGCTGAAGTGGGCTTTGACGGAGACTACAGTAGATAGAACATAAGAACATAAGAATTGCCAACTCCGGATCAGACCTTAGGTCCATCAAGTCTGGTGATCCGCACAAGCGGAGGCCCCGCCAGGTGTACCCTGGCATAGATTTAGTCCCCATATCACTCTATGCCACTCATAAGGAGATGTGCATCTAGTTTACCCTTAAATCCTAGAATGGTGGATTCCGCAATTACCTCCTCTGGGAGAGCATTCCAGGTGTCCACCACTTGCTGCGTGAAACAGAATTTCCTATTTGTCCTGAACTTGTTCCCCCTCAGCTTTAGTCCATGCCCTCTTGTCCGTGTCACATTGGACATTGTAAATAACTGTTTTTCCTGCTCCATTTTGTCGATTCCTTTCAGTATTTTGAAAGTCTTGATCAGATCCCCTCGCAGACTCCTCTTCCCAAGGGAGAAAAGCCCCAGTCTCCTAAGTCGTTCCTCGTAATCCAGGTTCTCCATACCTTTCACTAGCTTCGTTGCTCGTCTCTGCACCCTCTCCAGCAGTTTTATATCCTTCTTTAGGTATGGAGACCAATGCTGGACGCAGTATTCCAAGTGTGGTCTGACCATCGCTCTATAAAGCGGCATTATAACTTTCTCTGATCTACTTTTGATTCCCTTCTTTATCATGTCTAGCATTCTATTTGCTTTTTTTGCCGCCACCACACATTGCGCCGACGGTTTCAGGGTCCTATCTATCAGTACGCCCAGGTCCCTTTCTTGTTCGGTCTTTCCCAGAGTTGCACCTGACATTCTATACTTGTGTTCCTTATTCTTTCTGCCTAAATGCATCACTTTGCATTTTTCCACATTAAACGTTCTCTGCCCATTTCTCCAATCGACTCAAGTCGCTCTAGAGTTCCTCGCTATCCTTCTGCGATCTGATTGTGTCGTCTGTAAACTTGATGATTTCACTGGATGTTTCCTCTTCTAGGTCATTGATGAAAATATTAAATAATATGGGCCAAAGTATGGGCTTCAACCATCTTTCCAGGAACAGAAGTGAGGCTCACAGGTCTGGGCACACTACCAGGCAGAGCTCTGGGTTTATGGCCCAGAAATATCTAAAGAAAAAAGACCATTTGAATTAATTTTTTTTAATTTATAGAGTGTGTACAGTTGGGCCGACAGGATGGACCATTTGGGTCTTTATCTGCCATCATGTACTATGTTACTGTGTAGATTTTGGGTTGAGATCATATTGCAGTCCTGTTTTTTTCACGAGTTAGTGTAACAGTGTAATATTTACCATAGTGCTGTCTTTTCACAGATAAGGTTGTTTGCTCTTAGGGCCTGATTCTAGACATCAGCCAGCACCTCCCGAAATGTTGGCGGCCGTGTGTCAATCACGCTGAGGTGCCTTTATCAGAATCGCGGCTTACATCAAACTTAGACGCCGTTAATATAGGCCAGGATTTTAAAGACCTAAATTATCGGTGTCTAAGTTTGACTGAGAATCACGCCTAATGGCACTTAAGGTCCTTTCCGGCCATAACCACGCCTACTTTGACCTTTGGCACCACTGGGTGTGATTAAGCTTGCCGGCACCTACTTTTTTTTGTAATGGATTTTTAATTGGTTTTTAAACGGTGCAGTTAATTACCGTGCCGATTACGGTAAACCAATTAAGTTAGGTGGCACTAGGGCACCTGCCTAGCTTATGGCACCATTTTTAGAATTGGTATGTTCAGGTTCCGAGTACATTTTTTGCACGAGCTTGTGCATAGTGTTTTCCAGTGGAGATACCGTGGGTTGGTCTTACTGGAGGTGATAGCAAAACTTTGATTAAATTTTAGTTTGTCATAAAATCAGACAGAGTTTGTGAAATAATTATAGAATGTGCACTACATACAATGTAGGACTGTACGTAACGATGTCAGATTTATATTTTCGCTGTTTTTGTACAGCTTGACTCTTTTGTAAGCCAGTGGGCTATAAATAAAGTTTTATGTCATTATTTTCTTCTGAGATGGCAACACTACTGCGGACAGTTGGTTGTAACGGAGCAGGGCAAGGACAACAGTATATTTGGCAAGAGACTTGGGGGGGAGGAGGCATTGGGATGGGACAAGGTGTCAGGATTTTCTCTGTCAAAAAGCTGGCCCCTCTATATGCTGGAAACAAACAACAAAGATGACCAATTGGTGCGTAATCCTCTTTACGATCGTGATTCGGCCCAAGAAGTTCCTGCCTTAGGAGTCTTGTTGAAACGTGAGGGATAAGATTAACAAGTTCACATGCTCATAGTCATGCTTTAGGTCTTGGAAACACTCTTCCCAGCAGTGGAAGTCAAAGCTTTGTTAATCTTATCCCTCACCAAGAGGATTGAGCACCAATTGGTCACCTTCGTTGTTGTTTCTTGCTCTTCACCTGTGTGAAGGCAGTTTCTCCTGTTTGTTCTTTCAAGCCCTCTATATGCTGTCCAGGACTTACCAGCCAATGCATATCCTCCAGGAATGATAGGGTTAATCACACCATCAGAACTAATGCCTGTTGGAAACAGATATGCCACAATTTCACCGATCAAACGGCCAACAGCAGCACCTGTACAGAAGAACATTTAGTGTGAGGTGAAGCCTAGATGTTTTGAGAGGCATTTAAGTACCATAACTCTACAAAAATTTCATGGATATGTAGTTTTCATATTACACATGAGAGTCTGAGACCTGCAGAAAATCCTAATAGTGCAATGCCTTTGTTCCCTACCTACTTAACCCTATTTAAATCTATCTGTGGCGCCCAAAAAGGGATTTTGATGTCAGGTATGTGAATGCTTGCACTAGGGACCCACAGGAGCTCTGTTTTACTTTGGTCTGGACAAAGTTTGTTGTAAGCTCTGTAGAGCAGGAATTGTCTCTTACATGTTTAATGTACAGTGCTGTGTATGTCTGGCAGCACTAGAGAAATGATAGTCTTTGACTCATCTCTCCCCTTCTCTTCACATATCAAACAAACTGCCAAACCTGTCGTTTCTTTCTCCACAATATCACTAAAATCAGACTCTTTCTTTCTGAGCGCAGTGCCAAGACCCTCATCCATGCCCTCATCACCTCTCACCTAGACTACTGCAACCTGATTCTCACTGGCCTTCTGCTAAACCATCTCTCTCTCCTTCAATCTGTTCAGAACTCTGCTGCAGGCCTTATATTCTGCCAATGTCACTATGCTTACGTTACCCCTCTCCTCAAGTCATTTCATTGGCTTTCTATCCATATCCGCAAAGAGCTCTCTGTTGTACTGCAAATCTCTGGATAGCTGAATATGAGTCTCGCTGGCTTCTCTGGCAGCCACAACTCCGAGGCTTTCCAAACCTGGTAGTCCTTCCACCCGACTCCACTTTTTCCCAAAAACTGAAGTAAGGTTACAAACAAGATGAGGTTTTCAGGACTAACTCCTTTCTTTCAACAAGATCACAGCAGTCTGAGAGACATACCAAGTAATCACTCTAATCCTAGAGACTTGAGCACGCCAACCTGGTCCCAGGCAATTTCTCAGGCCAGGAGATGAAAGAGAAAGGACCCAAGTTACAGTGTACTCATATTAAATAATGAATAAGATGTCAATCTAGCTTCTCTGAAGACATGTTCCAGTGGGAAATGTCTAACACCCACTAACCAACCCTGTCTCTGGCCTCAGCGGCACTCAAGAGTCTGCAAAGTCTAATTTTTCTAGCAGGAGCCACAGACAGAGGACTTTTACCACAGAAGTCGAGAAATCTGTGGTTTCCTGTTAGGGTTGCCAATTGACTCCATATCATAAAGAACAGGTGAATCCAGCCCTGGCTTCAGCCCATTTCCATTCTTGGGCTTACAATTCTGATTCTCTCATTGGCTTTCCTGAGAAAATGACAACTCCAAATCCCTGCAGGGATTAAAATAAAGCCAGAAAATTCAAAAGAGACAGAAGATGTGCAATACAATTACAGCAAAACAAAGAGCAGGCCAACAAGTAAAACTGCAGTTCAAGCAAGACTTTAATAAAAACAACACATAAGCCAGGACTAGGATAGCCTGTTCTTCAACCCTGCAATTCTCAACATGTAATTAAACTCTGGAATTTGTTGCTAGAGAAGGTGGTGAAAGTTATCTTAGCAGGGTTTAAAAAAATGTTTGGATAACTTCCTCAAAGAGAAGTCCATAGGTCATTATTGAGATGGCTTGGGGAAATCCATTGCTTATTCCTAGGATAAGCAGCATAGAATCTGTTTTGCTACTTGGGACCTGGGTTGGCCACTGTTGGAAACAGGATTCTGGGCTTGATGGACCTTCGCTCTGTCCCAGTATGGCAGCTCTTAAGTTCCTCTGTATGACATGGAGTCAGATGGCAATCCTACTTAACATCTCCTTTCATGGTTCGCTTTTAATCCCTTAGCAATCCATGCATAAAACCAGTCCTGCATTTTCCTTCCTGAGGTTGACTCACCATATAGAAACACGGGCATGAAGTACCCAGCTGGCATGGGCATTGTGGTGGCCAGTATGAGCATCCAGAACTAAAAGAAAGAGAGGGGGCGGTGTACAAGTGGGAGTCATCATGCACCAGTTGGAATTTCCACTGTTTATTTTATTTACTCAAATGTAGTCTTCAAAGGAGTCCAATGAAATATAATATTCATCAACACTTTTATGCATTTTCAGTTGGTTTTGGCTTTAAATTCACATGCACTGGCTCGGGCTCCAGAAAGCTTAGAAGCCCCCCATGAAATGCCCCATCTCCAGCCACCTGAAGCAGGCCTCAGTGCCCACCTGGAACCCTGTCCTAGTCCACACTGAGCTCTGCTTTGGCAGGGTTACCAAACGTTCATGTCCTCTTGGACAGACTTTCCAAAACCTGGCATTTGTCCGGGTTATGGAAAGCCTCGAGCTCTGGCCGCATCTGGAGGGTCTCTGAGCATGTGTGGATGATGCCACACACATTCGTGCATGCTCCAGGCCCTCCAGACACAGCTGGAGCTCGTCCGGAAGAAGAGAGGAGGCTTTGTGGGGGTGGGGCTGGAGGCAGAATGAGGCAGTGTCATGTGTAGGGTTACCAGATTTTCCACCCTACAGATCCACCCCATTATGCCCCCACTCTGCCCCACCCCCCAAACCCACCAGGCCGGGGCTGGAGTGCATGATGTTACACACATGCGCGCGACATAATCACGTCACATTCACACATGCGCAGATGCACTCCAGCCTCAGCCCCGATCACACCAGCTTTTTAAAACCCGGATTTTGAAAAGCCATCTGGATGCTCAGACGTATCCTGGACATGTCTGGGGAAATCTGAACATCTAGTAGCCCTAGTCATGTGTCTAGGGTTTCCCCGGAGAAAAATACGGTAACCCTAATCTTGGGCCTTGCATCTTCCACTGACACTACCAGCCTGTGATTTTAGGTCCAAATAGAAAAAGCCAACAGTAATATTGTGATGTTTCGAGCGGTTCCCTATCAGATCACCCAGCCTTCGGCTCTGAAACTAACATATCCCTCTGACAGGGCACAGCAGTGCCAGGCACAAGTACCTTCATCACTATAAAGAAGAGAAGAGTGCCAAAGATGGTAAAGGTTGGGTCCCACCATTCCAGCCACAGGTTATCGGGGTCAACTTGCGGAGGCCTCTCCAGCGATGCATTCTGGGAAAGCAGGCTCCACGTCCTGTTGTCAAACAGTGAGGTCAGGAGGTCTTTCATAGTGAGCTGGGGAGAAAGAGGGAAGACAAAAAGCAGGAATGAGGAGAGGAGAGAAGGGAGAGGTGAACGGAAAAGAACAACAGAGGAAGCAGGAGAGAAGAGGAGAAGGATGTGGCACTGAAGAGGCAAATGAAGAAAGTGGAAGATGCAGGGAAGAGAGGAGGAGGGGAAGTGAGTAAAGAGGATGGAGAGACAGAGAGTGAGGAGGGGGGAGGAAGAAGGAAAGAGAAGTTAGATGTGGGTCTGAAGGGCAAGAAAGAGGGGGGGGGGGGGGTTCCTAGGATTTACTTACCCTAGATGCCAGGAAGTGTCCTAACCCAGGTGGGAAGGTGATGGAGGCAAGCAACAGGGCCACCAAGGCTGAATATACAGCTTTACTGGGGAAACCAATACAGACCATGAAACTCATTTCTACAAAACGTTCTGTATACAGCATGCACATAAATCAGCCTGTAGGGGATGCTGTGGACACAGATTCCTTGTTTGCCCTCTCCTTCATGGTGCCTTGTTTTACATTTTCCCTCTGTCTGGACAGTTTTCATGACTCCTTCCCTTTAAAGCTTAAGCCCTGGATTTCCTCGATCATACTCTAATCTTACCCAGCTTTCTAGAAAACCGGTGGGTACGCACTGGTAACAGGAGGATCCTGGATTCTCTCCAGGGTAGGATTGCCGTATGGCTCCAGAAAAAGGAGGACGGATTGAGACATCCGGGTTTGACTTCCACTCAAAGCAATGGACAGACTGATATTGCTCTCAATGGAAGTCAAACCCGGATGTCTCAATCCGTCCTCCTTTTTCTAGAGCCATATGGCAGCCCTACTCCAGGGAGCACTCCTGAGGAGAGGACCTGGTGCATACGAACGGAGAGAGTGTTACTGACGTGGTAGTGGATGAACATCTGTAAGCCAGCGATGGTGCGCTTCAGTTTTAGAGAATAGGTGGAGATTGTTCAATGGAAAACTCACTTTGTTAAGGTGGGAAAATCTAGAAGCGGAAGCAGAGCAGCAAAATGTGGTTGTCTAAAGAAGTGGCTGGCAAGGTATACCAGACATCAAGGGGCAAATTCCAACTGAATTAGTGAATTGACTTCAATTATGAGTTTTACCAAGCTCATAATTGAAAAAAAATAAAATTAAATTGGAATGGGTGGGGCTGAGGGGGGGGTCAAATTATAGGACTGATGTCATGCTACAGAGAGGAATGGAGGGTGGAAGGAAGGCATTTTTAATTGTATCCCAAGAAACAATATTCATAATCTTTATACATCCCCTCTCCCCCCCGATATTCAGTGGGGGGGGGGGGGTTGTATGCTGATAGTCGCCGCCTAAATTATGCACTTCCGGAAAGCAATAAAAACTTATCTCTTCACCACCCAACCCCCCTGCATAATTAGGGTCCATCATATGGATCCAGAAAAAGGAGAATAGATTGAGACATCCTGAAAACCTGACTGGCAAAGGTCTACTCCAGGAGTGAGTTGAGAAACACTGCATAGACTACCAGGCATTAATTATTTTATGTCATGGGCAGGGGTTTTGGCTTGGTTCAGGCTAGGGGGTTCACTAGACTGCCAGGGCTTCTTTTCTGTTGGCGGGGGACACAAGACTACCCAACAACGAATCCTTTTGTGCCATCTCAGATCTGGAGGTAAATTTCTCACATTGAACTCTCCTTAAAATGCTGTGTGCTGATAAGTGAGTTCATTCCAGGGCTGAGCCCTTTCTGTTTCATGCATGCAGATCACTCAGTAACTGACCACTTCTGCCCACAGTAGCTTTTGGCCTGGGTCCCTTAGTCTTTAAGGTACACCCTAAGATACCATAACATTCATGTTCAATCCTGAAAACCCAACTAGCATGGTGTGCCTCCAGCAGAGGGCTGTGAAATTTGGGCTAGAGTTTTGCAGCTGGGATTTAATTATAAAAACTATATGATTTGGCATTTGAGCTGTAAAACCCCTAGGGGGCAGCAGAGTATAGGGGGTGAAGCACTTCTGTGCACAAAAGAACCGAATTTGGATATAAGACTCTGGTGAAACATCGTTTAGAATATTGTGTATAATTCTGAGTCTGTACCTTCAAAAAGATATAAATAGGATGGAATCGGTCTTGAGGAAGGCTCCTATCTTTTTTGAAAATGAGCCCCACAAGCTCTCAAATATTTCTTCAAGTAAACCTCGAATGTCACACATAAAACCTTAAAACATAATTCTGGACCGCACTGGCAGCCAGGGCAAAGTATACAATAGGGGATTATGCTGCAATATTTGAATTCTTTGCAATTTCTTCAACACTTGTATTTCAGTAAACCCCCAAAATATGGTGTTGCAATAATCCATGTGAGCAGCGTCCACTGTAAGAGCTGTCTGTGCAAAGACCTTACTCGGTGGCTAGGAGCTTGGCAGTCAGCCAGTTCCTCCGCACGTATCCCAGAAGCCAGCGCTGACAGAAGAGGTAGGCACAGCTTATGGCCCCACAAAGTGCCCTGAAAGACAAGCACAGGGGAGAAGAGAGAGGATCACCCGGCCAGCCATTGACTGCTACAAACCCCCAAACACGCACGCCTGGCTTTGAAAGAAGGGTGGGGTCGACTGCATGGAGGGGAGACACTTGTGGCCTTATCATCAATGAGACAACAGCCTCCCTAGTTTTGGCCACTGGGTAGATTAATATTACACACTGCCTGAGAGCTGAGCGAAGTTTGGGCTTTATTTAGAGCTGAAAAGGAAGCCAACAAGCTCTGCAGTAGTAGGGTGGCCAGATTTTCCTTTTGCCCCAGGCCACCCTAATCCCTCGCTCTTGTCGGGCAGGTAGGAAGTCTGCGCATGCGTGGACGCTATGTGGTGATGTCACATGCATGTGATGTCATCACTTGAAGGCCACAAATGCGCGGACTTCCTCTTTGCTCAACACAGCTTTACAAAACCCGGACAAAGTGTTGGGTTTTGAAAAGCCATCTGGATCCCTCAAAAGGATCCTATGGCTGGGGAAATACAGATGTCTGGTAACCCTATGCAGTAGCCGACCAGGGGAGGTGCTGGAGTCCAGCGTACGCACTGGGGTCAGGTATGGAGGGCAGTGGTAGGAACAGGATTGAAGGATTGGCAGAAGATGTGGAAACTAACTGGGGTTGATAGAGAACCAGAGAGACTGGATAGGTCCCCATTCTGCAGGACCCTGTAGGGAAGAGCTTCTGAAGACTCCCAGGCCGTGTCTTTCCTTACCCAAGAAGCATGAAAATGAAGGTCTCTGGCAAATCAAAAGGGAAATCAACCTTGAAGTTGGTCTTGAAAAGCGCTGTGATGGTTTCTAGGAGAAAGAAAGTCCAGGAGACACTTTAGTCTCAAGGGAACACGGAAGGATTGATTACATGGGCCAAAGTGTGCCTCATATAATGGGTGCAACGCTCGTAAGGTAGGTTAGATACAATATGATGCAGGGGATGGGGGGATCAGACTCGTATATTGCTGGCCTTTATTTGCAGTGTGGAACTGAGAATGGACAGAAGGAGAAATGCACTGGTGCAGTGATGGCCGTCATGCATGCACAGGGCGTAAGTCCTCTGAAAGAGCCTATTTATTTATTTTAAAAATTTCTATCCTGCTTCTATCCTAAGGAGGTAACAAATGATACAGTACATAAAAAGATAAAACTCTACAAATTCATCAAAACATCAGCTTTGAATGTTATGGCCTGGCTCCCTCTGAAATCACTTCCAGGTCACGGGGCCAGGAAGTGATGTCAGAGGGAAAACCAATGCAAGCAGCTGGCTGGGGAAGCTGTTCGCACTCATGCTGGCGAAGATTTTAAGAGGTACAGGGGTGGGATAGGAGAGCTTGTACAGAAGGAGCGGGGGGGGGGGGAGGGGAGCGGAGAGGAGGGTGCAGGGGGTGTTGGCGTAGCAGGTGGAGAAGATGGCAGGTGGGGGGCGCCAGCGCCTGGACACCTCATACCCTTGCTACGCCACTGGTGACTGAATCAGGACTCCAATGTGTGAGGGGGGGCTACAATTGCTCTTACCCTATTACTTCCATTACCTTGTTCACTGTTGAAGACAGCCAGCAGGCGGAACATGAAGGCCCCACAGGTGGCTGCAAAGAAGCCCCTCCAGTAGTCCCTGACAGCAAAGTGAGATGACATGACTTCAACACTGAAGAGGACGCCTGCGGAATACAATCAGATGGGGCAAATTAATTCCTAGGTACTCGCCGGCTGAGTTATTAATTTGTGCTTGAAAAATAAGAGGCTCCTCCCTGGATAAGAGCCGCTGATAGCAGATGGTACAAGTTACCCATCACTGGGCACCAGGAAGGAGCTTCCTCGATACTGGGTTCTTACTATTTTCAATTGACCTTTGGGCAGACTGGATGGGTCACTTGGCCTTTATCTGCCATCATGTTTCTATAACCATAAAGCTCTATGACATCACAATGGAAGTGTTAAGAGCCTTAGCCAATAGGAAGAGGAGATGCAAACATTTAAGAGTCTTAGCCAATAGGGAGAGGAGGAGATAGTGGATGCTGCGGATGGACCACTTGGCCTTTATCTGCCGTTACGTTTCTGTGTTTCTATGCAATTCCTATTCCTACTCAGGACCATTAGCTACGGGATAGGGGGCAAGTTTTAAACAGCCCATTTTCCCAGAGAAATGCTTTGAGGAGAGTTCCCCTGAATCTTCATTTGATGCTAGGTGATCCCTTGCTCATAATGCCATGCTCTCTTTATAAAATGAATAGTCCGCACATCCTTTTTCTAGGAGAAGGAGTTTAACGATGTCATTTAAAACATGAGTTGCCCTGTCTTTACCATGGGTTTTCTATTCCTGTATTAAGGTCCTGTGTGGGTTTTTGGTTTGTTTGTTTTTTTTTGGGTTTTTGTTTGTTTGTTTGTTTTTTGGGTTTTTGTTTGTTTGTTTTTTTTGCAAAGTCCTAAACTAGGGTAAAAGCCTGCAGAGACATTGTTTAAAATCAGGGTTGTGGAATGTCAGTCCTCGAGGGCCGCAATCCAGCCTTAACCTTATCCACTGAATTAACTGAATATCGATCAGCACCTATACACTGCCATAGTAAGGGGGTGCAGGGGGGCACCTGTCCTCCTCTCCTCCTCCTCCCCTGCTTCCCTCCCCTCGTACCTCTTTAATTTTTCCTGTGCGAGCAGCATTACGAACTTGCCGTCCGCGTCAGTGTCGCCTCTCTCTGATGTCACTTCTGATCCCCGTGTCTAGGAGGTGACGTCAGAGGGATAGTCAACACCACGCAGGCAGCGGGTTTGTACTCTTGCTCTTGCCTGGAAAGTTAAAAAGGAAGGGGGGGCGCATGGCATGGGGGAATCGGGAAGGAGTGGGAGAGGGACCCAAGCAGCACTTACCCTCGCTATGCCACTGCACACCTGGGTATCCGGTACTGGCAGCCGCACATGCTGCAGCATTGAATATCTGGAGAGCGGCCAGTCCGCGGCTGGAAGTAGCTTACAAGTTGCTTCGTTCTGAACGTCCGATGATGCACTTTTACAAGATTGGTTTGGGAGGGGTGGGATTGGGGTGATGGTGAGTTTAATTATCTAACTCTCAGGGCAAGGCCTAAAAGTCCAAAGTAGCACCTAATATCCTTGCAGCAACCCTGAGTATAGTCCATGTTCAGTATCATCACCCCTCCCCCCCCTTATCTCTTGTACCTGCCGTTCTGAAGCCACACTCTTACCACTGATGGGTGCCCCGAAGACCGTGGAAACGCCCACAGCTGCTGCCGCCACCAGCATCTCGTACTGCTTGCTCTTATTCTGAGAAGAGATGAAGGAAAAGGATGAAACGTTTTTCTCCCTCACAGTATCCTGGGGAGAATCTGATTCCCTGAGCCAGTCACAGACATGTTCTTCCTTCCTCAGACTTGGCATGGAATACTTTGCAGAGGAATAGCAGCACTGAGCAGGTGTTTGCACTCTTAAAGAGGCAGGAGCGGATGTACCCCCCAAAAAAGGAATGCGGTGGAACCCCTCATTACGGCAAATCCTTACTGCAGGCAGGACCTTAGCTTTTGGAGACCCTGAATCTTTTGGGGTAATTGAGCGAGGTGAGGGAGCTTCTCCTCCTCCTCAGGTCTTGTACCACCCCCCCAAAACAGGACATTTTGACCCCCACCAGTCTGACCCTGCCCCCCTGGAAGGTTATTGAGTTGACAAACTAACTCGCAGAAGGAGATGCAGAGTTAGAAGGTACCAGCTCACCTCATAATCCCCCATGACAGAGGTCCTCATTCTTCCCAAGTAGGCGGCAATCATGCTGGACAAATGGACAAAAGGACCCTGGAGGGCAGAAAGCATCAGATGGTTTATATGTACAATGAAAAGGACAGCTGCAGTGGTCCATGGCTCATGTGGAACTCAATCAAGCTTTCAGGCAGAGCCCAGACACGGGGAGGGGTCACGGTCCCTTTTTAATTTGTGCAGTTTGAAAATACAGGAAGACAAGAAAAGGGGCAATTTGATACAGCAGTGATTCAAGAAAATAAATCTTCCAACACTCTCTGAAGTCCAATTTTAGAAGGGAGGGGCCCATTCAGGAAACCTGGTCAAGAAAAATGCATGCGTTCTTAATTAAACCCCTCTATGCAAGCTGGGAATTTGCAAAATTACAAGCAAACCGGATTCTGTAGAAAAAGTTTCACTCCGATACCAGAAAATGTATTTATAGGGGATCCCAGAAACAAGGGTCCTCACAGTAACACTCTGTCCATGGAAAAGGAAGGTCTTTACGTTTGAAATCAGACTCTGAACACACTCAAAGGACAAGATTGTTACAGTTGGAATAAGGAAAAGCCCTTTTCTCTGGCCAGGCTCAGAAATAGTCTTCAAGCCTTTGACACTATGGACAATTCAAAACTATAAGTTCCCAGACTGTCAAACCTCTGAACTTTAAGAATCTCGGCGCTCTGAGGTTGTGGGTTCAAATCATTCGCTGCTCCTTCTGACCCTGGGCAAGTCACTTAGGGCGGGATTCACTAACCTGCCAGATCAGCCCCATCCGGGCAGGTCCGACTAATTCAGGAAACTTTAACATGCAGATGAGGGCGGTCGGAGGAACGCCCCATCTGCAGGCACGGATCGCGCTATAGCGATCCCCGCGCATGCGCAGACCATCGGTAGATCCTTTGTGCCGTTGGAGTTGTTTGTTTGGGGTATTTTTCTTCTTCTTCTTAGCGCAGCCAAGGCCACAAGAAAGCCTACAAAAATGCTATTGCTGGACCTCAGGGCCGGAAATAGATTTTTTTTTTTTTTTTTTTTTGGCTCTCGAGGAACTTTTGGGAGCCCAAGGGCCTATGGAGTAATGTTCAGCCAACGATGGTCAGCGTTACCTGATTTTCCTGTTGTTACATCGTCTAACTCACAATGTTTAAGTTTCATCCAGAATGTCTAATAAAACATTTGATCGTCCCTGCAGGACAACAAGTCTAGGTGAGCCCACATCCCGCACTAACCACTCCTCCAGAAACACCCCTTTCAGCTCTGGGTGCACAGCGGCATTCAGAGGCCTACAAAGTCCCTCAACACGTCCAGAAAGTTGGATTGATTATCGGCACTTGGACCTGTCTTTTTAGATCGTCCAAGTGCCGACTTGGGCGGGTTTTTATTTGCAGCTCCTGTCATTCCTAATTGATTTCAAATTTGAATTTTTAGTAAAAATAGAACAGAACGTATAAAACAGATGTGGTAGCTGCCAGTGTGCGAGAATCCAAATGGACAAATGAGGTATTCCAATAGTATACAGTAACATGGATTCTGTAGGACCACACTGCAAGTCCAATGGAGTCGGAAGGGAATCCTGGAGCGGGTGGAGAGAATCGTACCTTGTAGTGATGGCGGAGTGTACGTCTTGTACTATTGGTAGTAGAGCGACTTCAAATTTTAATCTAGCAAAGTGTGTAACACAATTTCAAGGAAGAGTACAGTGGAAATATCACTGGCAATTAAGCAAAGTTCACTAGGGGAGCTCAGATCTTATTGTCTGTTGGAGAATTCTGCTGGATCAGGAGGACAGTTTTCCACCAGAACGTGACATTCAATAGATCTGCAGATTTCCCATTATGTAGAATCATTTGGATGGTAAGTGCTATCAAAATGTTAAGGTGGTTAAAGAGTCTTCAATGGCGAGAGCTCTAAAAATGAGAATATCAGATGAATGATCCGATTGAATTGGAAGAATCGGTTTGATGATATGCCAGACTTGTGACCAAAAATTAGCTATGATGTAGGTCTCCCAAGTCATTCCTAATTGGAGGTTTCTGAACTAATATTTTTTAATAAACACTGACGTAAAATCTATCGAGGAAGCTGCGCTGCCTTCCAGGTGTATCTGGTGATCCATCTCTTGAGAGTCCAGCTCAGCTTTTCCCATACACTGGACCATCCCTGCAGGAGTCCTGAGGTGTTCTTCCACCAGGGGGTGACATAACATAACATAAGAATTGATTTCTAGACCGCCATTACCGGTGTACAAAAGACGTGAAGAATATGTTAGTATTACGAGCTAAGAAATTGAATAAACAAGAAAGTCTTAAGTTGTTTCCTGTAATGAAGGTAAGAAATGGCTGATGCTGAAACCGCTTGAAATCCTTGTCCCATAAAGCCATTTGGAAAGAGAGGGTTTTATCATGATATCTTTTGTACCTACAGCCCTTAGATGGAAGAAAAACATAAAAGGCTTTGGCAATACGCAAGTGATGTGTAGACCAGTGATTCCCAACCCTGTCCTGGAGGAACACCAGGCCAATTGGGTTTTCAGGCTAGCCCTAATGAATATGCATGAGAGAGATTTGCATATGATGGAAGTGATAGGCATGCAAATTTGCTTCATGCATATTCATTAGGGCTAGCCTGAAAACCCAATTGGCCTGGTGTTCCTCCAGGACAGGGTTGGGAACCACTGGTGTAGAAGAATAACAAACCAACTCAGTTAGGTAGGATGGAACCAACCCCATTAATACCTTATAATAGAGACACCCCAATTTAAAAAGAATTTGTTCCTCCACAGGTAACCAATGCAATTCACGATAACAATATGTGAAAACTGCCCCTTCCTCCAAAGGCATCGGTGTGAACATCTGTCTGCTGCTCAGTTTTGAGCAGGGTCCTTCGTGAAGAGCTCCAAAGCAGCTCTGCAGTTTAATCAGATGGTCGGGACAACGGATACTTACCACTTTCCCAAGAAAGATGGTACTCCCGGCCGCCAGGGTGCAGGTCAGTCCCACCACTTTGGCTCCAAAGTTTTTAATGGTAAGATATTCCTCCAGGATCACCCCCGTGAGAATGGTTTTCAGTTCAGGAATGCCTGAGCCTGTAAGAGGATAGAAAGACAGACACAGGGGATGTGACAGGAGCCAAAAGCAAATGCCGGCAATATGAAAGGAAGGCCAGGTGATGTCCTTTGCAGCTTACAGTATGTGTTTAAGCCAGGCAGGCCAGATGAGTTGATTGGTCTTTATTTGCCATATTCTCTCTCTTAATGAGCTCCAGTACATGGAGTTGATGAAGTCATCATTAAGCCCAAATTTCTTGTCCTGTGGTGTGAAAGTGCTACGCATGGGGACAGACAGAACAGTGGTCTCTTTAAATTGTTTCCTTCTTTTGAGCACACTACAGAGTCTTCTTTGCAGGGTCAGGGAACACATACTTTATCCACCATAGAGGCAAGAAGGGCTTTCAAAGTTGCCAATTGGCCACCCATCCATAAGAGATTGTAGCCATTCACAAGGTCTCATCTCAGCTGAGCTTGAGTTTGCCCTGAAACAATTCAGAACAAGCCGTGCCATAAGAGCAGATAGCATAACTGGTTTTAAGAAAGGTTTGGACAAGTTCCTGCAGGAAAAGTCCATATCTGTTATTGAGATAGGCAAGGGGGAAGACAATAATTGCCCTGGATCGGTCGCATGGAATGTTGCTACTCCTTGGGATTCTAAGTTCTTGTTACTCTTTGGGGTTCCGGAATCTTGCTTACACTGAGATAATGGAATGTTGCTACTCCTTGGGTTTTGGCCAGGTACTAGTGACCTGGATTGGCCACCACGAGAACAGGCTACTGGGCTTGATGGACCATTGGTCTGACCCAGTAAGGCCATTCTTATCTTCTTATACCCTGACCTTGTGCTTTTCACATCTCAGTCATCCTCTTCCCACATCGTATTCATAGACTTCTAGGTCATGATCCAACACTGCTGTTGACCTGAACTATACACACCCCTAATCTCTCCTTTACTTCCAGTATCTAATGTCTTACTGTAGACTCAGGGTCATTTTGATACTCTGTCATCTGGGGAAATATGCAAAACTGATGTGTAAAGAGGGTGAGCACCATCACCAACATCTCTCTGAACCAACATCTCACACCCCAACATCCTAAATGTTGCATGAATGGTCACATCAGGAGGCTCAGCTCCCTTTAAGACATGTGAAACTCAGTTTTGTATGGGTTAAAAGTCGGGGGGGTTCACATTGCACAATGTATTTTAGGAAAGGCTCATTGAACATGGAGCCTTTTATAAAATACTTATGAAGTCACAGAGAAAGCACGTAGATTCATCTAACTTTATTAAAAGATAATCTCCAATACTGGTGTACAGTATATCACTGTTGTCCTACCAGTTAGCTGTTATAATCAACTAGTCTTTAAGCCGTTACATTAACGGGTGTTAGAATAGATGTGTCTTTCTGTCTGTCTTTCTTTCTTTCTGTCTCTCTCTTTCCTCGGCTGTCCACCATCACCCCTTGCCTTCTCCCCCTTTCTTTTACCTCCCCCTGTCCAGCAGCACTCCTTACATGCTCCCCCTGTCCCTCTTCCCTGCTCCCCCTGTCCAGCAGCACTCCTTACTTGCTCCCCCTGTCCCTCTTCCCTGCTCCCTCTGTCCAGCCGCACTTCTTACTTGCTCCCCCTGTCCAGCATGTGGCTCTTCTTTTTTAAAGCAGCCTACTAAGGATCGTGGCCGGCTGTAGCGAACCTCGCAGGCCGCTCTGCACCTCGGTAGCACGTTCCTTCTGATGCGATCCCGTGCATCAGAGGGAACATACTACCGAGGTGCAGAGCGGCCTGCGAGGTTCGCTACAGCCGGCGATCAGAAGTGGAGCAGCCAGCGGTTGGTGAGTGAGGGCGGGAGGGGGAAGTCGCCGGCGTGTTTCCTGCCTCTGTGTTCGAAAATCGAATTTGGCACGGAAGCACACCTCACGGAGGCAGGAAACACAAACCCTAAGTGTGCATGCGTGCTTAGGGTTTTTATTATAGAGGATGCCCAATATGTTTTGGCATCAGGGGCACCATTAAATACTGCTGCTAGGACTTAGTCACTACTGTTGAAACACGTTGGGCATCGATTGAACAACTCAACAGTAGGCCAACCAATCTTGATGCACATGATATCAGGGGTTGCTCTTTCAATAAAGTTAGATGCATCCTGGCCATTGGTTGGTTACGTGGCCGCTTCTGTTCTTGGACCTGTGATTTGCTGTAGCTGTTTTGTACCTTTTTCTGCTTCTGGGTCCTTTACAGTGGAAAGAGCCATTTTGCGACAAAACACATTTTTAAAACAGAGCAGATGTCCCTCAGAACTTTGTACAGGTAAACAGTGAATTTTGCTGCCTTCACATGTGAACACCGCCTAAGGAATTGTGCAAAACCACATCTAAGGGAAGTCAGGTAAGGAGTTTACCTCCAAAACTCCAATTTGGGGGACTTTGAGGTGGTTTTAAGAGGGATGTAATCAGTTCCCTGCTCAGTCACTCCTTCAAACCCCAGGAGCAAACGAGCAGACAACTGATAACTGCATGTTGCTCCAAGTCGGTGTAAATGCCAATGGGAAACCAAAACAGAACTGTGGAGACCAACAATGTTCGAAATCCTCGTTTTTATTTCTTCAATAACATAAAATACTGTCCACATTGGTATAAAACAGACCCAGCACGGGTCATGTTTCGGCAAAACCGCCTTCCTCAGCAGTCCTAAAACGTAAATGCCTATGGGGTCATTTTCTGAACAAGTTTGCCTTGCTATAAGAAAACAGGGAATAAACGTGTAAGTTGAAGATATGACCAGAACATGCCACTTGTCTATCTGTGTGCTGACATTGGATGTGTAAATGCCTTCTTTAGATCTGTAAATCTTCTAAAATCCCCTTTTTTGACCAGCATGAACTCAGTTAGAGAATGATATGGGGACAAATTTTTCCCCGTCCCTATGGGAACTCATTTACTCCTCCCGTCCCCGTGAGTTCTTTTCCTGTCCCATTCCCGCAAGCTCTGTCCTCATCTGCACAAGCCTCAAAAGCTTTAAAATCATAAGTGTTCGAGGCTTCTGCGGTTAAGGGGACAGGGACAGGGAAATTGAGTCCCCGTGTCCTTCTCTACTAGAGAGGCTGGCCCCCTGTTCACAAGCAGAAGCCTCACCTCCTGAATGGGGTGTGATGCTCTGTGCAAAGCCAGTGGAGAAGGCTGTCAAGGCGATGGGGTAGACAGTCCAAGACAAGTACTTCAGCAGAAGGTGACCTCCGAGCTCCTGGTAAAGCCACCTGTGAGCTGATGGAGGAGAGCAAAAAAGAGCCAAGGTTACACTGTGTGGGACAGACCCCGGACACGTGGCTACCCTTCTGTAGTTTTCTGACCTCTGACCTTTATTCCACATTCTCTCCAGCCCTGGACTCTCCTCCGTACCACCTGGAGCTTTTCTTCCAATATTTCATCATACTTAGCTCCTCTTTTACTAAGGTGCGCTAAGCATTTTAGCACGCACTAAATCAACGCTTCCGCTAACGCGTCCATAGTGCTTGATTAGCGGGCGCTAAAAAGCATAGCCCACCTTAGTAAAAGAGGGGGTTAGAAAAATCAAACACAGGAAGTGAAGAGTTCTCGCCTCAATATATGTCAACCAACCAAAAGAGGCAAGCGAGATGTCCAAAAGTTCAATCGATGGGACTGTCTATTGATAACAAGGTCCCTTTCGGTATTATCCGTGGTTTCAAGTAACCACTGTAGGTCTTGTTTCTCTATCGCTGGACCATTGATGTGGAATGCGTTGTCTGGTCCCTTACGGTTTTGTAGAAATCTATTTAGAAAGTTGGTTAAGACCCATTTGTTCAGGCTTTTTTAAGCTAATATTCTGCTTCTTGACTTAATATTTTACTTTCTGAATATCATCTTTTTTGCAAGTTATTAATTTGTGCTGTTGTGGTAGATGAGCGGTTGAGATGTAATCTAGAGGACGAGGGTATAATCTTATGATTTTTGCTGATGTAGGGGATCTTTATGATGTGCACGTTTTGAAATATGTATGTACTACTGTGAGCCGCCTCGGATAAAGGCGGATTAAAATGTTATAAATAAATCAATATTGCTCATGGGTACAGGGGTCCACATGTATACTAATTTTATGCAGTAAATAAAAGTTCTGTGAAGTTACAGACCGTTGATTCTCTACTGATCTGCTTCTTAGGAGCAGATAATGGTTCCTGCAGAGGGGCAGACTAGATGGGCCATTTGGCCTTTCTCTGCCGTCATGTTTCTATGAAGACCTATACATGCCAATTTGTCTCACAAACCAAGAACAGAGGTTGAGAATCAACCGCCCTAGGGGAAAACTGAGGAGGCAACTAGAGCTGGAGCTGTAAAATCAGAGCTTCTGGGGAAGGGAATGTCCAGCAAGATTTGGGTGTGTAGGGAGTTTTAGTCTGTTGAAGAGAAAACATTTGGGGAGATTCAGGGAACCCACAGCGATAATGGAGTTGAGGTATCATTTTGGATTCCAGAGAGAAAAGCTTCCAGAAGACTGAGGTCCTGCCAAAGGAACTGAAGTAGGCCTGGGAGCAAAACAACGCACTTCAAGCTTGAGAAAAAGACTTCAGAAGGCTCCCCATTGTCTTTTTTGTGTGCGACTATTTGTTTATCGTTCTGACTTTTTCTCTGTTTGAGAAGATAACTCTCTGTTTCATGCTAGAGTGGGCAGAGACATTACTTAGAGTGGACAAGGATATGAGTGAAAGGTTGAAAGACACTGAAAAGAGAGAGATGGCTAGGAAGGAATAAAGAGAAGGCCATGCGTGTGACTCCCAAATGAGTTTAGAAGGAAAAGAAGGGAGAAAGAGGTGAATCGCTTCAAAAAGATGAAGACGAAAATATATCCATATGAAGGGACCCAAAGGGTTTGATGCAAATAGGCAGCTTACAGAAGTGCACCAGAAGCACTATATTGGACCCTAGGCAGGCTTACAAGGTTTTACATCCTTCCCAGGGTCTCCATTCAGGTTCTTCCCAGGCTGACCTCCCTGCAGTCAACCATTCATGAAGTGGCTTGGAGGAAAGGGCAGCCCGACCCTGGTCCTGGGTGCGATGGCAGTAGCAGGCGGTGAGGGAGTGTGGAGACTGAAGAAGTGCACGCTCATGGGCTTTGTGTCCTGGGCAGGCGCCATGCCGCCTCGAATGAATCATGTCCCTGATTGAATCATTGAACCCCCCTCCCCCTCATGATCAAGCTCAGGATCCTTCCTGGGCTAAGCTGGTGAGATGATCTAGGGATGAGCTGATGAGGAACTGAAGATCTTTGCAAGAAGAGAGAAGAAGGGAGTACAATAGTTCCAAGGTGGAACGCTTGCAGATTGTGTAGACTTTGCAAGGGGCAGTTAATGTATTGGGGGGGTTATGTCTGGTTTTATTATTATGTGTGTTGGGGTCGGTTTGTTTTTTATAAACTGCCTAGGTGTATACATTTTTTAAATAAATAAATACAAAAGAGGAGATAATGAGGGGAGATTGTCATATTTACTGCTAGGGATGCCGAGGTCAACAGATTGCAGGTAATTATAATTACATTACATTACATTAGAGATTTCTATTCTGCCATTGCCTTGCGGTTCAAGGCAGATTACAAAAGAACTACCAAAAAAAAAACAGATTACAAGAGGAAGATATCTGGTAATTTCGAAGGGAGATACAGAGTAGATGAGGTTGCTTTGGGGAATCGGGATGGTATTGGGAAGTATTAAGTCGTTTGCAGGAATTTCTTGAAGAGTAGAGTCTTTATTTCTTTTCTGAATGTGTTGTAGTCTGGGGTCATAATTAGTAGATTGGAGATTTGGTTGTCGAGTTTTGCTGCTTGTGTGGCTAGGAGGCCATCGTATCATTTTTTCCGTTTGACTTCTGTGAATGGAGTGTGGGTTTTCCTATGTCTAGTTTGGATGAGGCGGTTGTTCAGGTAGGTTGGGCATTTGAATAGTATTCTTGCTGGAACTGGAAGCCTCCGTGATGTGGTTGTGTTTCCTCAATGAACAGATAAGTCTCAGTGCTGTGTTTTGGATTGGTTGTAGTTGTTTTGTCATTGTTGCTGGCAGGGGAGGTAGAGAATGTTGCAATAGTCTAAGAGACAAACAGGGACCCACTTTTTTCTAGTGTCTGTTTAGTTTAATCACTTTGGACTTTAGTGTTCGGGGTTCCAGATCACTGTCAGCCTGAAAGGTTCTGCTAGTCACTGGCCTCCCTTAAGACGTAAATTCCACTTCCCTTTCCTGGTGCCATTTTTAGATAATTGGTTGCACAGATGAGACTGCACACCAGGCCGAGATCTTGGAACGTTAGCATCATCACCTCAAGTGTTTTGTTCCCATCCCTGACAAACCTAGAATTTGTAGCCCTGGGACAGAGATCAGAAACGCAGGCCTGAAGCCAAGTCCTCTCCCTCTGCACCTCCTGACCCTCTCCTCACCAGCCCCCTCTGCTCGGAGATCAGAGTTATCAGTTACCGTTTTGCAGTTTAGAAACTGTGAAGTCCATACTGAAGCTGAGCAAGGCCATGATCACCCCTAGGGCGAAGAGAAAGTACCAGTCTTCTCCGACACGGAAGAGCTGACGCTTCACCCACCGAAGACACCCTGTGGGACAGCAGGAAGCAGAGTATTAAAAATATCAGCTTTTCTCTATTAATATATCATGGTTATCATTCGTATTGTAAAAATAATTAATACTTCTGCTTTTACTTTCCATTATAGAAACATGACGGCAGATAAAGGCCAAATGGCCCATCCAGTCTGCCCATCCGCAGTAACCATTATCTCTTTCTCTCTCTGAGAGATCCCACGTGCCTATCCCAAGCCCTCTTGAATTCAGACAGTCTCTGTTTCCACCACCTCTTCCGGGAGACTGTTCCATTATACTCAGGCAATTTTGAATACGTTTGAATTCCTTATAGCATATGTGTGTGTGATCTTATACTGAGGTATGAATTTTTTTCATAGACATATACAGTATATACATTTTCAAAATTTTCAAAATTCATATATGTATAAGATGATAATGCTATTATTGTCATTGATTTACCATTTAAGTTTCTAAGTTTTATTCTTAATATCACAAAATTTAAATAAAGTTTCTTTGATGATACATGAAAAATTAATACAACATCGTGTGCATAGAAGAAAAATTCAAGATCTTTTTTTCTGAATCAATAAACCTCTCAGATATAAGTTAAAAAGAATGGGGGAAAGGGGAGAACCCCCGGGGAACTCCTTGAGTCATCTGCCATCGTTGCGAGAGGTTCCCCTGCCAACTAACCTGTAAACGTCTTCTCTTAAGAAAACCTTCCCTCCTATACCCGTCTCATCCGTTAAAGCCAAATGGAATCAAATGCTGCAGATAAGTCATGTAGTAAAAAACAAAAGGAATTGACCTCAAAATATCCACAAAGAAGAAAATCCAGAGAAAACCCCCAAAAAACCTCTGTGGAGTGACGACGTTCCTAAATGGACTTTATTTGAAAGTGTCAAAGTTCCAAAGGTCCACTGAAATCATCCACATAAGAGCCTTAAAGGACCTGGTCCGCTAGGGATACAGGACCCAACAAGGTCCACGTTTTGACCAAAAGTCTTCTTCAGGGGTTCTATAAAGGTGAGTACATGGGAAACAATTGTGTGGTGAGCCGGAAGTGAGACACCGCTTGCGTTTGCAAATTATTTTATGTGGATGATTTCAGTGGACCTTTGGAACTTTCAAATAAAGTCCATTTAGGAACATCGTCACTCCACAGAGGTTTTGTTTTTTTGGGGTTTTCTTCTGATAAGTCGTCTAGTTGGTTCATAGACAACGGCGCGAAAGACAAAAGCGTGCGCCGCCGCACCGCTCTAAATTACAGTTTTTAGGGGCTCCGACAGGGGGTTTTGTTGGGGAACCCCCCCAGTTTACTTAATAGACATCGCGCCGGTGTTATGGGGGGTTTGGGGGGTTGTAACCCTCCACATTTTACTGTAAACTGAACTTTTTCCCAAAAAACAGGGAAAAAGTGAAGTTTTCAGTAAAATGTGGGGTGTTACAACCCCCCAAGCCCCCCACAACGCCTCCACAACGCGGCGCGATGTCTATTAAGCAAAGTGGGGGGGGTTCCCCCCACACACCCCCGTCGGAGCCCTAAAAACAGTAATTTAGAGCAGCGCGGTGGCGCGCACTGCGCTCAATTGTCTGGGCGCGCCTTTGTCCCAGCGCGCTTTTGACCTGACACCCGTCTAGTTGCATCAGCAACACTCATAAGAACATAAGAACACATTTTTATCCAAGTCAGGGGCAGTGGAGGAGGGTCCTCGGTCACAGACACCACCAAAGGCACATGAGGGTCCCAGACACAGAAGTGAGAGAGGCAACGTGAACAGCAGCTGAAGGAGCTGATATTTATTTTCAATGCACCAAGCTGTGAGTCAGGGTTAGGGGTATTAAACCAGAAGGTAAGGCTCAGAAAAAGACGGCAACCATACGATGAGACTCTAGCTGGAAGGATTCTGGATAGAAAGATTGGAGGAAAGCTTCCCAGTGTTGGTTTCCAGAGGCAGGAAGGAGAGCAGAGACCTTCCCCATAAACCAAGAGTTGGCTTTGATTAAAATAGACCACAGAGGTCCACTGAAATGAAGCCAATGTAATTATTAATCTGTAATAGTCATTTCATGCAAAATTATTCTAGCCTGAGGTGCACATCTCACCCAGGCACATGACACACAATTAATGGAAAAAAACGAGAAAAGTCTTTCATTTCAGTGCTTATATAATAGTAGCACAGGCCAGAGGGGGTAATCGACTGAATGACATTACATTAGAGATTTCTATTCCGCCATTGCCTTTCAGTTCAAGGCGGATTACAAAAGAATTACAAAAAAGGTATTACATGAAGAAAATATCTGGTCATTTCTAGAGGAGATACGGAGTAGATGAGGTTGCTTTGGGAAATCGGGAAGGTATTGGAAAGTATTAAGTCGTTTGCAGGAATTTCTTGAAGAGTAGAGTCTTTACATCTTTTCTGAATGTGTTGTAGTCTGGGGTCATAATTAGTAGATTGGAGATTTGGTTGTCGAGTTTTGCTGCTTGTGTGGCTAGGAGGCCATCATATCGTTTTTTTTCCGTTTGACTTCTTTCATTGGGGGGTGCGTAAATGGAATGTGGGTTTTTCTATGTCTAGTTGAAATAGTTTGGATGAGACGGTTGTTCAGGTAGGTTGGGCTGTCGCCGTTTATGGTTTTAAACAGTAGACAGTAGAATTTGAATAGTATTTGAATGCCAGGCCCCTTTCCCCTGAACCATTCTGGGGTAGGTTTAGTTTTCTTCATTTTCAAAATATGGAACTACAAATCCCATGCGCCCAGAAGAAAGAAAAAGGACCCTGGAAGATGTCTGTATATTCTCTGTGCAACCCATCCCGGAAAAGGAATGAAAGGAGACTGACATTTATTTATTTATAGATTTGTAAAGTGTATGGTAGATTTATTTATACCTTTAATTCACGGCTCTGACCTGCCCAATATTGGTTTCCTGTACTACTGTATCCCTCCTGGGGGTTATAGTCTTTCAGTAATTTTATTGCACCCCCTAGTGGTAGTGTCCCAGTAGGTTGATTTCCCCCCCCCCCCTAGTCTAGACTCTTACCTTGTACTCTGTGTCGTGCCTTGGGCCAGGGCTTGAAGAGTTCCTCTCTCACAAGGATCTTCTCTTCCCCACCTCGGTTTTGTGTTCTCTGGAGTTTACTCATCCTTTTCAGAGGTGTTAGTAGCCTCAGATACCTAAGGAATCCCTGCTAAAATCATCTTCTGTAGAACAAAACAGAGTAGTATTGTGAAATGTGAGGGTCCAGGATGAAATATGTAAATAGCTATTAGCCACAATCAATAGTCAGCTGATCCATCCATATTACAACCTCACCAAATGGGGTTGTGACCCAGCACTGCAAAGACCTGAGTCCCAGATATTACTGAGATCAGTCCTGCTCAGCTCCATAAGGGGGAGCCAGTGCATAGGGAGGATCCCTTGTTAACTAGGGCCATCACTGGGGTTTGACCAGTTTGGATTTGAGGAGGTTTTCTGTACAAATCTATAGCAGGGATTCTTAAACCTGTTTTGGGTCATGGCCAGGGTTTTGAAAGAATGCCAATTAATTTCATGTATATTCATTGTAGTTAGCCTGAAAACCCGGCTGGCCAGAGTCTTCAGGACAGATGTGGATGCTCGGATCTTGCTAAGGTTAACTCAGCTTCTTTTTAATTGCTAGAAGGATCTAGAATCATTTCTTTCATGCTACATACATCTGAGATCTTGCCAGGTTCTTGTGATCTGGGTTGACCTCTGTTGGAAACAAGATATTGGATTTGATGGACCTTCAGCCTGTCTCAGTATGGCAACTGCACACCTTCTTATCAAACAGGAACTGTATGATGCAACTTCCAACAGCACCATCAGAAAAAAAAAATAGAACCTTAATTCTGTTGACAGTGCAAACAAAATGATTAGAGCTTTTTGTACCAATTTGTATAAAGTCTTAAGGTGAGGTTAGTGTCTACAGTACACAGTTTAGCTCTTAGCCATCAAAGCCACTGTGATACTGTGAGCTAATTTGGGCGCTGCTGTGCTGTTCATTATTAAGGTGATATCTCACCCCCCCCCCCCACTCTCCATCTTGTGTTCCAACCATTGTGAGCTAAACTTGGTGCTGCTTGCAATCAGAGCAATTTCCCCCTTGCTAATCTGATACTGTGAATTGAACCTGGTGCTGCTGTGCTGTTCATAATCAGGCCTAACACTGACCCTTGGAATGTGTGACTCCAGCATGTGAAAAATAATACATGAGCCCTGGGGAGGAGATACAAAATCGGAGATCAACAATGCAGTAAGGAGACTCTATTTTTGCAATGCTGAGATGCCATATTTTGGGCACTGGGTCTGGGGCAGGTCTTTAAATGCTGACATTTACTAGGTTACTATAGCCGTGCTCATCAAAAAATCGGAGCTCTCCTTTAGGTTAATTATTCGTAGCTTCCTAGGCTATTATTATTTCATAAACATACAATCAAAACTATCCTCCTCCTTTACTAACGTGTAGCGTGGGTTTTAGAATTCCTATGAGTGTTGGAACAGTTACCGCCGCTGCCGGCACAATAACCCACGCTCCGTGTTAGTAAAAGAGGGGGAATATCTTGTCCATTCTCTTATTTCTCGACATGTTTTCAAAAATGTTTAAAAACATCACGTGCTCAGCAAATCCATCAACTCCAATGTGGGGTGTGTGGGGTGCACGGTCTAGAGCTACAGCCTCAGCACCCTGAGGTTGTGGGTTCAAATCCCTGTGACCCTGGCCAAGTCACTTAATCCCCCCATTGCCTGCCCCAAGTACATTACATAGAGCTCACCAGGACAGAGAGGGCAAGAATGATGGTGGCACCTCTTCCCCCATCCTTCTTAACTTCTCTGGCGTGACCAGCGTGCCCACATCAGTGTCCGCTCGCTCTTTCATGTCACTTCCTAGGTGCGGGTCCCGGAAGTGACATCACACAGAGCGTCGATGCCGACACAGGCAGCAACCTCGCGCCGGGGAAGTCAAAAAGCTATGGGGGAAGGCAAGGGGCACACGTGTGTGGCAAGGAGAGGAGGAGGGGGTGCCACACCCTTAGGAAGACAATACCCGGAGGGAACCACTCCCCCTCGCTCACCCCCCCCCCCTTATGATGCCACTGCCTGAATGTAAACCACTTTGGCTGTTACTCCTACATTCCATTCCGTCATGTCCAACCCTTGGATACTCTGTAGGTCAGTCCTTGCCACGCTGCCCTGTTTTCCACGGCTTCTTTCAATGGCTTCAATAACACTATTTCTTCTATGATTGGCCAAACCTATGGGCTCCCCCAGGGCTCGATCCTTTCCCCTCTTCTTTTCAATATCTTCCTGACCCCCCCCCCCCTCCTCATCCTTGCTCAATCCATAGGCTTCATAGTATTCACATATGCTGATGGCATTCAATTACTTCATCCCCTGAAGAAACAGATGAGATCAACCTCAAACTTGATAAAATCAGTCCCTGGCTCTTAATCTTAATCCTTTTCCCCACTTCTACATATAAACATCTCTGTGCTCCCATAACATTGACTCCTCTCCTATTCAAATGGATAGCAAAGTTAAACTCCTTGGCGTTATCCTTGATAAAGATCTTACATTCCATCAGTAAATCAGGTGCCGTAACACAAAAATGCTTTCCCAGAAGCTGCGGCTCATCCGCTGTCTCTCATCTCTTCTCGATCCTCCCTCAATCAATATCATTCCCTTGTCATTTCGACCTTAGACTACTGTAACGCTCTCTACCAAGGCATAACCCAGAAAGAAATTTGTCGTGGCCAATTCATTACCATGTGGACGGATTGAGACATCCAGGTTTTACTTCCATCGCACTGTCCCATTGTTTATTACAAAATCAGCCCTGATGAGGGGACAGCTGGGGTGTCCCGAAGCTCTTTTTCTCTGTCCCTCTCACCAGCTGTCCAGACCAGTAACTCTAAACTTGCCTCTAAATATTGAGGTCATGCTTTTATTTTCATCGCCTTCTGACTAGAAGCACTGCAATGTTCTCTGAAAATGGAGTTTAGCTCTCCCTGCCCCGATGGATACCAGTGAAATTGACCTACCTGTTGCCTGTGTCTCCTTCTCTGGGCTTCAGGAGCTGTCCCTCTCCCTCTCGCCTTCTGTCAGCATACCTGGATTAAGCAGGTCTGTACTCCCACAGCCTCTCACACTCCCTCCCTCCCTCTGTACAGTTTATAGTCATTATTAAAAGTGTCCTTGACAAGTCAAGCAGAACAGGCTCCTCTCAGCTTCCTGCCTAGAAAATGACTGTGAATGGCAGCCAGTCCCCCCTGGGGACATAAGAACATAAGAACATAAGAATTGCCATCTCCGGATCAGACCCATGGTCCATCGAGTCCGGCGATCCGCACACGCGGAGGCCCAGTCAGGTATACACCTGATTGTTCTAATCACCCATATCCCTCTATGCCTCTCATAAGGAGATGTGCATCTAATTTGCCTTTGAATCCTAGCACAGTGGATTCCTTAATAACCTCCTGTGGAAGAGCATTCCATGCGTCCACCACTCGCTGCGTAAAGCAGAACTTCCTGACATTTGTCCTGGACTTGTCACCCCTTAGCTTCAAACCATGTCCTCTTGTCCGTGTCACATTGGACAATGTAAATAATTTGGTTTTCTGCTCTATTTTATCGATGTCTTTCAGTATTTTGAACGTCTCTATCATGTCCCCTCGCAGCCTCCTCTTCTCAAGGGAGAACAATCCTAGTTTCTTGAGTCGTTCCTCATATTCCAATTTCTCCATACCTCTTATTAGTTTCGTTGCTCGTCTCTGCACCCTCTCCAGCAGTTTTATATCCTTCTTTAGGTTGGGAGACCAATGTTGGACACAGTATTCCAAGTGTGGTCTGACCATTGCTCTATAAAGCGGCATTATGACTTTCTCCGATCTACTCGTGATTCCTTTCTTTATCATGCCCAACATTCTGTTTGCTTTCTTTGCCGCTGCCGCACATTGTGCCGACGGCTTCAGGGTCCTATCTATCAGTACACCCAGGTCCTTTTCTTGTTCGCTCTTACCCAGAGTTGCTCCTGACATTCTATACTCGTGTTCCTTATTCTTACTACCTAAATGCATTACTTTGCATTTCTCCACGTTGAACTTCATCTGCCATTGCTCTGCCCATTTCTCTAGCTGATACAAGTCGCTCTGGAGTTCCTCGCTATCTTCCTGCGATCTGATTTCCCGGCATTTATCCCCTTCTGCCTCCTCTGGAAAGGGTGTTTGCCTGGGCAAGGTGATCACCCTTCAAGGCTGCAAGGCTGGAGGAGATCCCCCACAATTCTGGAGAGGTAGAGGGGAATAGTCTTACTGGGACAGACCAATGGTCTATCAAGCCCCAGTAACCTGTTTTCACAGAGGCCAGTCCAAGTCTTTTCTGTGCTCCCTCCACTTTCTCCAGTATCAAGAAAGTAAACATCTTCCATCTCTCACAGAGAAGTTTATTTGTATGAGGGTGGCTTGAAAAGTTTGGTAAAAAAGCAAGTTAAGCAATGTAGTTTCCACTGAGGGCTATACACTTACACACACACACCACACACACACACACACACCATACCACACAGACACACACACCACACTACACACCACACACCCACACCCCACACCCACACCACACCGCACTACACACCACACACACACCTCACGCACACACCATACCACACCAGACACACACACACACCACACTACACACACACACACACGCACACACCATACCACACCAGACACACACACACACACACACACACCATAGCACACCAGATACACACACCAGACACACCCCACACATACACACACTCTCTCTCTTAGAAAACCATAGCATCGTTTGTAGTGCCAGCCACGGTGCTAGGAATTCTATGAGTATCAGAGCTGTAACCGCCATGACTGATGCTAAAAGCCACACTATGGTTTTGTAAAAGGGGGTTAGTCCAGCGAGTTTCCAACTTTTGCACATCAGGAAAAATAGCCTGTAAATCAGAGAGACTTAGAGGAGACATGATAGAAACCTTCAAAATCATGAAGGGCATAGAGAAGGTAGACAGGGACAGATTCTTCAGGCTGTGGGGAGCCACAAGTACAAAGGGGCACTCGGAGAAATTGAAAAAAGACAGGTTTAGAACAAATGCTAGGAAGTTCTTTTTCACTCAGAGGGTGGTGGACACATGGAACGCGCTTCCGGAGGCTGTGATAGGCCAGAGCATGCTAGAGGGGTTCAAGGAGGGTCTAGATAGGTTCCTAAAAGAAAAGGGGATTGAGGTAGGTTATAAGAATAGTCAGAAACCACTTCACAGGAGCGGACCGCTGGGCACGATGGACCTCTGGTCTGACCCAGTGGAGGCAACTTCTTATGTTCTTATACAAACAAAAGGGATCTTTTACTAAGGCACCCGTTCTATTCTATGGACGCATTAGCATTAGGTGCGCCTTAAACAGAGGACAAGGAAAATATTCACACAATTAGAAACGTTCATTATTTAAACAATAGCAGGAGGTTTTCGTTCAAATGATTGACCTGTAATTTTAATGATAATTAAAAGCCAAGGTTAAAAAAAAAAGAGTTTTCAAACCAATCTTACACTTTTGCATTGAAGATTCTCTTTTCATGTTTTTTTTTTAAATTTAACTGTTGCAAAAGCAGAATAATGACGCTTAGGGCTCCTTTTACAAAGGTGCGTTAGGGTCTTAACGTGTGGAATAGCGCACGCTAAAATGCCACATGCACTAGCCGCTGCCGCCTCCTTTTAAGCAGGTGGTAAAGACGCTAACGCACCTTAGTAAAAGGAGCCTTGAAAGATTCTTTCAGAAATACCAAAAATGTAGAAAAACAGTCTAAAAGGACAATGTGAAAATGAACAATTATATTATTTAGTTTTAATATTTATACACTCCTCCCTCCATATTCACAGTGGTTAGGGGCCTCCCTCCTGTGTCTCCAGACCTTCCCTGGGGGTCTAGCGGTGACACGGGGCGGGAGCGATCTTCCTACACTCCTGCCCCATTCAGAGCCGTCATCAAAAATGGCTGCCCTGATTCCCGTTGTAGTCTCGTGAGAGCAGCCATTTTTGGTGACGGTTATGCACGGGGCAGGAGTGTAGGAAAATCGCTCCCGCCCCGTGTCACCGCTAGACCACCAGGGAAGGTCGATTCACGGGGGGGGGGGGGGGGAATAGCTGAAACCGTGAATAAGAGGGAGGAGTTTATACCACTTCTAGTCTAACTCTAAGCGGTTTACATTCAGGTACTCAAGCATTTTTCCGTCTGTTCTGGTGGGCACACAATCTTTCTTATTTACCTGGGGCAATGGGGGGATTAAGTGACTTGCTCAGGGTCACAAGGACCAGTGTGAGATTTGAACCCACAGCCTCAGGGTGTTGAAGCTATAGCTCTAACCACTGCACCACACAATCCCATTAGTAGACTATATTGTTCATTTCCACATTGTCCTGGTTTCCAAATTTTTTTGTATATCTGCTCAACTAGTTCATGTTGAAAGAATCTTTCGACAGTCTTTCATTTGGGGTTTTTCAGTACAAAAGCAGAATAAACATGCAATTAAAAGAAAACAAAGTGTCATACATACAAAAACGACACCATTTGCATGAATAATCTACTAGAGTTCTCGGTGGAAAGATTATTTTATATATATATATAAATGTTTCAAGTGGGAGCCAAATTTGTTCTATTTTTCTCTGGAGATTTCTTTTCTCAGGAACATTTAATTCTAGTTTATGAGTCTGGCACATTGAATGCCACCAAAATGTATCATTAACATTTCTGGAGTTCTTCCAGGATCCTGGTATTGTTTGAATCACATTTGATAAAAGGGGTTTATATGGCTTAGGGAGGTGCAAAGATGGATGAGCTGACCTGAGTGTAATTAGAGGTAATGAAAGAGTGAGTTTAATATCAAAATAATCATGTGCAATAAGTCATATATTGTCCCAGAAATATCTAAGGAGGTGATGAGTAGCCTAGAGGTAGAGATACTGCCTCAGCACCCTGAAGTTGTGGGTTCAAATCTCACCACCCCTCTACTTAGGGTAATCCTCCATTGCGCACCACTTTGAATGTATAAGCCCAAATTCTTATCTCCTTCCCTCCCACCCAACTCATGCCCATAAGTTCTTCATTTCCTCAGGTTTTTGCAACCCACGTGCATTTCTTAGTATTAAATTTTAACTGCCAAATTCAAGCTTCACCAGGTCTTTCTTCTTGTTATTCACACCATCAATCTGGCATATCAATAGAGATGTGATGTGAACCAGATTCAGACTCAAACTTTAGGCCAGTCCTGACTTTACCCCTCTAGATGTTTTCTGGTACCTGTCTGAAAAAAAGAAGCAGGATTCAATTCACTAGGATTAATATTTTCAAAACCAGGACTGGCCAAAAATCTCTCTCAGACTCTGTATTAGGCACCTTGAAGAACTGGATTGGGGGGCTGCTTTCTGCCTGCTGATCTCCAGCTAAGGCTACTAACTAGATCCAGATTTGCAGGACAGGGTTGATCCAGTCCTGGTTTACCCTTCTGCATGCAGTGACTCGTCGTTCTGATTTTCCCATTGCATTCCCTAATCAAAGCAAGTCTACAAGACCCAGCATGCACTCGGGTAAGCCTAGGCCTGGATCAAGCCTGTCCTGTGAATCTGGATCCAGCTGGCAGCCTTTTCTCTAGCACGTCAAGCACAGATCAGACCAGCAGACAGAGCTCTGGATAATGCACAGCTCCTGGAATGTAGGCGGCAGCTGCCCTCGCCAAAGTGTTGTCACCAACAATGTTGGCTGTTAGGACAACAGTGAAGATGACTAAGGGAAAGAGAGACAGAGAGGAGACACCCAGCAAAAGAACAGGAAAAGGGAGAGACATGCAAGCCAGAGACAAAAAGAGTCATAATCAAAGTAAGAGAGAGCTGAACGTGGAGAGAGAGAACGAGTAAGTGGAAAGGAGCAAAGAGAGAAAGAAGGGGCACTCCCATGAGGAATCAGAAAGAAATAATATTTTGTGACTCCTTGCATTGATGCAGCTTGTATGTCTCTTTCCTTGTTAACATTTGTTGTACTTTTATATGCTAAAATCAATAAAAACTTTTGAACTAAAAATCCCCCCCACAAAAAAACAACCAAAGTAGGGAGAAGCAAATGTCCTTCCAAAATAAAAAAAAAGTCCCAAGGATATAGAGCACACTCTTTTCTTGGGGTGGGGGTAGATGGCTAAAGGAAAGGGTCACAAGCCTCTCCTTCCTAGGACACCAGATGATGGTCTCAGTCCAGGTCTAGGGAATTAGGCAGAAGCCCCCGTATCTGGATCAGTGACAGGCGTCTCTTCTTAAGAAGGCTCATTGGATCCCCCTTTACGCTGAAGTCCAGGTTCTTCTACATCATGAAAGTCACCCCAGAGGTGATACAGAGAAGCCCAGTTACTCAAAAAAGATAGTCTTCTCAAGTAGATTTACCACAAAACCAAATCTCCTTTGTACAAACCTTCCCAATTTCATAAAACAACTACGATGCCCCTCATCAGCTAAGAGTTCCTTTATTTATTTAATGAACTTGTAAGGGCTCTTAATATATTACAAATACGTACTCTAATTCTGCTATACACATGCCAAAATAAGAATTTCTCCGAAATCGCAGTCCCTTCACATCTCTAAAGGAATCCTTGGAATGATGGGTCAGGGTTGAGATGAGAAATTGCAGACAGACACAAGGATTGTCAGCCCTAAGGCCGAGAGGTCAAAGCGGGATTTCCCTGGGGCAGTTGTTGTTGTCTTTTGTTAATGATTTATTTCTAGAATTTCTCATCAAATCCTTCATGAAGAATAGAAACAAGAAATAAACTTAAGCAGGTCCCATTCGATTTGCAGAAAGTATTTCTTTATGCAATTAATTTTCCCCAAAGAGCGCAGAACGGGTTACAGGCGTTAACATAATACACAAATTACCAAAGTCACAGCACAAGTTTTTGATTCCAGTTTTATCCTAACTCCATGCAAACTAGGGATCTAATACCAATTTGCATTTCTTTTGATCCATCAGTCGTGGCAGGAGAGTTAGGTGAAGAGGTAGGTTTTTATTGCATCATCTTTGGTTTTATCTCATTCAGATCAGAATCAGTGATGGAAACATGATGGCAGATAAAGGCCAAATGGCCCATCCCGTCTGCCCATCTGTAGTAACCATTATCTCTTCATCTCTCTAAGAGATCCCACGTGCCTATCCCAGGCCCTCTTGAATTCAGACAGTCTCTTTCTCCAGCACCTCTTCCGAGAGACTGTTCCACGCATCTACCACCCTTTCCGTAAAAAAGTATTTCCTCAGATAACTCCGGAGCCTCTCACCTCTTAACTTCATCCTCTGCCCTCTCATTCCAGAGCTTCCTTTCACTTGAAAGAGACTCACCTCATGCACATTCATGCCACATAGGTATCTAAACGTCTCTTATCATATCTCCCCTCTCTCACCTTTCCTGCAAGTATACAGATTGAGATCTTTAAGTGTGCCCCCATATATATGCCTTATGATAAAGACCACACACCATTTTAGTAGCCTTCCTCTGGACCAACTCCATCCTTTTTATATCTTTTTGAAGGTGCGGCCTCCAGAATTGTACACAATATTCTAAATGAGGTCTCACCAGAGTCCTATACAAGGGCATCAAAACCTCCTTTTTCCTACTGGCCATACCTCTCCCTACGCACCCTTGCATCCTTCTAGTTTTTGCCGTCACCATTTCAACCTGTTTGGCCACCTTAAGATCATCACATACAATCCCACCCAAGTCCCGCTCTTCTGTTGTGCACATAAGTTCTTCACCCCCTAAACTGTACCATTCCCTCAGGTTTTTACAGCCCAATGTATGATCTTGCATTTCATAGCATTAATTTTAGCTGCTAAATTATGGACCATTGTATCTGTGCATTGTGTATTAACAAGTCAAGGTACATTTTCGGCTGGAGGTTCAAGACTGTGGAATGCATAGCTGGGTAGTTTAAAATTATGCAGAAATGCTGTACATTTTAGACAATTACTTAAAACTGACTTGTTTGTGGCAAAGTACTACGGTTGAATATTGACATTAAGAAAGAGGATTGAAATGTGGAGTTAAATATGAAACTGTTTTTATTTTTATGTGTTTGTGAGTTGTTGAGAATCAATTACGTATGTTATTGTAACCCTATTCTGCAATCATGGAAAGATTTCCATGATTGCGGAATCAAGTTGCCCACTAACATCACAAAATTTCTCCTCTGTGGTTTGTTTGTTTCGGATTTACTGACTGTTATCGTAACCCGCCAGGTGTTAGGCGGGTAAGAAAATTTTAAAACTACTTGAACCCACATCCTTGAATATTTTGATTCATTCACTCGTGATTTCCTGTATAAAGGGATAACAAAAAAGGAAATAAGACGTCTCCAGTTAGTGCAAAATACAGCGATCAAAATCATCTTTAACGCAAAAAAATACGATCACTTTTCCCCTCTTCTATTTAAAGCACACAGAATCAGTTATAAAATCCTACTTCTAACCTGATCTCTTCCTGCCCATCCAAAAGTCTTCGCACTGTGTCACAGAATCTCCATCTCTAAAGCTAATTAACACCATGAGATCTAATCATTTCACTCTTACTGCCCCCTCCCTGTGGAACTCTATGCCCAATTATTTACGCGTAGAATCCGTATTAGGTCAATTGAAATCTAAGCTAGAAACGCTTTGGGACAATGACTGTCCTTCTAAGGACAATACGATTCTCTTTTCTTATTTTTTTACCCATCCTATCATTCTTCCCTTTTCTGCGTTCTTTTCTCCAAAGATTGTACTTCAAAAATACAAAAGGAATTAATAGAACTGTTACCCAGTCCACAAGTCAAAAGAGGGAGCAAGATTTAGCTAAGCAAATAACGGAAATTTATAGAAGAAATAAAGAGAAGAACAGATACATTATGGATGTTTAGAAAAGAGTGTAGTTGAACGGGATGAAAAAAGACTTAGGGCTGGATTCAGTAAATGGAGCAAAAACAAAAAAAATTGGCATCCTATAAAGGTTGCTCTGGGCTGAGCGTCCATTGAAGGCAATTGCATAGCGCCGATTCCCACGCACATCAGCTGAACCCAGCTGTAATTCCTGCTGCATCTCTAATATTCGTTAACACTGTGCAAATTTTCGGAACGCCTCTGACCTGCCCTTTCCCCTTCCATGGCCAAACACCCCTTTTGGGTTGCGCGCTCTGCGATTTGGATACCCAATGTTACAGAACAGCGTGCTCAAATCCTAACTGATGCCCCAATTACGTTGCCTGCACATCCCAGGATTGCACACAAATTTGGATGACCTTGGAAGGACCAAAGCCTCTGGGCACACAGAGACGTATTTCTTCCTCCGATCCTGGGATTTATTACAGAGATCCAGAAAAATTCATTGTTTCTGTGGCTCTGACGAAGAAGAGTCTCGGAATTGGATCTCTGACTGAGGGGAAGACAAAAGACACAAGAAGTGTCGCCCTCTTCGATTCTTCTCTTTCCAGATCTTCCAACAGTCCCGAATCGGGCAGATAGAATCACTATGGACTAAAACATTAATGGACAAACAAACTCAGAAATCACATTCTTTTTGTTTCATAGGGTGCAAACTGAACTAAATATTGTGATAAGTGAAATTGGTCTCAATTATTTTTGCTAAAAAGTCTTCACACAAAACCTTATGGACTCCAATGAGGAAACAGAGAGCAGGCCTTGAAGCATCTAATACTTGCTGGCATTGCAATATTGATCAAGGCTTAGTCTATCATTTGTTCTTTGACTGTCCATTATCACACAATTTTAAGAACATAAGAATAGCCTTACTGGGTCAGACCAATGGTTCTCACGGTGGCCAAGCCAGGTCCCTAGTACCTGGCCAAAACCCAAAGAGTAGCAACATTTCATGCTACCAATTCAGGGTAAGCAGTGGCTTCCCCCTTGTCTTTCTCAATGACAGACTAAGGACTTTTCCTCCAGGAACTTGTCCAAACCTTTCTTAAAACCAGCTACGCTATCCGCTCTTACCACAACCTCTGGCAGTGCGTTCCAGAGCTTAACTATTCTCTGAGTGAAAAAATATGTCCTCCTATTTCCTAAAAGAATCACGCCTAGCAGCCCCTAAGTGGCATGTAATTTAGGCCTACCCACTTAGCCTAAGGTAAACCAGACCAAAATACCTGCCCCTGATTTGAATGTGCGTCTACCTTTTAGGAACTCCCACGATCATATCCCCTTTTGAGATCCATGCACTAGAATTGACGTGCTCCAATTTCTAGAATGTGCCTACAAAATCATGCGTGTAATTTCCCTTAAATGCCAATTTATCCTATGGCCCATCCACATGACCTGCTCTTTCTTCCTCCTCCTAAGAGATCCCATAAGCCTGTCACATTACTGTTAGTCCATCTTTGATCACGCCACTTTGGGGTGTGAGTTCAAAACCAGGACTGGACAGAAAGTCTCCCTCCCATCAGCTCTGCTTTAAATCTGGCTCCATCACCAGCATCTCATTTACCACTGGACTTATTCAAATTCCAGTGTGTCAGGTCAAGCTGGTTTTCATTTGTTCCTTCTGCTATCCAGTGATCCAGCCAGCCTTCTCTGTATTCCAGCGCAGGCCCTGCACCTTCTCCCTCTCTCCCCTCAGGGGTGGATGGTGAGAATCCAGCCCTCACCCTCCGCTCTGCGTTATCTGGCTCTGATGTGTTCAGCAGCAACTCTCTCATCACATAAACTTTCCACAGCTGCTTGGGCAATGCGGTGACTGTCTAAATATAGAAGGGTTTACGCGAGGCTGGACCACAGCCCGTAGCCTGACTGATGATGGAGGGAGGAGGAAAGGAGGACCTTTATAAAACCAGCACCAGGGTCCCTGCTTCAGCTCACAAGCAAATAGGGAATCTGGTGCTCTGAAGTGTTGTTCCGCTGTCTGGATCTGGAGGGGGGCAGGAAGAAACATTTTCTGGGTTTTGTCCCCCCCCCTCACTGTTGATTTATTTTCTCTCTTGAAAAAATTTCTGGACGTCAATGAGCCTCAGTTCCTCTGCCTTCCGCTCACACCACACTCATCACCACAGCTCAACATCTACCTCCAGCAACCCATCCTGGGAACCACACTTGGAGAAGGCACCAGTCATGTTCTCCGAAGACTTCGGCGGCTTCTGCAGGGCACATCCAGAGCCTCTGGGCTTCACAGGCAAGTGTTGGCCCAGGCTGCCTTACAGATGCTCCATCATTTCTCCAGGGACACAAGGGGAGGGGGGGCCAGGCCGGATGAATTGACAATGTACTGGCATTGATGTGGATTTATTAAGAATTTCAAGCTTCCGAAGGTTCCTGCGCATTATTTTGCTGTAATTTGAGGCTGTGACGATCTGACAAATGCTTGACTCAGAGCGCATGAGATGAAGAGATACACACTGGATCTTGAATAATAGTCAGTGTGTCTCGCTTCATTATAACAGCATCTATTTTAAGCCCGGTTTTATTGACTGACGTCTGGCTCTAAGAAAGGTATTTTCCTGTCCATGGTCTTAACATGATTTCATCTTAAAGATATTTTAATCTCATACAGATAATGATTCTTATGATCCGAACCCAGGACTGGTATCCTACCCATGATTATTCACAGGAGGTGCTGTAGGAAATGCTGTAAGATTGCTGCCTGTTGGGGAGCTTACAGCTGTTGCAGTCACAGTTTCTCCCAGCAGGAGGTGCTGTAGAGAATGTTGCACGGCTGCTGCCTACTGGGAAGCTCACCGTTGCTGCAGTTCTAGCCTCTCCCAGTAGTAGGTGCTATAGGGAATAGAACAGGACTGTTGCCATTTTGAGTCTGCTGCAGTCTCAACCTCTACCAGCTCTAGAGTCTAGTCTTTTAGCTTCCCTGGGCCGCATTGGCCGAAAAAAATTTTTCTGTGGCTGCACAAATGTGCAAATGCTGCAGCAAGACAGAGGAGGAACCGGCAAGACGGTAAACACCCGGGGGTAGCAGAGGAAAACACTGCGTCGCCCTCGACTGGGGCCGCACAAAATATTAAACAGGGCATGATTGTTGCCTGTTGGGGAGCTTACAGTTGCAACAGTCCCAATTTCTCCCAGCAGGAGGTGCTATAGGGAATGGGGCAAGGTTTCTGTCTATTGGGGAGCTAAAAGCTGCTGCAGTCCCAGTCTCTACCAGCAGGAGGTGCTGTAGGAAATAACACATGATTGCTGCTTCTTTGGGAGTTCACAGTTGCTGCAATCCCAGCCTCTCACTGCAAGAGGTGCTGTAGGGAATTGGGCATGGTTTCTGTGTATTGGGGAGCTCAAAGCTGCTGCAGTCTCAGCCTCTAACAGCAGGAGGTGCTATAAGAAATAGCACATGATTGCTGCTTGTTTGGGAGCTCACAGCTGCTGCAATTCCAGCCTCTCCCAGCAGGAGGAGCTGTAGGGAATGGGGCATGGTTTCTGTCTATTGGGGAGTTCAAAGCTGCTGCAGTCCCAGCCTCTCCTTGCAAGAGGTCCTGTAGGGACTTGAGTGCTGGCTTTTGGGGGAGTTCATAAATCCCAGCTACTTTCAACAGGACGCCCTTCTCCATACACAGAGTTCTTGCATCCGCTGTCCAAAGGGAACATGTCCAGGACCCAATTACTCTTAACATTTCCTTATGAAGAAGGTGGGAACAGACTGTGCTTCAGCAAAGAGAAGTGAGAACAGGGGTGGAGGGGGGGGGGGGTTAGTAGAAGTCTATAAAATCCTGAATGGTGTTACAGGAGTGTTATCCTCTGCTCCATCAAATAGGCAGGGTTGGCTCCCCCTTGTGTCTTAAATGTGATAGAGCACCTAGCACTATTTCCCATTCCTTTTGGGACTGCTGGGATATTCAGTTGTTTTGGTCCAGAGTGGTTCATTATTGGTGTTCCCTTCTAAGCCGCTCCATTGTTGGTACGGTGTTGGACCTTTCGGGCTTTATCTAAGGGGCCGTAAGATGTGTCTCCTGGCTCGTAGATACATTTTACAACAGTGGACTTCTCTGGACCCAACTTCATACCTTGGCTTTGTGGGAGGCAAGGGAGGTGGAGGGCTATCATTAAAGAAGACGTAATTTTATGCTTACCTGGGTCTTTTATTTGGATTCTTTGCCTCCAATGGGGTGTAGTCTTATTCTGAATACCATGGCTTAATTGTTGGCGGTTGGTTGGATGCCTCCCCACATCTCTCTGAGTACTGTAACTGGGGGGGGGGGGTTTCTATTCTTGGTGGGACGGTTAGGGATGACTGGGTGCCCCAGGGTCATCGGATCTCAGGCCCTGGATTTTTCCTCCTTTTGGGCTTCCTTCTGTAAGGTTTGCTTTGGTTATCCCTACTTTATTGTGACTTGTTGGTTGGGTTTGGGGGCTGGGGTGGTTTTGATATTGTTGCTTTGTTCATATTGTATCTGGTAGTCTGGCAGAGTTTTATTGTATTTTTTGCTGTTCAGCTCTTTGACTGTAATGTTATTGCTCTGCGTCCTGTTTTCTTAATAAAAACTGTTGGAACGTAAAATCCTGAATGGGTTGGACTAGCTCAGGGGTAGGCAATTCCGGTCCGCAAGAGCCGGAGCCAGGTCAGGTTTTCAGGATATCCACAATGAATAGGTATGAGATGGATCTGCATGCACTGCCTCCTTGAGATGCAAATCTATCTCATGCATATTTATTGTGGATATGCTGAAAACCTGACCTGGCTCTGGCTCTGGCTCTCGAGGACCGGAATTGTCTACCCCTGGACTAGGAGACAGTCCATGGAACCAACTGGCAGCAGATCTAAAGCAATGTTCAGAAAGCATCTTTAGTCAACGTCCAGTTCATCCATTGATTGTCTTTTATCTGTGTAATGATCTGGGTTTTTCTGTTGCCTGCTTTTAGTACTCTGAGCAGTTCATATCTAGAATTTCTTGTCTGAGAAGTGCTCATGCTTATAATTAGAAAAGTTTGGGCATTGTATCCTGATGGCTCATTGCTGTGCAGTGTCATGTGGAAGATCCCCAGTGTGACACCCCCCCCCCCTGCCACGTTCCAATAGTGTCATCTGTTCCTGAGGTTGGCCGGGGATGCTGTAGTCATCATAGTTCTTCCCAGGGGCTTGTGGTTCGTACTCTTAAGGTGACATTTGGTGACCAGATTCAAGGCCCATAATTACAGGAGCCCTGAAACAGCGGTAGCATGCATTGCAATTCTGCCAAATCCAAAAATGAAAAAATGTGGACAAGTTTTTGGAGGATAAGTAGACTTGGCATTGCCACTTCTTAGTTCCGGAAATGAGTGATAGAGAACGGATGTCCCCATTAGGGCTTGGATTGGCCAGTGATGGACTCCTGGGCTCGTCTGACACCACATAGCACTTGTATACTTATGTACTACGGTCGTCTGTTGTCCATTATGCAAATGCCTCTAGTGGTGTCATATTGAGACCGAAGGGGAAAAGGGAACACTTCACGTAGACCCTTAATATACGTGAGTGCATACAGGAAAGGTAAAAGGGATGGGATTTGATGTACCCCTTTTATTGGATCTCTCAAAAGATTAAGATTGATTGCGTTTCCCTCTCTCCTCCTCACTTATAACTGCAGATTGAAGCCACTGGGAGCTGAAGTTTAATGGCTTTTCTACTCTCCTCCTCCTCCTGTTGGCTTTGACTGGTGCATGTCCAGGGCAGGATAAGAATTTCCACTTGAAAAGTCAGCTGTTATTGATAAATATTGGCAAAAGAAATCCAATGTGTTAGGACATATGTTTCCTTAAATATCCTAATATCTTACACTTCGTCCAAAAAGTCCCAGAGTTTAAGGCGTTGACTCTGAGAAAAAAATATTCCCTACATTTCTCTACCGATAATTCAGGCCCCGATGCTCAAAGCTCCGGTGCTTTAGCAACCCCCCCTGCCCCATACCGCAGGAACAGTGTAGAAAAATAGCTCTCCAATTCTCAAAAGCATCCAAATTATATGTGTGCTGTGAGGCCAAATGTGCCTGACGCATATGCACAGGAGTTTCGTGGTAAACACAATTCTTGTGCACCTAATGTAAGCCAGGGGTACACTGAAGTGAAGCTAGCACACGTTGACACCCTTCTTCTGACTTGTCCTTTTTTTTCACACACACTTCTTTCTCAGTACTGGCACTTAAAGGCTTGTACAGCTTTGAAAAGTTCATAGCAAAATGTGGTACCTGCATTTCTCATATGGGAATAAAGAAAGGAGTTTCAAGTTTAATAATAATTTCATGTATTGCTTATCGTAAGATACAATAAAATCATGAGATACATATCATTAAAACACATAATGACAAGGACAAGACAGACTAACATGACATAAAAGTGAACTACAATAAGATTAAGTAAAAGTAATAATAATAATGACTTTATTTTTATATCCCGCCATACCACAAACAGTTCTAAGCGGTTTACAAGGGAAGAGACTGTATACAGACAGCGACATTACAGAGAACTTTCGAAATTACATTGGCATGCTAAGTTTAGTCAGGTTTATCTGGAAGTGTTTTGGAAGTACATCAGGTTGAGGTGGGGGTCAAAGAAGTTTTGATTGACTTCCTAAATGTTTGGTATGAAAATGCATACATGAAAGGGTTAAACATACTGTCTATTTCAATTCAGAGCAGAGAAACTAATATGATGCTGAGGATCAATGTTCAAAGGCATCTCTGTTTAGCAATCCTTGAAATTTATCTAAGTTAACTTCTTCCCTAATGTAAGTGGGCAAGGCGTTCCAATTATGAGGGGCGATAACAGCAAAACAGGTCGTTGAGGGTAGGCACGAAGCGAAGGTTTTAGGAGGAAGATCTAAGAACTCTAGTTGGATTGTGGGGGATGAGTAACTTATCAATGAAGGCTGCTTGTAAGTAGAGCCATTTGAAAGGGAATTCTGTGGGGGATTGGGAGCCAATGGTGTAATGATTTTGTAGCGGTGTTTTGGATTAGCTGAAGTCATCTCACTATCTGCCCTTCTGCTCAATATTTATATTGCACCAATAGGGAAGGTTTTTCAGGAGCTTGGAGTTCATTCCCGTATTTATGTGATGATATCCACTTTTTCTTTCCCGTGATTGGGGGAGTGCAGTTTCTTAACTTGACCTAGTTTATCATTGGTTAAATGCAAACAAATTGGCTCTCAATATCAAAAAAATCCAATATTATGTTATTCCCATGGAAAGAAAGTTCCACTCTCATTGCTCCTATTACTATAAAAAATATCCCATTGCAATTAGTAAACAATATAAAAATTTTAGGGGTTACTTTTGACACCAAACTTAATTTTCATGATCACATCAGTACTATTATTAAAACTACCTTTTACAGACTACGTAAGATTCGAGCAATTTCAAAATTTCTATGCCCTAAATCTTTAAATATTCTTATTCACTCGTTGGTAATCGCGAAATTGGACTACTGCAATGCACTCTTTAAAGGGATAGCATTAAATGAGATCAAACGTCTCCAAATTATTCAAAACATCTCTATTAAACTTATAACTAACTCTAGAAAGTTTGATCATGTTACTCCTCTTTTAATAAAAGCACATTGGCTCCCAGTCACTCATCGAATAACTTATAAACTCTGTCTACTCACCTTCAAGGCTTTACTCAATAAAACTCCAGCTTTTATCTATAAATTATTAATCCCATACAATCCGACTAGAACATTAAGGTCCAATGAGCAAAATTTACTAACCATTCCTTCACTCAAGATCATTAATACAAGACGGCAATTCATTTTTTCAGTAACTGCGCCACAGATTTGGAACGTCCTCCCAATCTATCTACGAAATGAGCATGATCTGGGAAAATTTAAAAGTAATTTAAAAACATTTCTTTTTAAAGATGCATTTGGCATCTGATTTATTAATTTTTTAACTGTTGTTTTAAATCTTAAATTTTACTGTTACATACCTTCCCAATGTTTTTTTCCTTTGTTTGTTCTACTTTTCTATCATGAATTGTATTTCACTTCCTTTTGTTACGAATATGTTGAACTATTTCTAATATTATGTTATTATTCAAGTTTGATTTGTATTATATGTTTAATCTTTTTTAAAGTTTGTATTGTATTGTTTCCCTCTGAATGTATTTTAAATTGTACATCGCTTTGAATTATGATTAAGCGATTAATCAAAAAATCATTAAACTTGAAACTTAAGACAAAATTGGCTGAGTGTATGGAGTGCAGAAGAACATGGATGCATAACTGAATATAAAAAAGACAGAAATGATGAAATCCTGTTAGAGCTGAAGGAGTTTGAAGGGAATTGAAGGGACACGTATCTTGTAGTTTTCCTTAGGCTGTGTTTGAAGCTGTAAGAAAACCAGACCCTGTTTGTTTTTCCTTCTCTGAAATACTGCAAGGCCATTTTATGTTTGAGAAGATGTGTGTTCTTATCTTGTTGTGAAGTGAATTCAATTGTATTGAAGGGACAAGATAGCTGAGGTGGTCTTTGCCATGGCATCACCTATCGAGATGCTAGGAGTGATTATGGAAGCACAGCTTTCCATGCAGTCCCATATTTTGCAAGCAGTCAAAGGAGCATTCTTTCAATTACGATTATTGTCAAGAGTAAGAAATATGGTGTCTAGGTTTGATTTTCGAACTGTGGTACAGAGCTTGGTGCTATCCAGATTGGATTATTGCCTATTGTTAGGCATTGCGAAAAATAAAATCAAGGCACTTCAGATTGTGCAAAATGCCGTGGCGAGAATGATTACAGGGGTGGCATGGAATGAGCATATAACGCCGATATTGAACAGTCTTCGTTGGTTGCCAATTCGAGGTAGAACTGAATATAAAATTTTGATGGTTATTCACCAAGCGATCTATGGGGTAACACCGTGGTATCTAAAGCAAGTTTTGAAACATGATATACCATCTAGACCAGTGGTCTCAAACTTGCGGCCTGCCAGGTACTATTTTGAGGCAACTCGGTATGTTTATCCCAGGGGTAGGGAACTCCGGTCCTCGAGAGCCATATTCCAGTCGGGTTTTCAGGATTTCCTCAATGAATATGCATGAGATCTATTTGCATGCACTGCTTTCAATGCATATTCATTGGGGAAATCCTGAAAACCCGACTGGAATATGGCTCTCGAGGACCAGAATTCCCTACTCCTGGTTTATCCTAATCACAAAAGTAAAATAAAATAGTTCCTTGATCATATGTCTCTTTAGCTATAAATGACAATATTTTATTAAGACTTAGCCAAAAGGAAAGGTTTATAAACTATAAAGAGTTTTACCTCATGCAAAATTGTCATTTCTTTAATAAGACATGAACTCTTTTTTTCTGAGGCCTTCCAAGGACCTACAAATCCAAAATGTGGCCCTGCAAAGGGTTTGAGTTAGAGACCACTGGTCTAGAATGTTAAGTCCTTATAGTTCTTCATTTTCCTGATTATGTTGCTGTAGATTCTCAACCAGGTACTTAAAGCTTTTGCCAATTTTTCTTGTTTAGTTAAGCTCTGAATCTGCCATGAGGCTATCAACAGAGGTTCTTGGTAAAACCCATTAGAAGAAGACACAGGCAACAGCCATTTCTGTGGTGGCTCCTCTGAAATGGAATGCTCTGCCAGGATGTTTGCAACTATGTGAGAGTGAGTGACGCAGGGGTTAGAGCTACAGTCTCAGCACCCTGAGGTTGTGGGTTCAAATCCCTCGCTGCTCCTTGTGACTCTTGGCAAGTCACTTAATCCCCTCATTGCCCCAGGTACTCTAGATAGAGTTTGAGCCCACCAGGACAGAGAGGGAAATATGATAAAGTACCTGAATGCAAACCACTTACGATATAAGTGGTAGATAAATGTATGAAACAATTAAAAACACAGTTGTTTGTGAGAGCTTTTTACTAGTCTTTTTTACTGAAGTTTTAGGACGTTAGATAACTGTGATGAGTCAATGAATTATGCTGTCTAGATTATGTTTACATTATTGTGTATGTCCTCTCTATAAATCACTTAGGTTTTAAGCGGTGTCAAAATTTTAAAAATAAATTAATTATTGGCAGTATAGAAGTGTTAAATTAACAATATAGGGGTACTGGCTGTGAGGGAGTGCACAGGCCCTGCAGTACCAGCTTTTCCCAGCAGGAGATGGTGTAGAGAATGACGCTGGAGTGCTGGCTGTGGGGAAGTACTGAATTGTGTGGGATTCTGTTCTCTGAAATAGACTCAGCTCATGGGACACCTCTCGACTCAGGATCTTGTAATTCCAATTTTCTTCTCCCACACAGCCCGTGCAGGGAATGCAGGGAACATTAAGACCCTGGGAGATACTTACCAGTTTGCCGTGGATGTCAGCGACTTCTCTCCAGAAGATATCATCGTCACCACATCTAACAATCAAATCGAAGTGCACGCAGAGAAGGTAAGGTATAGATACAGCCCCCCGCATGGGCAGAGGCTCGTCCTTTCATACACGGGCTACTGGGCTTGATGGGCTATTCTTATGTTCTTATAGCGTAGCGAGGGTGGGTGGTGCCCCTCCCCCTCCCTCTTCTGCGTTCTCCCACCTCCACACGCTCCTTCCCCGCCCCCTTCTGCCACGCACACACTGCTTCCCATACCCCATGACGTAGTGAGGGCGAGTGGCGCCCCTCCCCACCCTCTTCTCCATCCCACCACTCCTTCCCGACCCCCCCCCCCACCGTGCAAGCACCTCCCTTTCTTTCCCCCGTATGTTTTTTTATTTTTCCGGCGCAAGCAATCTCACAAACTTGCTGCCTGCATCGGGTCGGCTATCCCACTGATGTCACTTCTAGGCGCGGGGCCCAGAAGTGATGTCAGATAGAGGTGACACCAACGCTGGCAGCAAGTTCTTAATGCTGCTCGCCCAGGGAACATGAAAGAGAGACAAGAGAAGGGAAGGGGCATACACGTATGGTGGGAGGGGTTGGAAAGGAGCAGGGGGGTGCTGGTGGTCCCAACAAGACCACGCCTGGGGCAGAGCGCCCCCTTGCACTTCTTACTACACCCCAAGCCTTACTTCTGTAATGGTCCTGGCAGGAGCAGCAGCCCCCAAGCTCCTGTCACACCAGCATCTACTCTTCCTGTGATGTCACTTCCTAGACACAGGTCCAGGAAGTGATATCAGAGGAAAATTCAACACTGGCGCGACAGCAGGTTGGGGGGTTGCTGCTCACACCAGGAACGTTACGGAAGTACAAGGAGGAGAAGCACAACAGGGGGGTGGGTAAGGGAAGGAGCTGAGGGATGGAAAGCTGGATGGGTGCCTGCATCCTCACCAAGACGGTACCCGGGGTGGACCCCCCTAACTATGCCACTGCTGCCAGTCCATTTTAGTTGTTGTCCAGTTAGGAGGAAGAATGGGATTGTATTTTGCCTGATTTAATCATCTAATCGCATCTGGTATTTCTCAGTTGCGCTTGGCTTCAACAGGTTCAAGGCAACGTAGAATATTTCACATTACAGAATGACTCTAGTACATTTTAGTAGTCTAAGAAGGAAAGAATTATGAATAGGGTAATCGAGATGAGGGAATGGAGCTTCTTTAATCGCATTGAGTAGAGGGTAGGATTTAGTGATATTAGAACGTATGGCGGGACCGTATTCAAGCCTGTATTTGTTAAGATCTATTAACATGATGTGGTTTATGTTTTGACATGCTGATTTTGGGTTTGTGGGCGTGTTTTTATGTGTGATTGTTTAAATGATTATGATACAACCTAAATGATTATGAACCTTTTTCTTTTTTTACTGTAAACCGCCTAGGATTTTAAGCGGGTAAGAAATAGTTTTAAATAGATAAATAAGATTGAGTTAAAAGTGCACTAACCTTATTATGTCAGAACAGAAATTAAAACACAGTAAAACCTTGGTTCGCAAGTGTTTTGCAAGACAAGCAAAACATTTTATAAAATGTTAACTTGATATACAAGCAATGTCTTGCAACACAAGTACATACAGTATACACACGTCACATCACAACTGAGCCGATGGTTCTCCTCTCTCTGACGCTACAGGAGTGTAGTGACTGCTCTAAACGAGCGAGGTCTTGCAATACAAGTACGTATAGTATTTTGTATTGAAGTTTTTGGGTTGTGAACGAATCATCTGAGTTTCCATTATTTCCCATGGGGAAAACCGCTTTGATATACGAGTGCTTTGGATTACAAGCATGCTTCTGGAATGAATTATGCTTGCAAACCAAGGTTTTCTGTATTATTTACTTCATTCTTTGGCCTCCAAGGAGTTGTGTGACATAAGGATCCTGGAGCAAGCCAGGTTCAAATCAGCATTGAAATACTATGTAATGTTAGGTTGTAAAACTCTGATTGTAAACTGCAACCCGTTCTGAGCTCTTTGGAGAGGACGGGATATAACACCAAATAAATACTGTTCTAGGCTAGCAGCCTCTGACAGAGGCTTGGCATGAAGCCACAAAGACTTTTTTTATTTGTTATTTCTAATAGCCCCAGAGTAGGGTAGTCCAGCAGTCTGGATCTCTGCATGTGAAGTTCATGATATCCCACACATCTCATCCATCATAGGCTTTGGGAACAGTGTGTGCTGGAAAGCAGAAGGAAACTTTCTGGACAAAAAAAAAAAAATTGGCCACTTCACACATTCCACAGGATTCAAATTGTATACTCTCTGTGTCAGGCATGGCCAACTCTGCTTCTCAATATATTCACAATGGCAAATATTTCTACTGAATGTATATTGTGAAAATCCTTCCTATCTGTGATGCTTGAAGGCCATAATTGGTCACCTCTGCTCCACATAGACACCTCTGGAATTCATTGACGGAGAATGTGGTGAAAACATTTAGTTTAGCGGGGGTTTAAAAAAGGTTTGGCTAATTTCCTAAAATAAAAATTGAGATGGCTTGGGGAAATTCACTGCTTATTCCTAGGATAAGCAGCATAGAATCTGTTTTGCTACTTGGGATCTAGCTAAGTACTTGGCACCTGGGTTGGCTACTGTTGGAAATGGAATACTGAGCTTGATGGACCTCCGTCTCTCTCAGTACATTAACTCTTATGTGAGCCAAGTCTAGAACAATCAAGCCATTGTGACATCAGTGATGAGTTTGGCTCTGAGGCATTGGTGGAATGAGGCGTTATGACATCACAATTTCAGCTCTGGAATGTTGCTACTCTTTGGGTTTCTGTCTGGTACTTGGGACCTGGGTTGGCCACTATTGGAAACAGGATCCTGAGCTTGATGGACCATTGGTCTGACCCAGTAGGGCCATTCTTATGTTCTTATGCATGCTACTTACAATGTCAACCTAATGTGCAAGAAAACATCTTAATAGACAGCTTTGAGTGTTGATGTTCATAGATCAAATATAAGCAAATATCTCATTATTATTCAGTGGTGTTTTCCAGCAAAAAAAAAAAAAAACGTTTGTTAAGGGGAGAAATGTGGTATGAAATTCAAGAATCCTTGCCTTAGACTGTGGTACACCGACTGATCCTTTTTCTATTGTACCACAGAAATGAGGTCAACTTTTTCAATGATCCAATGAACCTGGGGGTTGTTCTCAATAGAATGTTCCAATTGAAACCCCTTGGCTCCAATGATTGTAACCCGAATATCCAAAATGAGTCACGTCTCGGTAAGATAATGCCTGATCTCCAACTCATTTTCGTATCTACACTGTCGATCACAAAACATCGTAGATCTGTAAATTGATGTCAGTGATCCTATTTCTGAATCATCCTCTTCAAACGGGACTTGTGCTTGGTCAATCGGATTTTAAACTCTCTAGTGGTCATTCCAGGGACAAAGTACAGCATATACCACATGGTCTGATTTGCACGTGCTGAACCGCGTCAATGAACACTTTTTCCCACTATATGGATTAATGAATTCCTTCATTTGTAAAGGAATTTCACAGAGGTTGCATTTTCCACTTTTAAAATGTCCACACAAAGTTTGAGCCAATACGCAAGTCAGCTGGACTTAACATTTTTATGTTTTCACCTCGGGAAAATGCGAATCTGAAGGAACAATTCTCCAATGCAGGATCCCATCTGTTTTTAATGACTTCCACTAATACATTACATTACTGACTTCTATTCCGCCTGTACCTTGCAGTTCTAAGCGGATTACATCAGAAGATAACTGGACATTTCCAGGAAAAAGTTACAATTAAGGAGCTGGTTCATAATAAAGTTTTGAGAAGAGGGTACCAGATAGGTAGAGAGAGTAGGAAAAGTGTTGGATGATGCTGGAAGAGTACGAGGATGTTAAAGAGTAGAAACTGTCACATTGTTGAGTCTTTGGGGGATAATACAGGTAGAGGGTGGGAGGGGGGAGGTTACAAGGGGGGAGGAGAAGGGGGTTAAGCTAGCTGGATAGTCTGAATGTTGTCCACACTACTCTTCTTGGCACAGGGAGATCAAAGTAAATCTCTTTTAAATGCTCTTTCTCCGGACATCCTCTCTGCTCTAATTTCGTCATCAAAGCTTGTTTGATAATTGCAGAATATCATATCTAAACCTTCAAAACCAAAGCATATCGTATGTTTTTGAGTGCAACACAGGACAATGGTTGAAACAGTTTCATGGTCGTCCTGTTAAATTTCAGTTTCCTGGATTTGAGTTTACCTCACTCATTGCATTTGGTCTTTTTACTACTGTTATACTGTTAGTGAAATTGTATGTTTGATGTTGACCTGTTGGGTGAATCTCTTCATAGGATCTGAAATACGCACTTCCTCCTTTTCAGTGTCACCCTCCCTTTTGTTTTTTCCCTTTTGGTCTCATTTTCTTACAAATATTGTATTTCTTTCCCTTCTCCCTCAAGCTGCCTAAATTTTGTTTGTTAGTTATATGTTGTACGCTTTGTCCCCCTGAAAGTTGGATGGATTTTAACTGTGTACATCGCTTTGAAATTTGAGTAATCGTTTAATCAAATCTTAAATAAACTTGGAAACTTAGGGTTCTTTTACTAAGCTTCGATAGTGGTTTTAGAGCGCGCAGAATTGCTGCATGCGCTAGATGCTAACGCCAGCATTGAGCTGGCATTAGTTTTTCCGTGTAGTGTGGGGGTTTGCGCACGCTAATATTCTACGTGCCCTAAAAACGCTAGCGCACCTTAGTAAAAAGAGCCCTTAATAAATCCAAACCAATAAACATAGGGGAAAGTGTGGTGCAGCCTCGGCACCTTGAGGTTGTGAATTCAAACCCATACTACTCCTTGTGACCCTGGGCAAGTCACTTAATCCCCCCCATTGTCCCAGGTACATTAGATAGATTGTGAGCCCACCGGGACAGACAGGGAAAAATGCTTCAGTATCTAACTAAATTCATATAAACAGTTCTGAGCTTCCCTAGGGGAACGGTATAGAAAATTTAATCAATAAATAGTGTGAAAAGTTTCAGCCTCTGATAACCAGAGCTGGTATTGTGATGTCATAATGCCTCATTCCACCAATAAGAGCCAACCTCATCAGTGATGTCACAATGGCTTCTTTGTCCTATACTTGGCTCACTTTCACTACATTTTGATTTCTAGAGTGGCGCAGTGGTTAAAGCTACAGCCTCAGCACCCTGAGGTTGTGGGTTCAAACCCTGTGCTGCTCCTTGTGACCCTGAGCAAGTCACTTAATCCCCCCCCCCCATTGTCCCAGGTACATTAGATAGATTGTGAGTCCACCAGGACAGACAGGGAAAAATGCTTGAGAACCTGAATAAATTCATGTAAACCGTTTTGAGCTCCCCTGGGAGAACGATATAGAAAATTGAATCAATAAATTGTATAAGAGGTGCCTGAAGTCAATCACCAAACCGAACTTTATTTTAAAAAGCAACTCTCTTAGGTTCAACTCATTCCAATTTCTTGAGATGTATTTAAACAATTTAGGGTTCAAGAGCCTCCAAAGTACATCACATAGAAAGAAACATAGAAAGATGACGGCAGAAAAGGGCTCTAGCCCACTCTACAGACCCACCCCATTACGTCTGAGTACTAATGACCCAGTTCCTTAACTCGACCCTCGTAGGGATCCTAATTTGTAGAGTTTTCCGCCACTCTGCTCCCTCATCGACTCATTTATTTACTTATATTCTTATTATTTATTGCAGTACTTGATGTCGCTTCTGAGCACGGTTATTTAAGTTTTTCACCTAAGTCATACACAGTGATGGGACGGTGGGTTCGGCTTTAGGGGCTAAGGTTCTTGGTCGGGCTACCCTATTCTGAGTGTATGTGAAAATTCACGTTACTTGTTTTTCAAGTTTCAGATTCAAGTTATTGTCCTTGTATTAAGGAGTCTTTTCTTAGCATCATTATACTTTTTTGACCTCCCTATTATCTTTCTGTGACTGACTCTCTCTTTCTCTCAGACATGGATAAGAGAAGGGGGAAGGGTTCTTCTCTTTGGGTTGCACCATAGGTTCTGAAAAAAAAATCTGATAATGTTCATTTTGTACATTGTCGTGTATTTTCTAAATAAATAAAGTTGAAGAAAAAAAAGGGTCCACAGATTAATTTATTGACTTTATTTCCTCCCCCACCTCACAATGCACTAGGGGTGTCAGCCTGAAACTGCACTTTATAGCATTTCTGTGTCTTTTGCAGGAATTTTTCTTTTGTTAGGGAGGTTGTATTTTTTTTTTCCTTACAGAAGCAATATTGTCACGAGTGCGACTCTTTCTGAAAGGGTATGTACTGTTTCTAAATTGATACTACGAGGGAAGAGTATGTACTCTTTACAGAAAGTGTACCCTATGTACAAAAAGTGCACCCTAGTTTGGAAAAGTGCACTTCCAAAAGTGACATGTTGACATTTCTTAAGTTGTTCCAAATGCAGGTCCCTACAATGCGATGTATGCACTGAAGAGTATTGATCCTTCTGTGAGATCATGCAGGTACTAACTCCCTCTCCTGTTCCCTTCTCCAGCTCGCCACCGATGGGACCATCATGAACACATTCACCCACAAGTGTCAACTACCCGAGGATGTGGACCCGACCTCGGTCACCTCTGCCTTGGGCGAGGACGGCATGCTCACCATCAAGGCCAAGCGGAATCCTGCCAAGCACACAGATCATACCCAACAGACCTTCCGGACTGAAATCAAAATCTAGGCGCCATTTTTCAAGAGAGTAGGTGGTAGTGGAAGATGGTGAGGCTAGTCTGGTGTGGCTGAGTGTCAACTCTTTATTTAAAAAGACTTTGAAAAGGAGTGGGGTGGGAATTAAAGGAGGGCTCCTGGCCATGCCTTTTTTAGGAACAAAGAAGTCTCGTGCTGGCAAGATAACATGAGGGAGATGTCATTATCTCCAAAGGCCTTTTACAGCATGTCTGTCCGTGAAATAAAATAAATCCTTTAGATTTTCCAGGGATGGGTTTAAAGGATGTTTTTGCCAGCCTTCTGGACCTTCCTGCTTCAGCGATGGTTCTTTGTGGTCACTTTCTCGAGATGTAATTCTATTGTCATATCCTGTATTAGATGAGCAATAATATCAGATTCCATTCTGCCTGTCACTGGTCTCCAAATGACTAAGGTTCCTTTAATCACAGTTTTTCAGTAGTTCTAGAAAGCAGACATTTTCATCGCTGCTAACTAACTCCATACCAGGAGGAATCTGCGCTGTATGCACGTTTTCTGTTAACCAAGTTAAGATTTGTTCACTGGTTGTTCCCATAGATGGGAATTAAACACAGCATGGTTCAAAAGTTTCCCTGATTTCCTGGAGCTGGTTGGCTGCCTGTTTTCTGCTTTTAATGAGACTGAAGAGTTTGAAGTCTGTAGCAATGGAGATTGTTAGGGAAGAGGACAGGTCCACCACCTTCATAACAGAGCAATCTCTTCAAATAAGGGAGAGGTCTGTACTGCTCTGACTTCTAGCCTGGAAAACATTTCTCTGGGCTCAATTAAGACCTTCTCTACCCCTCCCAAGTTATTAATTGTTTTAATTTAAAAAAGAGGGAAATAAATCCTTGAATACAGAAATTACACTGCATACGGGCCTTTTCATAAGCGCCTTTCTTCCTGACTTCTGTAAGCCCTGGGCACTGGACTCTTCTAAGGAGGTCAGGGAACACAGTGGGATGGTGTTTAGAGAAAAGCCAAGGCCCCTGCTGACTATACCCAGGCTGGGATTGGGGTCGAGTTTCTGGTTAAACAACAGTAGGTGGTATCTGCCTGGCCTGGACTCTAAAGAGACAGTCCCTAAAGAAGATCAATGAGACACCCTCAGCAAGAGAAGCCTAGAAATCACACACCCTGTTTCTTCCACTGGTTGCTTGGCAAATGTATTGATATTCCTACCACTGAATGGCTGTAGTGTTACACAATGAGTGCCCTCCCCCCTTGGCCCCCGTACTTAGTTCCATGGACCTGGAAGGAAGGAAGGCCATTCAAACTCAAGGCGACTGAAATAATGTGTGCAACTGCTGCTATCCATCCTTATGAGGAATCTTCCCGCTAGCCAGACCTCATAGAGTGGTAACAGGAAAAGGTACCAAGCAGCAGTCAGAGGCTACGAGCCAGAGATGGCCCCAAAATATCCTCACCCAGATCCCAGTAATCTCACTATTCCAGGTTCCAATTCCCAACTTGTTCCTGAATACCTGAAGCGGATTTTCTTAACAGGGGCAAGAGTTCACCACTTCTAGTTCTCAAATGCGCAAAAATTCTCTCAAGTCTAAACGTCCAAAATTAATTTACAGTGGATTGTAGAATGACTACATAGTACAGTTCAATACGGTTTGTAGTTACTCTCTTTATGTCCCAACTTTGTTAACTACAGCCCTGAGTAACGTGGAGGGCCATTTTTGAAAAGGACATTCAAGTCCGATTTGGACGTTTCTCACTAAATGCCCAAAATCAGAAGCACAGAAATGTCCATTTTTGAAAGCTGAACCACTAGACCAGGGGTCCCCAAAGTCCCTCCTTGGCCGAATCCAGTCGGGTTTTCAGGATTTCCCCAATGAATATGCATGAGATCTATGTGCATGCACCGCTTTTAATGCATAATCATTGGGGAAATCCTAAAAAACCCGACTGGATTCGGCCCTCAAGGAGGGACTTTGGGGACCCCTGCACTAGACATCCAAATATATATATATATATATATATATTTTTTTTTTTTAAATCATTTACTTGAACATCTAGGTTGATAGGACGCCCAACCCTTAGGACGCATAACTTTATACCCCATTTTCGACCAAAGAAACACCCAAGTTGACAACAGCAAAATCTAGACCATATGGACGTGGGAGTGGCCATCATTGTGATGGACTGGCCACAAAGACACGTCAAACAGAGCAGTGGGACACTTTAGAAGGCATGCCCCCGCCCCCCAAAGCCTACTAGACCCACCTGTCTATCACCCCAATTACCCTCATGGCTACTGGCAGTACCTATGTGGCAGTATAGTAGGATATTGGTGGGTTCACAAGTTCCACCATAAATGTAGTGGTTAGAGTAGCTTATGGGCCTGGGTCCTTCTTTCTATGGTTCACCAGCCCACCCACCAGGTTATTTAAGCCACCTGTGTGATGCTCTACTAGGCTTTCCCATTCCAAGTGCTGCTGTGCTAGAGACAGGTATGTAGTCTTTCATTCAGATTTGGGGGTGGGTGGGAGGGGGTTAGTAAGTAGTGGGGGGTTCATACCTTAATATATCTAGTGTTTATCTGGTCAGTTTGGGTCCCTTTGTGGCACTTAGATGCTTCTAATACAGGTTTAGCTCCGAACGTCTAAGTTCTATCTAAGATGTCTTGGAAAGGTTCATTTATCACCTAACAAGGAGGATCCAATCCTGTGTTTATCCCATTGCATGCAGGGACCTGTAATTCTGATTTCTCTAGTGCATGCCCTAAGACTACAAGTCCCTGCATACAACAGGATAAAACTAGGACTGGATCAACCCTGTCAGGAAAATCTGAATCAGACTGGCAGCCCTTTGAAGTTCCACTCTTCATTGCTTCAACGGTGGAGAAGTCTAATGATTAGTGCAGTGGACAGAAACAGGTTTGATTCTCACTTGTGACCCCGGAGCAAGTCACGAAACCCATCATTGCTCCAGGTATAAAATATAGATTGTACATGGGCAGTCCAGGACAGGTTCAACCAGCATCTGCAGTACACTGGGAATACTGTTTTCAGATTAGCAAGCCAAGGCCAGGCCCATCCACAGTCAATGATGGCCAAAGGCTGATCAAGCAGGTAAGGCCGAGGTAAGGAAGGTGAGGCCAAAGCAGGAGCAGAACCTCAAAAGCAGATGACTCAAGAAAATGGGGGTGGATATAATTTTTTTCCAATCGGAATTCTAAAGAAGAGGAAATGATTGTTTATTTGTTTATAAGAAAGCTTTATTGGGGTCAATATCAGCACTTATCCAGGTAGGAGAGACTCTTACCAAATTAATGCTGCTCATTGAGGCTAGATACTAGTCATTGATGGTGTTATCTGAAAAATCTTTACTGACCATCCTGGTACTATCTGGATACTGTTTCCAGAGGTGAAGCCAGAAGCTATTAGGATACCACTGATCTTCAGTTTCAGTGTCCAAATAACAATCTGAATGAGTTCAGACAGCAAAATATCTGTCCCGACTTATCTGGAGAGTTATCCGAGTACCAACACTGAATATCAGAAGCACCCAAGTACTGTCTGGTGGCCATATTACACCTGAACATCCAGCCTCAGTATTCAGGTCCAGCCTGGCATGGAATACCCCGTTATAAACATGCGGTCCGTGTTTCAAGACAGTCAGATTTTTCTACCTTAGAAGTTTAAAATTTGGACTCGGGCTCTGGGAATGGGTTAGGGTGACCAGATTTGCTGAGGAAAAAAAGAGGCCATGTGACCCCACCCCCTTCTGCCTCAGCCCTGCCCCCACACAAACCTCATCTCTTCTCCTTTCCCAAGTCTGGACTCCAAGCATGCGCATATGCAATGAATGATGTCACATGGATGCACGCATGCGTAGGGTTACCAAACCTCTGGATTTACCCGGACGTGTCCAGGCATCTGGATGGCTTTTCAAAATGTGGCACTTTGTCGTGTCGGGAGGGGGCCATCTGCGCATGCATGGATGCAATACGGCCTCATTTGCACGCTCACATGCAAGTGATGTCATTGTGTTGCATCCGTGCATGCACGGCTGCCCGACCGACCAGAACAGGCTGGGGGTAGGTCTATGGGTCAGGATTTGACTTAAATGAAATCTGGTAACCCTATCATATCACATCCGTGCATGCTTTGGTGGTCTTCCAGATGCAGCTCTGAGCTAGGGGCCTTCTAAAACCTGGACAAACAGCTGGATTTTGAAAACCCATCCAAACATAAGAACATAAGAAGTTGCCTCCACTGAGTCAGACCAGAGGTCCATCTCGCCCAGCGGTCTGCTCCCGCGGCGGCCCATCAGGCCCACTGCCTGAACAGTGGTCTCTGACTAATTTTATAAATTACCTCTAATCCTATCCCTCTAACCTACCTCTACTCCTATCTGTACCCCTCAATTCCTTTGTCCTCCAGGTACCTGTCCAGACCTTCTTTGAAGCCCTGTAGCGTGCTTCTGCCTATCACATCCTCCGGCAGCGCGTTCCATGTATCCACCACCACTCGGACAGTCCTCTAACAAGAGGGCATGTCCAGGTTTTCCGACACATCGGATAACCCTAGAATGGGTTAAATTGTCATAATAAAAAATATATAGCTGTATTGCTAAAACCAACGTCGAAATATGTTTATTAAAATCTTTATATCCGGCATATACAGCCAAAAAGGAACAAAGCGGTTTACAATATACTTCAATCAAAATGATGAAAAGAAATAACATTTCTAATACATAAAAAATTAAAACATTTAAATTGAATCAGGTTGGGCAGACTGGATGGACCATTCGGGTCTTTATCTGCCGTCATCTACTATGTTACTATGTATAATATCTGCTCCATTCCATACAAACGAAGGACATAAGAGGAATCCCCTCCCCCTTATTATTACCATAATGACCCACTGGCATGCTTGACAGGAAAGGGGTCTTGATACTGTTCCCTGCGTGGATTAATAACAAACTCCCGCTGATGTGTGGAATTCTTCCGGTTGTTTCCCTGCTTAGTTTTGGATGGAGGGAGCAAGGAGTAGGACAGACCAACTCAGGTTACCATATGGCTCCAGAAAAAGGAGGCCGCATTGAGACATACAGGTTTTACTTCCACTGGTTTCAATAGAAGTAAAGCCCAGATGTCTCAATCCGTCCTCCTTTTTCTGGAGCCATATGGTACCCCTATATATATAGACATCTGAGGGGATCATCACTGTCCTCCCATCCTTGCCCCTTAAACAATGCTAAAAGCCAAAAGTTCTGATACCGTATTCAAAAGGGATTAATTGAGCAAGAAAGGCTCCGGCCTGGTTAAACCATACTGAGAGGGCTGGGATGGGGTATTCCTGGGCACTTAACCAAGAAGGTGCCACTGGATCTCTCCAGGCAGTGTTGGGGGGCAGTCAGTGGCACACCCTAGGTGCAGCAGTGGCTCCCGATGGTAATCAGTCTGTCAACCACCAAGCTAGCTGGCCACTGATCTAAATATCAACTGATGCCCAGGTAAATGATTCGGCCATTCAGTACTGATAGCACTGAAAATGCGTAATTCAGTGAGAAAGATTTTTTTATTAAAAAAAAAGGTGACAAAACGATAGAACAATATCCAAAGGAACTGCAGCTGAAAGTCAAAAGACAAAAACAAAGGAAAAACTGCAGAAGACGATGTACAAGGTTGGAATAAATAATCTTTATTTTTAAAAAAAGGGGTTTAATGTAGATTTCAACGCTGGATAAAAGATAAAAAATAATAAAAGAGGTAGAAATGTGAGTCCACAGGACCTGACAGGGGCCGTGATTCGGAAAACACTCCTTCCTCAGGGGTCCGATTGATCTTGTAGCACAGACTCATAGAAGCATATGAAAAACAATAAGTTTTAAGGTGCGTGAAAACTCCTATCCAGCGGCTGTCCGAGGACTAGCGGCCAGCAAAAAGCAAAAGTCAACCATTTTTACCTCTTTTTTTGTCATCTTTTAAAAAACCTTTTATTCTATATACAGTATAATCTCGTTATAATGGACTCACTTATAACGGAACCTCGTCTATAGTAGACGAGGTCCACTGGTCCCAGCCGTGCGCCTTTATAAACATGCAGAAAATCATTGCATATAGCAGACTCGCATATAACGGACTTTCGGATATAACGGACAACCAATTTGGACCCAGAGCCGCTTTTAGCTGTAGTTGTCTTTGGCTATAACAGACAAGCAGGCTCTGCTTACAAGGCGCATGGCGTGCCAGTGACATAGTATCAAAATGCAGCCCAGAAGAAAATGACAGAGTATTTTTCTTTCCAGTACAGTATGACATAATGCTTTAGAACATCTTCTAGTGTTCTGGTTTTGCAATCATTTCGTGCCATACCAATGATTTGCTGAGTTTTGTTCTTGATGTTGCTCATATGTTTGTGTAGTGACTGTTGTTCATTGACTGTACGTTGTATCAAGCTGACCTAAATAAAGTAAAAAAAATAAATAAATAAAAATATGCAACTTTGGATATAACAAACTGTTTTTCCAGGTCCCTTGAAGTCCGTTATAACGAGATTATACTGTAATAATAATCCTACGATATTGTACTTCTTTCATGGCCACTAAATTCCTTTCTTCAGATGTCAGAGTATTGATTCTCGAGTGTACAATGTTTTGGAAAAATGTATCTAATCTAATGCTGATAAAACGTTTAGTTAAGGGGTTGGATGTCTCCTCAGACCTGCTGATGCTTCTTATCAGAGAACGAAGCAGATTCGAGCTGCCCTGGTATCCTGGAATGCTGTCCCTGGAGCCATGTAGAAGTAAAATTATCTAGGAGACTTTGGCCAAGGACCAGAGGTTCATCTGGAGCTCCCAGGACTGACAGGCCTGTGCCCGCTCTGCCCACAGTGAGGAATGAACTTGCTGTCAAAAATCAGAGCTCCTGGAAGAAGGCCTGCGGGACTCCACTATCATAAGCGACTTCAGTTTCTTCCATCCATTTTTCATGTACACACAATATAATCTTATTAATACATAATGGTAACCACAAAATTATAAAAACACAAAGTTCACTGTACGCAGAGAAAATGTTTATCATTTATATTTGGGGGGTTTTAAAATATGCAGTGTCACCTCAATAGACAAATATAGTGCAAAATATAGACAGCAGATATAAATTCTCAAAATGGACACATTTTGATCACTAAGTTGAAAATAAAATCATTTGTCCTACCTTTGTTGTCTGGTGATTTCATGAGTCTCTGGTTGCACTTCCTTCTGACTGTGCATCCAATCTTTCTTTCTTCCTCCTGCATGCTTCCTCTCCTCCAGACCTCATTCCATTCCCCAACCAACATTTCTTTTTTTTGTTTGTTTGTGTGTCTGAGTATTTATTTTGCTTCTGAGTGTGGTGCATGCATGTGCATCTATTTTGTTTCTGAGTGTGTTTTAGCGTGTTCTGTGGGACTGGTGTGAGGGTGGAGATAGTTTTGTGGAGGTAGTTGTGAAGGGGTGGGGGTAGTTCTGGGCGCAGTAAAAGAATCTGGATTTACCCAGACATGTCCTCTTCTTAGAGAATTGTCTAGGCTTCTGGATGACTTTTCAAAACTCGGCAGTTAGTCCAGGTTTTGAAAAGCTTCCAGCTCGGGACTGCATCGGGAGGGCATCTGCGCGTCAGGAGCAGCATTGAGCATTCAGCGTGGCTCCCTGCTCTAATAACCGCTATCGCAGTTTAGTAAAAAAAAAAAAAAAAAAAAGGGGGGGAGAGGACAAGGGAAGAGTTAAGATATCTGGATAAATATTTTGAATAGCAGGGTTTTGATTCCCTTTCAAAATGATTTGAAGTCGCTCGTTGTTGTCAGTAAGTTGGAGATGGAGTGGTCAACTTTTGCTGCCTGCGTCGCTAGTAGGTTGTCAAACATCTTTTTGCGTTGAGTTCTTTTGAATGGGGTCTGAGTTCTTCTTTGTCTAGTAGTGAGGTTCTATAAATTTGAGCATTCTGCATCTAACCGTAGCACAAGACTGCAATCCCCAAAGAGGACTAACCTCACCTCACGACCTTCAAACACGGATAGCACAATGCATGTTTCAAGGTTCTTCTGACTTGATATAGCGCTTTTACATACCAAAGCGGTTTACATTTTTACAGTATTAAAAATTAATTAAAACCGCGGAATAGACAAACAAACTAATAGTGACTATTAGGACAAAAAGGATTGAAAGAAAAGGAAAAAGGGAAAGGGTACAATATTACGAATAAAAGGAAAAAAACCGACAGGGGAGAGGGATTGTCTGGAACTGAAGTCTTTGCTTTTTTTTTTCATCATCAGTCGTAGATCTCATAAGCATCTTTGAAAAGAAAAGTTTTGAGATTGATTTTAAAGTTGTTGAAATGATAGTTTCTTGCCGTAGTGTTAGGGGAAGGGCCTTCCAAAGTGTGGGCGCGACTACCGAGTACATGGTTTTCCGCGTTGTATCATAGAAGAAGAAATTGAGGGACTAGTCTGAAGGTGCTGCTGAGAAGATCTCAGTGACCTTGAGGAGTCGTAAGGGATGAACATGGGGGAGTGATTGAGGCGAACTCGGAATGCTAGGAAGAGAGTTTTGAGTGATGGGTAACCAACGAGTTTAGCTCCTAGATAAAATGGAAAGCCCCGTGGCATTGAGCTCCTACTGGGGAATATTAGTGATCCATAAATCCTAAGGTAATGGACTTAATTGGCTTAGCTGACTGTTAATTATTTCTAGGCACTACCAGATGTGGGCAGCGCTGTACAGAGTCAAAAAGGAGACAGACCCTGCTCAGAGGAGCTTACAATCTATACAGACAAGACAGGACATAGCCTGGCATAAAATTTCTGGGTTTAACGCCGGCATGAATATTGGACCAATATTTTTATTCCCATATAAATAACTAGCTGATGCCCCGGCGTTGCACGGGTATTTAATTATAGCAATAACACTGTAAATGGATTCAAATAAAGATACTTTATAGTGGTGAATGAAAGTATTTTTTTACAGCTTAATAAAAAGTACAATATTCAAATTATAATGTGAAATATTTGACAAAATGAATACAATACAACTAAAGCAAAACGTGATTATAAACAACAATTTTAGTTTCACCTCCTGGAGCAAGAACATATAAAGTCTTGGGTGAACCCACCCTTGAGCAAGCAACATAGAGTTGTGGGCCGCGAGACCCCCAGAACATATCACCCCAGGTAGTGAGGGATCTGCATACCAAGTTTCGTTCAAATCGGTCAAGCCGTTTTTGAATTACTGTGAGAATGGCAGCTTTTTACATATTTTCCATTGACATGAATGGGTGAAATCTGATTTTCTGTTTGTAGCTCCGCCCACGTGTGCAGGTGGGCCGCGAGACCCCCAGAACATATCACCCCAGGTAGTGAGGGATCTGCATACCAATTTATGTTCAAATCGGTCAAGCCGTTTTTGAATTACTGTGAGAATGGCAGCTTTTTACATTTTTTCCATTGACATGAATGGGTGAAATCTGATTTTCTGTTTGTAGCTCCGCCCACGTGTGCAGGTGGGCCGCGAGACCCCCAGAACATATCACCCCAGGTAGTGAGGGATCTGCATACCAAGTTTCGTTCAAATCGGTCAAGCCGTTTTTGAATTACTGTGAGAATGGCAGCTTTTTACATATTTTCCATTGACATGAATGGGTGAAATCTGATTTTCTGTTTGTAGCTCCGCCCACGTGTGCAGGTGGGCCGCGAGACCCCCAGAACATATCACCCCAGGTAGTGAGGGATCTGCATACCAAGTTTCGTTCAAATCGGTCAAGCCGTTTTTGAATTACTGTGAGAATGGCAGCTTTTTACATTTTTTCCATTGACATGAATGGGTGAAATCTGATTTTCTGTTTGTAGCTCCGCCCACGTGTGCAGGTGGGCCGCGAGACCCCCAGAACATATCACCCCAGGTAGTGAGGGATCTGCATACCAAGTTTCGTTCAAATCGGTCAAGCCGTTTTTGCGTGATCGCGGCACATACACACATACATACCTCCGATTTTATATATATAGATTATTAATTATTATTATTATTATTATTGTTGTTGTAATCAGAGTCTGAAGACTGTGTGAGTTTGTGCTAATACCAGAGGGACAGTTACATAACCACTAATTGTTCACTTTTCTGCTCTTGATAACTTATTTATTTTATAAATTTCTGTAATGCATAATTAGGACCTGATATAATATGTTACTTTGTGTAGTTCCTGAGATTGTCTCAGATTCTTAAAGTTTTGAACCACACTGAACTAAATCAGGTTATGCAGTATATACATAACAATGTTCAAACTAGACCCCTTCATCCTCCTTTGCCCCCCCCCCCCCCAGACAACCCATTTTTTCACCTTCCCCCTTGCCTGACATGTAAAGGTCGGTGAGGATTGTGTTTATAACAGACACAACAGCAGCTGCAGGAATCATTTCAACAGTCAGATCCAGTTTCACAACTGCTCCAGCTAAGGGTGCATACAAAGTGGCTTTGGCATGACCTTTCAAAAACCACAAAGGTCATCGAGAAGGGTATAGCGCAGATGCCTTATTTGGAGGTGTCACAGGAGAACTAGCTTTGTTGACAGCTCTGCTATCTTCCTGCTTGTGACTCAGACAGTTGCTATCATCCGCCTCCCTTTTACTAAAATTCACAGATGCCTCTCTGGATGGCTGCCCTGGCAACGATGTCACGGTCACTGGACTTTCCGCACTGGTGGCATGTTGTCCCAATTCATAGCCTGGCTTTTTATAACAATCACTTCACTAATGCGCTCATGGATTCCTTGAATTGCTCAAGGGGAGGAAAAATGTGAAAGCTGTTTCCTTAGGGAGAGATTTGTATATGGAAACTGGCTGCCTGACAAGATGTGCATTTTAAGGAGTATTCTAGGCATGGGTTCCTCACTGCAACCTGGAGAGCAAAAGACAAAGCAGGATGAAGTAAAGGAAACGGTGCTCACCTGGCTTTGGGAGCAGCCGAAAAACTTCTCTGTAAGAATGCAGAAGCTAGCTGAACGATACAATCTTGCATGAGGACTACACTTCTCCCTCTGTATTCGCGGGTTCGATTATTCACGGTTTTTAGCTTGCTGGCTCCTCCCCCAAATTACATCAGCTTGCGTAGAGAAATCGCTGATTCCCAGCACTTTCTTCACCGTGTTTTGCCTCTCCTTCAGGAACAGGCCAGGTCTCTCACCATGTTATTTGCGGTTTCACCATATTCACAATGGTATTTAATAGAAAACAGCGAATAACACATGAAAAGTTATTCACGGTTTTTCTGTATTTGCGTTTCTGTTAATCCCCGATCACAGCGAATATGGAGGGAGAAGTGTATGTGGAAAAGTGATATGTTCAATTGCTCACAGTCACTTCTATTAAAGCCATGAAATGTATTTTGCCTTTACGTTTCTGATTTACCCTGGTCTTATTTTGGACCAGGGACAATGGGAGGTTAAGTGACTTGTCCAGAGTCACAAGATGCTGCAGTGGGAAGCAAACTGGATATCTGCTCAAGTTCCTTTATCTCACAAAAATGTTAGCAGTTTTTCTCAGCTTTCCTTTAAGGAAGGTTGTTTTAAATCATCTGGATGTTGTCTGGTAAACTCCTGTGGTTTCATTTCAAACTGAGTGGTTGTGAGGAGCATTTCAGCCGTAGAGAGGACACTTTTTCTTTAAGGGGCAGTGTATAAACACAGGAGCAGAGTCACCTGTATTTGGGGCTTGGCTGAGGCAGTTTACAGTTACCACAAGCCGAGATTTCTATCTACAGCCATCTAATTACACTTTAAAAGGAAGAAACCTCAAGGTCGTGGAATTAGGTGGAACCATTTCCCAAAACCTGCCTAAAAGAAGGAGAGGCATCAAAGGAAATTTCCACTTATTAACAAGAGGTCCTTAAACCCGCGTCTGCATCTGGAATTATAGGTATAGTGACCATGAGAAATAACAGACATTTTAACAGCAAACAAATAAGGACATATTCATCCAGGGTGTTCCAATAAGTGTGAGATACCCTCCCCCCATTTACGAAGCCGCGTTAAGACATTTTTTAGCGCCAGCCATGGTGTTATTAGCTAATACCACTTCGGCTGGCCTTAAAAAAAGCCTAGCATGGCTTTGTAAAAAGGGGGGGGGGGGTAATTTTTTAATAAAAGGCATAATTTATTTGAAAGGTGTAAGTCTTAACAGAGATTTCGGCAGTTGGAACCCAAGCACAGTACCGGGTAAAGCTTTGGATTCTTGCCCAGAAAAATTTTAAATTGAATCAGGTTGGGCAGACTGGATGGACCATTCGGGTCTTTATCTGCCGTCATCTACTATGTTAGTTTTTAGGTCAGTTGAAAGTTGTAAGCACGCAGATGCAGATCTTCCGTGAGAATTTGCTGCATGGTGCTTCTCGAAATGTCCAAATCGATGGTGAATCTAGGTCCCTGAACTCTCTGCGGCCGATGCAAGGGCGCCCTGCTGTTTCCACATCCACAACTGAAGCAGACGGATATTTTGGTGCATTTTGTCAACTGAAAATTGTACGCAACTTGTGAACTACTAATCCCAATGGGAAATCTTCAGCCCCTCCTAAACAGCAGAACAGAAAAGGTGCCTAAGTCAAATCTTGCGCTCCTATTGGACGCCCCTATATATGTAGGGCTTGCCCAATTAGGACCTGTCATGTAGGCCAGGGTTTTAAAGACCTACATTCCCTAGGGTTACTAGACGTCCAGATTTCCCTGGAGGACATGTCAGGGGGTCCTGGCACTTTGCCCGGTGACGTCATTGCACACAGGCGGAACTGGGTGGGCCTGGGGGCGTGGCCAAACATTCCTGCAGAGCTTTCTTTTTTAAAAATTATTTTTATTAAATTTTGAGAAAATATAATGAACAGCATAGAATCACATCAACTATTCAGTAAAATAAGATAAGCAACAGTAGGGATCAGGAGAAAATCAATCAATAAAATAAAAAAAGAGGAAATGTAGAAGGTTTTCCTGTACGGCGAGCCAGGAAGCCTTGGGGGCGGGGCTTAAAGCTCCCTCTCCAGGGTCAGGTCTGTCTTGGCGTTATTACGCCACGAATTGGGGCAGTCGAGGGCGTGGCTTCGCGCGCTGCCACCGAGCCGGAGGTTTGGGCCGCGCCGGCCGCCGTCCGTCCTTCCGCTCTGGTCTCGCGCCGCTGGCGGAAGTGGCTGTGGTCTCGCGAGAAGAGCAGCGGGAGGGAAGCGCGGGCCGCTCGGGGTAAGTGACAGCGGGCTCAGGCTGGCTTCTCTTCCCCGGAACCGGCCCAATGAGCCTCGAGCGCGGAGGGGGCGGGGCCGGAAAAGGGCGGGATCGGGCTCGAGGGCGACGAAGGCTCCGGGAAGCGGCTCGACCTCGCGCCCTCAGGCAAACACGGCATTGCCGCCCCCTCCCCTGCAATCCGGGATCTCCCCCTCCCCAATCTCTGCAGTCTGGGGGTCTCTCTCCCCCCACCTCATCTGCAATATGGGGTTTCTTTCCCCCCCACCCTCTGCAACCTGGGGTCTCTCCCTCCTCCCCAACCTCAGCAATTTGGGGATCTCTCTCTCCCCCTCCCCAATCTCTGCAATTTAGGGGTCTCTCTCTCCCCCTCCCCAATCTCTGCAATTTAGGGGTCTCTCTCTCCCCCACCCTCTGCAACATGGGCTCTCCCCCCCCTTTGACCTCTGCAACCTGGGGTCTCTTCCTCCCCCCAACCTCAGCAATTTGGGGATCTCTCTCTTCCCCTCCCCAATCTCTGCAATTTAGGAGTCTCTCTCTCCCCCACCCTCTGCAACATGGGCTCTCCTCCCCCTTTGACCTCTGCAACCTGGGGTCTCTTCCTCCCCCCCAACCTCAGCAATTTGGGAGTCTCTCTCTCCCCCTCCCCAATCTCTGCAATTTGGGGGTCTCTCTCCCCCTCCCCAATCTCTGCAATATGGGGTTTCTCTCCCCCCCCACCCTCTGCAACCGGGCTCTCCCCCCTGACCTCTGCAATCTGGGGTCTCTTCCTCCCCCCAACCTCAGCAATCTGGGGTCTCTTCCTCCCCCCTCCCCAATCTCTGCAATTTAGGGGTCTCTCTCCCCCCCCTCTGCAACATGGGCTCTCCCCCCCTTTGACCTCTGCAACCTGGGGTCTCTCTCACCACTCCCCCAACCTCTGAGATTTGGGGTCTCTCTCTCCCCCTCCCCAATCTCTGCAATCTGGGAGTCTCTCTCCCCCACCTCATCTGCAATTTGGGATCTCCTCCCCCCCCATGATCCGATATCTCCTGCTTGACCAAGTGAGCCACTACTTTCGTTGATTGCCAAAATCTAGTCCAGCATTTATCCCTCTAGAAGTCTGAATGTTTTGGCACCTGGGCCAGGTACTCGGCTGCTCCATAGGTTGAGGATTTATTTACTTCCTTTTTTTGAAGGAATTCACCCAGGATAGAAAGAACAGGCAAAACATAAGCATTAGGTAATTAGAAACATGATGGCAGATAAAGAACAAATGGCCCATCTAGTCTACAAATCTGTAGTAACCATGATCTCTTCCTCTCTCTCAGAGATCCCACGAGCCTATCCCAGGCCCTCTTGAATCCAGACACAGTCTCTGTCTCCACCACTTCTTTGGGGAGACTGTTTCACACATCTACCACCCTTTCTGTAAAAAGTATTTCCTCAGATTACTCCAGAGCCTATCACCTCTTAACTTCATCCTATGCCCTCTCTTAACTCTTAGATTGCTGCTTCACTCTGATTTGGTTTCAGCAGTTAAAGACCAAAATGGTTTGTCCTGTCTACCCAGCAGAGATCCCTCTACTTTGGGTAGATGCACGCATAGAATTCCTTATGTTATACAATAGCAGCTCTTCCTCTTTCCCTAAATCTTTCCCCACCATTGTGTTCACATCTATATGCACATTGATGGCCTTCACCACATCTGCTGCTATAGGGGCTCTTAACCATTAATGCAAAATGACACGGGGACAAAATTTATTCCTGCCTCTGCGGATAGCTGTGGGAAACCATCCCGTGTCATTCTTTAGCGCCTAATCCTGTCTATCTCAACCTCAGTCCTTCTATACCAGCATTCTTCAGTGTAAGGCTTGAGGATCAGTGGCTGGGCCCATTCATACTCTGATTCTTCCCTCTCTCCTTAAAGAATGACATGAGGATGGTTTCCCGTAGTTAACGGTGGGGACAAATTCTGTCCTGTGTCTTTCTCTAACTGAGGCAGTTATTGCTAATGTAACTGTGACAGGTTAGAACTGTTAGCAGCTGATAGCAATGTGTGTGGCTGTTAGTAGTCACTAGTAAACATGTGGTTTAAGAAGGAGGTGTGAGGGTTTTATTAATCAGTTAAAGGGGTGTGAGAGCCAAAAAAAAGGTTAAGAATCCCTGCTCTAATAGATCATTTCGTGTTCAATTGTCTTCCGCTTTGCTTCCCTCAAAGCTGACTCCCAAGCTAACACACAGACATCCTTTCCATTACCAAGTTGTGTAATCTCTGTAGATATCAAGGTTAGTGATAAAGTATCTGGCTTCTTTGTACTATTTGAAGTTTTTTTTTTACTCAACATGGTCCCTCTGTTCAGGTCTTCAGCCTTTTTGGAAATCCAGCACTATTGAACTACTTGCTTCATGCAGACTTACATAAGAACATAAGAGTTGCCATACTGAGTCAGACCAAAGGTCCATCTTGTCTGGTATCATGTTTCCAACAGTGGCCAGGCAGGACACAAGTACCTGGCAGAGTCTCCAATACTTTCTTGGATGCTTTGTGCAATTGTACCAATGTATTCTTGGAAGCATAAAGCAAGTCATACCACTGCTGTCATAGGTTGAACTGCCTCTGCTACCATCTTGTACCCTTAATTCCCTTTCCTTCCAAGGCTGTATTTAGTTACAGGTACCCCAGTTTAAGAATTCATGACTTATGTCAGACTCATACTTATGAATGGGGGTCCTGCCTTTCCCTTCCTGTGCCAATGCGCCCCCTCTTCCTCCCTCCCTGTCCAAATATGATCCTCCTCCTCCCTTCCATATCGCAAGGTGCCCCTTGTCCTTCCCTCTGTTCTGTGTCCCAAATTCATGCCTCCCTCCTGTAGATGTTTATTTTCATACTCTTTGCGCTCCCCTTAGTGTCCCTTGTCTTTTATTTCCTTAATTTTTCAGCTCTGAGAGTCCCTTTAAACTCCTGAGGTAGAAGGAGGAAATAACATTTACACTGTCCCTTTCCCTTAGGGTTGAACCTCACAACTCGCTCCCTCATGGTGCAGAACATCTTAGAAAGTCCCAGAGATGTAGACACAAAGCCAAGCTAATAAGGTTGTCTTTGGGATCTTGCCAGGTACTTGGGACCTGGGTTGTCACTGTTGGAAACCAGATACTGGGCTTGATGGACCTTTGGTTTGTCCCTGTATGGCAGTTCTTATGTTCCTAGGTAAAAAAACCCCAAACCTACAAAAGCCCATATCCAAAAATAAAGAAAAGCACGAAAAGCAGCATCTGAGTTTGTATGCTCATCAGGAGCTAATTGCTTTTTTCAGTCACGCAGTTGTTTGCTTCTATTAATATCAGTGGTAGTGTTCACCCATCACTGTGCTCTAAACTAATGATCCTGAAATTCCCACCATAAGGAATGTGTACCTTTCTGACAGAGCCAGCTATGTGAATGCTTGTGTTGCGGTGAACTGGCCTCGTGGTTAGAACAAGGAAGCCAGGGCTCGGATCGTGCTGTCTATTCTTACAATCTTGGGTAAGTCACTTAACCTTCTATTACCCTGCAGTATAAACTTACTACTATTGATTACTTCTCTAGCGCTCCCAGACGCACGCAGCGCTGCACAGAGTCACAAAGAGTAACAAAACAGTCCCTGCTCGAAAGAGCTTACAATCTAAACAGGCAAGACAAACAAACAGGATGTCATGGATACAGTTAAGGGGAACGGTTAATCAGCGGGCTGGGTTGGAGGGCAGAGGAGTAGGGTTAAGGATTGGAACTTAGATTGTAGGCATTTTTGGAACTGGGAAATGTCTTGAAAAGATGTAAATTAAATAAAACCCTGCCAGACAGATATATGAGCTACTAATTAATTGTCATCACAGGCTGGTAGATGGATCTGGCCATGCAATTATCTAAATTTCTACAAGGACTTGTAAGAATTATTGGACTGATCCAGCTGTGGGGTTATTCGCTTCAAATAAAAGGAGCGGCCAAAAGAGCTAGTCAGTGTCTAACATGCAAATAAAATTTATTTAAAAAGCAACCTTCTGAAATAAGTTTCCAAGTTTATTCAAACTTTGATATACTGCAAAACACGAAGTATTGTTGCGGTTTATAATTAGCACATATAAAAAGCAGTAAAGAAGAAAGAATTTAGGGGCGGGAAATGCAGAAAGCAGAGGGTCTACAATAAATAAGACAAGGATAGATAGAGGAAGAAGTAAGCGTGCATTCTGTGCTCTCCGTGTAGGGAGCAGGAGATTTAATTTCCAGGGAATGAATTTCTGATTCAATGGCATCTTTAAAGAGTCTAAGGTGGAGGGGAGGGCATGTTAATAAAAGCCCCACATGACTGCCTGCATCAGGGGCACATTTATCCTTACAATAGGAGCATATAACACACCTTAAAATGGGGCACAGAGATTGCTTGCACTGGAGACCAATGTAAGTAGCTTCAGAAACAGTCTACTGCCGAAATATGTTGAGGCTTTATTAGCACGTCTGCGAAAAGGACAACACAAGAAAAAGTTTATTTATCAAAGTTGCTTTTTTAATAAATGTCATTCTAGTTCTTTGTGGTTTGGGGTTATTCGCTTTGCCATTCATTGTTGCAGCCCATACTTCTTGAATCATTGCAGTAGGGCATTTAAAGGTGTTTTGCTAAGCATGCGTCCACTTTCTCTTGCTTTTTTTCAAAGCTAAGATCATCTCTTTGTTTATCTTAAGCATTCTTGAAATTTGTTACAGATGTAGCCTCTGCCACCTGATCTGTGAGAGAATATCGTGCATCTATCAGCCTTTCTATGAAAATATATTTTCTGATGTGGCTGCTGGGCAGCCACTTTGAAATCTGATATTCATTGAAACAGGTTTGTATCTTACATTTCAATGTTTGTTATAAGTCCCCTACTTTGTGATGTGCACTTTTAGATCTTTGTCTTAACTCATAGGGCTTTCGGTAGCTGTTTTCTGGACCACCTTCACCCTTAAGTGTATCCTTTCAGAAGTACAACCTCCAGAACTGGACCCAATACTCCAAGTGAGGTCTCATGTCATCCGTAGAACATGCTTTCTTTTTTCAAGTAATTAACGTCTCTTTCTTTGCACCCTAGCATTCCTCTGGCCACCATCTCTCTGCACTGAAAAGGGAAATTAAACGCTTCTTTCTAGAATGCTGTTGCTCTTTTAAGGTCATTGTAATACCTTTCATTCCTTAGCATTCTTACCAGACCAGTCCAGAACCAGTGGATTGTGCCCAATCAACCAGCAGATAGAGAAAGAGACTAAAGACCTGTGAGCTCTACCTGTAAAGGCAACATGCAGCCTTAGGTTTTCAGTATTTCTCTGTCTCCAGCAGATGGTGAAGGGCAATCCATGCAGTTTCTGGTCGAGTTACAAGCTCCTTGGCCAGATGGAGAACTGGGTACCAGCTGAGCATGGGGTGCTGCAATAGATGATAAAAAAGGCAGACCTTTAGCTGTAGCTGAGGGGACATTTCAGAGGATCTTTCTCTCAATTTAGATCTGCAGGGGCATTGTGAGAATCAGGTGAAGGGAAGGCATATGTAGAAGCTGATAAAGAAAAGGCCAAATTGCTTAACAAATATTTCTGTTCTGTGTTTATGGCTGAAGTGCCGGGAGCGGGACTGCAGAAGGCAAACGTGAATAGGGATGGAGGAGTAATAGATCCTGATCAATTTTCAGACGATTGTGTTCTTGAGGAGCTAGCTAAAATAAAGGTAGAGAAAGCGATGGGGCCGGATGGTGAACATCCGAGGGTGCTGGAGGAACTTAGGGAAGTTCTGGTAGCTCCACTGACTGACCTTTTCATTGAGTCTCTAGAGTCTAGAGTGGTACCGGAGGACTGGTGAAGGGCGGATGAGGTCTCTCTCCACAAAAGTTGAAGTAAGGAAGAAATAGAGAATTACAGGCCAGTAAGTCTGACTTCTGTGGTAAGCAAATTAAAGGAAATGCTTTTAAAGAAGAGAATGGTCAAGTTTCTGGAATCCTGTAGATTACAGGACCAGAGGCAACATTGATTCACTAGAGGTAGGTCTTGTCTGCCAAATCTGATCAATTTCTTTGACTGGTCACAGCCTTTGACAGTGTTCCACACAGACGTCTAATAAATTGAGTGCCCTTGGGATTGGCCCCAAAGTGGGTCAGAAACTGGCTGAATGTAAAACACTTTGAATAGAAGCTCTTTATAAGAAATATAAATAAATAAATAACAGCCAAAGTTCTACATCTTCTGAGGTCCCTAAGTTGGATAGTCAATATTTGCAAAAGCAAAAGCAATCTTGTTTCTTCTTAGGATGTGGAGTACTTGAGAATGAGATTCAGCACCAGGGGAAGATGGACAGTGATTTGGGCCCCTAATCACCTATCAAAAGTGATTAAATTAGAAGGAGGCTAGGGAAGAGTGGGCCCCTTACTGCTGAGGGCACTCGGGCATTGCCCTGTTCCAATGGTCAGTCTGCCTCTGTCATCAGAAGCTGCAGTCGCAGATTAAGCTGCTTTTGAGTGAGCAGGCTCCTTGGATGTGGGACTATATGCAAGCCTTAGGCTGTATGGTAGAGACTATAGATCTAGTTCCATGGGTTCATGTTCATATGAGACCCTGCTCAGCCAGTAGTCGGCACAATCACAGGCTTGCAATTATCGCCTACCTGAATGTCTCTAGCAAGGTTCAGTTTGAAGTGGTGGTTCCAAACGTACAATCTCCTTCAAGGAATGACACTGCAATCTTTCTGCTGGGTAGTGGTGAGAACAGATACAAATTTGTTGTGATGGGGACTCATTGCCAGGTCCAGGTAGATCAGGGGGTGTAGTCTAGAACCTATGTGTCCTCATCTACCAGTATTTTGGAATTCAGAGCACTATGGCTTGCACTCTAGTTCTTCTGTCAAATGCTTCAGGACAAAGTGGTTTTTAAGAACACAATAGCTATAGCATAAGTCAGCAGAAATGTCACAGTGGCCCAGGAGGCAAGTCTGTCGATAGCTTAGAATGTTCTTACATCTTGGCAAAGTGGTTCTGATCTGTCCCAGAAGATCTTGGTTTGAAGACTTGATATGTCTCAAGAAAAAATGACTGCTTCGTGCTTCGGGGGCCAGTAATCATGGAGGACCCAGTTTCCTTCTGTTTTATAGCTTGGCTTTTCAGATATCATGTTTGAGAGACAAAGAAAATTCAGAAATTATTATTTTCTTCTTTCGTCAGGCTAGAAAATATTCTACCTCTAAAGTTTATGCCAGGATCTGGCGAGTATTTGTATGTATATATGTATTTGTATGTATATCTAATATAATAAAACCATAAGCGCGCATGCGCACTGTTACCTGCGTGTTCCGTTTTCCGTGAGCTGTAGGTCTCTGGCAGGTAGGAATGCGCATGCGCGCTTAGGGTTCTGTTTTCCGTGCTGCTGTTCGATCTGGCCTGTTCCCTGCTTGCCTTGCCGTACTGTATTTTTAAGTTGAAAGACGCAGCGGTGGTTTTTCCGTGCTATTGCTCGGTCTGGCCTGCTCCCTGCTCGCCTTGCCGTACTGTATTTTTAAGTTGAAAGACGCGGCGGTGGCTCGCAGGGAGCAGGTCAGACCGAAGCTTCAAAAATCCCAAAGGTGAGCAAATCCACTGCCCGACAGAGGGCTCCGTTTTGAAGCTGTGGCTCTCATTGAACTGCCAGTTGGCCGGCTCCCTTGCTGGAGTTATTTTTCAGTTTACAGGTGCTGCGGCGGCTCCTATCATGAGTCGCACCTGTGTCAGAGAAGATTTCCGATGCAGGCGGGGATCGTTAGAGGAGCCGCCGCAGCACCTTTAAACTTAAAAATAACTCCTGCAAGGGAGCCTGCCAGACCGCGGGAAAAGTAGGGGGGGATGGAGAAATCCTGCTGCTGCACAGGGAAATGGAGGGGGAGAGAATGCTGTGGCTGCTGCACAGGGAAGTGGGAGGGGGGAGGGAAAAATATGCTATTGCACAGGAAATGGAGGGAAAGGGAATGCTGCGGCTGCTGCACAGGGAAATAGGGAGGGAGACAGAAAGAAAGAAAGAAAGACACAGGGGCAGGGAGAGAGACAGAAAGACAGACAGATAAAGGGGGCCAGGGAGTGAGACAGACAGAAAGAAAGACAGCGGGAGGGAGAGAGACAGAAAGAAAAAGACAGGGGTAGGGAGAGAGACAGAAAGAAAGACAGACATATATTCTAGCACCCGTTAATGTAATGGGCTTAAAGACTAGTATATATATATAATTTTTTTTTAAATTATTATGTTTTTATACCTATTATAAACCACTTAGACATAACTATAGGCGGTTTATCAAATTAGAAATAAATTTGAATCTTTGTGCCCTGAAAGAGCGATTTCATCCTTTGTTTGGTTCTTTGTTTTCCCCCAAGGTGGATCTTGAGGATTAGCTCTAGGATCCTTGAGGGTTCAAGTAACAGCTTTGTCGTGCTTCTGAAGTTGAATACCAAAGTCCTCACTAGAGGCTTATCCAGATGAGGTTCGTTTTCTCAGGAGCGTCTCATGCTCCTGTCCTGAGTTTAGTCTAAATTTGATACTTAAGGGGTTGGGGCTCCCACCTTTTGAACTTACTAGGAAAGCTGTGATTGAGATTCTTCATCTCTGACTTGCAAGCACTATCCTACAGGGATCCTTTTCTTCACTTTGCTGAAGCTGGAGTTTTGATGAGGACAGTTCCTGTCTTTCCTCCCTAAGATGTTATCTTCCTTTCATGTAAATCAAATTCTTTTACGTCATCCTTTTGCTAGGAAAAATGTGGAGAGAAATTTAAGTTGCAGCATCTGTTGAATATTCATCAGGCTCTCCTCAAATATTGTGAAACAACCAATGAACTTCGAAGATTTTTGGAAGTACACAGAAAGGCAAAGCATCTTCTAAAGCTACTATTGCCCATTGGCTCAAGGAGATGATTTCTTTAGTTTTATATTCTGAAGGGAAACATTCTCATCAAGGATTGAGAGCACATTCCACCAGAGGTATGGCAGCTGCTGTTGGACCTTTGCAGAGCGATGACATGGTCTTCTCTTCATAGGTTTGCAAGGCACTTTGTGGGCTCAATATGGGTGCACAAGTGGATACCATATGATGGGCAGAAGATATTCAGGCAGTAATATCGGATCCCCACTCTTAAGGATTTCTTCATTACATTGCACAGGTACTAGACTGGTCTGATAAGGACACTAAGGAAAGAAAAATTAGACCAACCCAGAGACTCTTCTGAATAGTAGAGTTTTTTTAGTTTAATGATTCCACTGTTAACTTTAATGTCAATATTTCAGAAATAGTTTTTAATTCTACTATTCAGCAGAAAGGAAAATGCTAGAAATACTGAAGAACTAAGTCTGCGTGTTACTTCATAGGGCAGAGCTCACAGGTCTTTGTTTGTCTCCATCTGCTGGTTGATGGGCACAACACACAGGTTCTGTTCTGGTCTGGTAGGACTAGAGGAAAGAAAATTTACTAGGTAAAAATAAATTGTTCTTACACCAGTATAAGAGTAATTTCAAGTCCCTTCTTTAGATGAGTGTAGCCATTAAAATACTCAGCATGCTGAAAGTGATGCAGTACAATAGCTGTGGGGCAAGAACTTTTCTAGAGACTAAGGTTTTGGTATATCTACATCCATGTTTCTGCACAGAGGACGGAAGTAATTTGAGTCCAGGATTTTGAAGGCAGGAAACTTTCTCTCCAGTAGATTCCATGGTCGTCTTTTGCTGTTGCCAAGGGCAAGGAGCAGATGGATCACGATAGACTTGGCAATGATGGCAAAGGTGAGCCAGGGAATTTCCAATGCATGCCTAATAAAAAGTCTGAACAGAAAGAAATGTACAAGGTGATACCTGTAGAGAAACCAGTTTATAAGTTGGGGCAAGATGTATGTTCACTGTGATTAGGATATGACCTTATGAGGCTAATACTTTGATCAGTCTAGGAACAAGTGACTCTTTAAGAGATTGTGTAAAGATGGGATATGGAACTATCATTCTTATTGCTCTGATTTACAGATTTCCATCACAAAGAGAAATGTTGGACAGTGTTCTAGTGGAAGCCATCCTTAACATAACAGCTGAAGGGAAGGTGAGAGAGATCAATCTACACAATGTTGATTTGGAGATCCTAGTGGTAGTTGTGAACTGTCCTCAATTCTCTAGTGCTATTAGCAGCAAAGACCACAGAAGACCTGTTGTTCACAAATGGAAGTCTTGATGTTGTGATATATGAACAATTTGGGTTCACCCTGGTTCAATATAAGAACAGTACCAGAGATGGGCCGCATGGAAGGCTGAGCTTTCAACTCTAAAAAAGAGAGTATTTGGGGGCAGCGATAATGCAAGGGATATTTTTTATTGTTGACATTAAGGATTCTAATAGCATTGCTCCAGCAAAGAGAATGGAAAGATGAAGAAAGCTTGAGGTGATATAGTCACAAGGCTACAACTGCATTCTAGTGAAATAGGACAATGTGAGTGCCAGACCGTAGCCCAAACCAAGTGGTTGGTACTCTGGGAAATGAGAACTTTGCTCCTCAGTTAGTGTACACATTCGCTGAGCCCATCTCCCTCAAACACTCTTCCCCCAATTTGTCTTTCACAGGACTCTCCCCTTCCTTCTACCTCTCCCCTATTCTTCTGCCATTGCAGAATTCCCCGGTCGAATCGCAGCCAATGTTAAACCCATCTACCAACTTTTAACAATTAGCTATTCTTGAGTAATGCTCAGTCTCTTAATTTTTGAGTATAGGGTGGAAATGTCCTACAATCAACCTCAACCATCCTTTTTCCAAATTAGCAGGTGGGGCAAAAGGTCATGGAATATAATTGTCTTAACAGAGCATTGGTTACATCTTTTGGTTTTTAAACACACATAGATCACCAGCGCCTTTATAGAGCTCACGGCCCATATTCAGTACAAACACCCAGAGTCAGTACATTCCAATCTAGGCCACATTATACCCGGTTACTTCACTGGGACCTTTACTTTCAAAACCGCCATGGATGCGAAACATGTGCAGTCATATGCATGGCATCCTGTGTAATTCAAATTTTTCTGTACAAGTGCACTTGTAGATTAAAAAATGCAGTGTTACCGGTATGTCCATGCTTTTCCTCTCAGTGTGATTAAAAGTGCACTTTTGCAGTAGAGCAAGAAACACACCGCCTTCTAGCCACTTTGAAATGGGCAGTTTCCAAGCTGCTCATTAATGTAGATAAAATGCTTAGAAAATTTGCCTCTGAGAATAATTAGTTGTGCAGAAGTAAAGCTTTTGGGGCTTCCAGGGCATTCTACCTGTCTGTGACCCTGCAACCCCCTTACTGAGCCTTTCTCCATGTTTAGATATAGGCATTAAGACTTCTAAGACTGAGGCTGGACATTTTGGGCAAGACGTCCACAAACCCAGCAGAAAAAAAGTCCATTTTCAAAACTGCCAAACGTCTACCTTTTATTTTTGAAAATGACCTATGTATAAGTTTTGGTCCTACCAGTGTACAGTGTTTATCTTTTTTGGCTGTTTTGAAAAATAAAAACCTCCACATGAAAAATGCACAAAAGGAAGTTTTCTAGACGTACCCAACTACCTTGTCTGATCGCAGCAGAGGAATCCCCATCAGCTCAGCTGAGCCACAGAGCCTACACCCCTCCCCGGACCCTCCCTGACAACCCACCCCCACATCCCCCAACATTGTTGGATCCCTTCCACATCCCAGATCTGCAGGAGGGGAGCCCACTCCCTCCTGCCTATAGGGCTATGTGCTGCAGATGACGGGCCTTCTCTCTCCCAATGCAAATTGGGATGCAGTGGGAGGGACCTAAGGTCCTAATTGGCTCAAAATGTGTTACCATCCACCTCCCTAACTAAGGACCCAATTTATTAAGGCTTTTTCCTATTCTTTTAGTAAATAATAACCAATTTCTGTTTTTTTTGGAGATGACATTTGTTGCTATTGTATACTATTATTTATGGACCCGCTTTCCTCCCTTTCCTGCTCCAGTCATGGATTTTCCTCAGCATAGCTGCTTGGTCTTGGAGCAGTTAAATCAGCAGAGACAGCTGGGCTTACTCTGTGACTGCACCTTTGTGGTAGATGGCATCGATTTCAAGGCACACAAAGCAGTATTGGCAGCCTGCAGCGAGTATTTCAGGATGTTATTCGTAGAGCAGAAGGATGTGGTACACCTTGATATCAGCAACGCCGCAGGTATACAGATTAGAGACCAGAAGAGCTTAGGGAGAAATGCTAAATCTGTTTAAAGATCTGTGCAGTGCCTTAGAAGACGAAACATGTTCCATTACAAGGGCTGCTGTTTGTGATTATCTGCCACTCTACTGTGTGTGTGGATGGAAACGTGATTGACTTATGTGAACCATCTCCATTATCCATCTAGGATCATAATTACATCCTCCCGTAGCAGGATATACCAGTGTATAGAAGTTTGCATGGTTTCAGTCATATAAGCATATATGACTATAGAGAGAGGCTGCGTTGAAAGATCAGACATCTTCCGCGATAATCTGGCGACTATTCAACGTTATTTAATACTTGGTGTGAAGGTTGAGCCCCTAATATTTCTTTGTTCTGCACTTGCCATGTGTTGCCTGCAGGTTTGGGACAGGTCTTGGAGTTTGTATACACTGCCAAATTGAATCTGACCCCCGAGAACATGGAGGATGTACTGACCGTTGCAAGCTTCCTCCAGATGCAGGAAATTGTCAGTGCCTGTAACACGTTAAAGTCGCTCAATGTACCAGCAGAGAGTAGCACAGAAAATCAAGAGGCTCCCACCACAGCAGAAGGTAAGCGGGACTTAATAACAATCTCAGTGTAAACTAAGAGTACCTGCCTCTGTTAGTCTTTGCCTATCTTCCTGCCCAGGCTAGAGGTTAAAATGGTTCCAGGACTTTTGTTTGTATGTTCTTGATCTGTTCATTCTTCCCCAATTGCAGGTACCATATATATTTGACTATAAGTCATGGAAGTTTTTTTGTCTCCCCCCAAAAAAGGACAAAAATGTGGCTCTTGGTTTATAGTTGAGTCAGCACAAATGTCTTTCCTCCCCCGCAGTGACTGGCATTTCTTTTCTTACTGGCACCTGCTCACTGTTTCTGAACCTCTGAGAGGGCAGGAGCTAGGAGGCCATGAGAATGCGCAGATGCAAAGTGGCAGTCACCCGGGGGGTGGTGTAGGAGAGGGAGAAAAATGCCAGTCATGAGGGAGGGGAGCCAAAACCGCTGCACACCATGGGGGGAGGAGAAAACCATTAGGATATAAACACCTTGGTTTGTACTCGAGTTAACAGATTGCTCCCTTTTTTGGAGAGAAAACTTATCTTGGTTTATACTTGGTCAGTGCTACATAATTTATGATACTGCTTACAAAATAAAAGCAATAATATGGAATTCACTTTTTCAGAGGAGATAAGCTTTTAAACTTCTGTGAGAAGGCAAAATTGATGGAACCAAATCTTATCTATTTTAGCAGGCTATCCTGTTTAAGCCTAGGTTTAATTTGTTATTATTGTACCATTTAATTGTGGACTGTGCATGTGTAAGTTATGATATTATGTTTTATATTTTTAGTTTTAAAATGTTGTTTGTGCTTGGATAATGCATTATCTAAATAAAGGTATGCCCCAGTTCTATTATTAATAAAACAACTGGGGAGTTGGGTTGGATTGATCGTTGTCTCATCTTCAGCATGCTCCCTCGTCCAGAACCTCTCCAGGTCCTGTGAGATCTGGGGAGGTGCTGGATTTGCAAGTTTGTTTCTGTTCAGCTGTTAATCTATATATTGGGTTACGTGCATAGGGAAAGAGGTAGAATCTAAATAGAATAAACTAAACTTGAACTTCTGTTGATAAATGATTCCCCCCCTGCTAACCCCCCCCCCAAAAAAAAAAAAAAAAACATGCTTGCTTTCTTTTTAGGATTGAATTTCATGACCAAAATTTGTCCTTTTGTTTGTAGATTACATAATGTTTTGACTATTTTTTTTTATTTTTTATAATTGCAGGGGACAAGAGGCAGACAGCAGAAATAAAAATAGCTATTGAGGAGACTGCATCCTCTAGTGACCTTGAGAAAGAAAAGGTGGTTGCATCTTCTGAGCAAGAGAAGGAAGAAACAGAAGGCGAGGGCAAGGATTCCAGTGAGCAAGAGGAAGCAGAGGAGAAGGGTCCTGAAAAGAGCAGAGCTGCAGGTTAGGAGTTCAAGTCCTACTTTGTGCATGAGAACCCCTCTTCTGGGTAGCAAGGAAAACTCCATCATTTTCCACAGTTAGGAATCCAGTAAGACTACAGAGCAGCTGAGAATTTCCTGTGGCAAGTGGGTTCTCGACATAATGTGCATGAGGGGATTCTCAGGTTAGGAAGATCATTTTAAGCCTCATCTCATCTCTGTGGTTTCACTTCCCAGCCACTGTGGATCTTCTGTGTTTGTTTCAGCTCTTCTTAACTCTAAAACTGTTTCTGCTTCATCCACCCTCACTGTGTTCCTGTTCCAGGCACCTGTTTACTTTTTCTGAGAAAATACTTTTATACCTCACTTTCCTCTTGTTCTGGAACTTCCTTTCCACTGGAATATGCTTTCATCTTGCATTTGAGGTTTTTGAAGATTTCTATCATGCCCCTTCTCTAGAATAAATATCTACCCATCTCATAAGGGCTAAAAATATCATTATGCCTCTGTAAAGGTCCCTGAAGCAGTTTTGGTTACTCATCTTCAAAAAGGATATAGCAAAATCAGAAAAGATTCAGAGAAAGGTGACAAAAATAATGAAAGGGATGGAGCCACTTCCCTTATGGAGAGAAGCTAAACAAGTTAGAGCTCTTGGAAAAAAAAAAGGGTGAGAGGAATAAGGACCAGATGAAAGATTGAATAAGAGGACACTCCATGAAACGTAACAGAGAACAATCTTTCTACAATGTGTGTTTATTATAAAGTTATATATTAAAGTTGTGGAATCTGTTGCTGGAAGATGTGGTCAAGGTGATTAGCATAACAGGGTTCAAAAGAGGATTACACAAGTTTGTTTAGAAAAGGTCCATAAAAAATTATTAGCCAGTTAGACTTGAGGAGCCATTGTTCATCCTTGGAATTAACTGTGAGAAATGGGTCTGCAGGATATATGCAATTCCGCCCAGTCCCTTTTGGAGACAGCATGTTGGACTCTGTGGAACTGGCTTTTCTTGTGTTCTTATGATTGCATCATTTTGGTAGTCTTTTTCTGGACAGATTCAACTTTGGTTTTATCTTTTTGGAGATGCTGCTCCAGAACTGGACACACTTTCATAAGATCTGACCAATGATTTGTATAAAGACCTCATAGCGCCTTGCTTTCTTCTGGTAACACTCTTCCTGTGTTCAGTAGTATTTCTCTGGCCCTTACTGTGGCCTTTTTGCACTGTTTAACAAGTGGATGGTCTTATGCACAAATGATCTAACCCATTTTCCACACCTCAGGTGGTTGGCCCACATAGGCATCCCTACAGGATGGCAGATGCCACCCCCAACCATCACATTTTCCTGACTACCTGTTCGACATCCCTTCACAGAGGGGCAGGATCAATTTCTCTCCACCCCTCAAAGGGTACAATATCTTTCTTCCATCTTGCCCCTCCAGCAATGTCAGCAGTCTCAAAAGCCTTCCTTCTGCATTGTAGCAGAGAGGTTTCCGATGCTAGCCATCTGTGCTATGCTAACTGCTTTTACCACTCTCTCTGGCAACAAATTCCAGAGTTTAATTAAATGTTGAGTGAAGAAATATTCTCTCCATTTAAAATTTACTACTTAGTAGTTCATTGCATGTTCCATAATCTTTAAACAAGTGATTCATGTCTACCTATGCCATGCCACTCATAGCCATCTCTAGCCTCTTTAGCCTTTCCTCACAGGGAAGTCATCCCATCGCCTCTACCCTGCTCGGTACCTTTTCTAATATATCTTTTTTGAGATGCGCTGACCAAGACTGCACGCAGTATTCAAAGTGTCCAAATCGAAGAACAGGGAGCTTGATACTTGCTGTCTGTTCACACGCTCCATGTGGGTGCTGTCAGATGATCTCACTCACATGTGTGACTAATCTTCTTGCTCTTCCCCCTAGAACACCTGTTACAGGTAAGTGACTGCATGGTTCTTAGAAGAGAACTCTGAAACTGAGCAGTCCTAGGTTGGAGCCTCGGGAGGGTCGGTGACAGATTAGAACCTGGTGCAATAAAGCTAAGGTGGCAAAATCAGAAAATAAGACATCAATCCTCTGATGTGGAGTCCTTTTGCTTTTTAAACAATAAATTGCATTATTAAGCTGAATGTAATAAGAATTTTAGGGTGGGAAAATATGGCACAAAACTAAATGCCATCTTGAACTATGATATGCTATATAATATTTTCATAGCAGCTGTTTTTCCCATAACCAAGTTTCCTGTTATTATCCTGAAATTGTAAATTACACACAAAAGGAGACATGAGCTAAATGTTATGGATCTGGATAGCTGTCAGCATCTATCAAGGAAAAATAGTGAAGTTACAATTCCATAGTCTTCAAATTTAGTATATAGTTAAAAAAAAAAAAAATTGTCTCCCCTTTAATCCAATTACTTTTGCAGATGGCACACACGGGCAGCTCGAAGACTGGACGATGCCTCCTTCAAGCATATGCTCAGTGCTGTTAGTTTGCTGGCGCAGTCACTGGCCTTCCCTCCGGGGCCCCTGTTTTGCCTCCCAGTCCAGTTGGTCCCGAATCCATATGCCTCATGCTGCACCATTACCACCTGATGGCCCTTCAAGTTATTAATAACCGAATTTTAGTTTCTCTATTTTTCTAACAGATGTTGCCGACATAGAAAGCTTTGGCTATTGCTTTTATCATTGCACAAGGTTATATTGCCTTAAGTTGTAAAAAAGTAATAATGAGACAGCCTCATTGGCGGAAACAAAGTATGCAAGGGTCAAAATACACTTCACAGTTCTAAGTTTGAGTGAATTATCCATGTAAAGAAACACTAAGTGCAATTGTGATAGTAAGAATGGGCTTTGTACTGCATATTGTATGCCCAAACAGCTGTATTTCTCCGTAAGGACAGCAGACTGTGATAGATCTCTTTTGGTAGGGTGGGAAAGACAGAAAGCAAACTAGAAATGAATGCAGCCAATGAAACCCTGAGATAAAGGAGCCTTGTGTTTATGGTTTTTGCTTTGTATGTAGCAAGCACCACAGCGCCTGCCCTGATCCTTCTCGCCTTCCTTCTGTACGAGCAGGAAACGCTCTGCAGGACGATATCCCTCAAAAACCCTGCGAGCATTTGGGAGTCAGCACCAGGAGCAGCCAGTTAACCAGAGCGTCAAATGAACACCACTTGCAGAGTCCTAAGCAAGGTAGCAGCTCAAACCCTTGCTTAAGCAAGAGGCCTGGGGGGTTCAGAGCTTAAAGTTGCAATGCCTTATATTTGCCTGAAATAACGTTAAAGCTTTTTGTTACAGCTCGCCATCAGGCTCTTTAAATAAACCAACAGCACTTACCCCTACTAGCTAATAAAAGGCCAGTTTTCAGTGCTGGTAGCTACTGGATTAATATAAATGGCAACACTGCTATTTAAATTAATCTATGTATTCTCAAAGGGCACCGAAAGTTTGAGGCCAAAATGTAGTGCTCTGAGCACGGATTCCCTCACAGCATGTCGGCACCCAGATTCCGTTATAGCATGCTAGTGGATGTGGGCTAACATTTAGGCATGGCCACTTATCCCATGTCTGTAGCAGGGATAAATGCGTGCCTGTAATTGACAGTATCCTATAGTTTGACACGCTCTTGCAGTTAACATGCTATGGGCTGGATTCAATAAATGGCACTCAAAATTCAACACTTAATTATTGATGTTATTCAATTTGCAAATGCACATTTAGAATCCAAGCATAGACGACTTCCACGCGTCTGTTGTAGAATACCACTGTGCACATTGAGTAAATATATTTTGCACTCACCGCCCACTGTTCAGACAGCTGTTGAAAATCACTGCTTTTAGGGCAATATAGTAAAATGATCTAATTTCCACCTGCTGCTTCTAAGATTCTACATTCAGCACATTACCTTAACAGTCAGCCCTGTTCACTCTTCTTCTATGAATTGGAATCTACTGTTTTTTAGCGTCCCTCCAGACCAGCACAGAACGGATGGGTTTACACTCCTCTGCCAACAGGTAGAGACTGAGAACACATTGACTTTAGGCAGTTCCATCTACAGTCAGTCTGTTCTCAGTCTCCAGCAGGTGGAGGTGGTAAGCCTGTGCAGTCTTCCCTTTGCTAGGTTAGGCCTGTTGGATTTCTTCAGTGGCCTTTTTCTTTGTCCGGACAGAGTTTGGGGGGACCCTTTCAGGAGTCTGTCTGTCTGACCTTGGGGGTACCACTCTTGACTGTTCGAGTCCCTCCCCAATTTTTTATTTAGAGGAGCCTCAGCTGTACAACTTGCTACTGTCAGGCAAAGACTACAGCTTTGAGAGCTAATGGGGTCTGCTCTTTTGTCCTTTAAAGTTTTTACTTTGTATAATAAAAAAAAAGTCCTGAGGCAGCCGGTCTGAAAGGAAGCTTTAAATTAGTGTTAATTGATTTTAATTGCTAACCGGTGGTTTGTTTTCCTTCCCTTAATGGGTCACAATGAGCATTTTCAAGAAATCGAGAAAGTGCTCAGTGTCTGTCCGAGCGGTTGATGTGGCTGGGGTGTGCGCGAAGTGCTCCAGCAACTCCTTTGAAAGCCACTGACAAATCCACTTGCAGACCTATAGTACAAGCATTTGAGATGTTTGAAAATTACCCACAAAAAATATGCTACTCGTACAGGAGGCAGTTAGGCATCTGATAGAGGTTGTCCCTGTAATTCTGCAAGCACAGGTTTAAAGGGAAATGCCCAGGGCCGAGGAAATAGTGTAACAGCACAAGAAGTTTCCCCTTCTGTATCCGCTTCATTCTTTCTCACCCTTTTGAATAGATGTAGAAGCAGAAAACAAAAGTGCAGAGGAGAATACACAGGAGGACGAGGCCATGGAAGAAAGAATGGAAAATGGAGACACCAGAGATGAGAATGAGGAGTCTGGGGGCACCGACTCAGGCCAGGAAACCACGGGCGAGTCCCGACAGCTGCGATCAGGAACAATAACGTATGGTGACCGTACTGAATCTCGGGCCTATGGATCAATAATACATAAGTGCGAGGTATGGCTTCTTCGATGATGGAGCCAAGCGTATTTCTCAAAATGTTTAATTTTGTGCATTTCTCAATCTCTTTAAACTTTAAGGAAGGTGCACAACAAGTGTTAGTTCCACCTCTGACCTGTCTATAGCCTATCAGAGGTAGGGTCTCCAGAACTGAACATAATACTGTAGGGCAGGTTTCCCCAATGGCCTCAATACACTTATCAAAACAAGAGATTGACCCTGATGACTCCACTGAATAAAAGTCCAACAGCAACACAAAACACTGTGGAGAGATGATGTTCCTGATATGGACTTAATGAATAATTCAACTTGACAATCCACAAAAAAACTTCTAGGTCCTTCTTGTTTTTGGTTTGCTTTGCTTCATCTACGCAGATTTATTACCATGGATACAAATATGTTGTCTGCTAATGTCTTCCCAAGGCTTTGTGCACACCTTGCATGCAAAACTCATTTCTACATGAAATTGTGTACAAAAGCCAAGCTAACTTGTTTGCAAGCCTAGCACACTTTCATGTATCAGCTCTGTTGGTAGAAAATGGAAGTCTTGGGACTAAGGTATTAAGATATTTCTCCTGTTCTAGTTTAAAAGTCATATGATTTTTGAACTCATGAGTTTGGGTAGAAGGGACCACCTCCTCTATCCCTGCACTGTGCTGTTACTCCCCCATTTCTCCTACATGCAAGTTGAAGGTGTTTTTCTGACCTGGTCTGCTTTTGGTTTGTTATTTTTGGGTTTATGTCTTTATTTTGAGACTTCTCGGTGCTTCAGAGGTCCCTAGATTTCCTGGGAAGCTCTGCCTGGAAGAAGACTCAGACTCTCACTGTCTGAGGTCTGTAGCTGGGAGCGCAACTGGTTTTTGGAGCACCTACCTAGCTAGCCTACACCAATTCTTTCAGTAGCTTGGGAACCGTTAAGGCTTGCTCCTGGTCTTTACCAGAGCTTGAGCGTAGGCTGTGTGGCCCTGTGTTGGTCCTGAGAACTTTATCAGCTGCTGGCTGTGTTCCACCCCCCCCCCCTGATGACACATGAGAAGCTGTGGGGGTCTGGGGTCTCAGGCTTTCACTCAGTCTGATTGGCAGTCCAAAGAAATAAGCATCTGGAACTATTTTCACCTGCTTGTCTGAGGCAGTGGCCTTCTCCACAGGCACAACACCAGCAGAACTGTGAGCATTTCCTATCAAAGTCTATGGGATACTTTGGGGGGGGTCTTTAATTGCACTTTTGGGGGTTTCTGGGGCTTGGATTTTGGTCTCCTACCTCCAAAAACCCCTTTTCCTGAATTTTTGAACTTTATTCTATTTATAAATTTACAAATGAAAGACAAGTATACAATACTTGAATACAAATTCATAATAATATCCCCCACATAATTATACACTGATAAAATTCAACAACTAATAGAAATGTTAATTATTTAGTCCACATATTTAGTACCCAAGAAAACAAATATAATTCAAAGAAAAATTAAATAACTAAGAGGACAGCATTGGTGGTTCAAAGTCGGCAGCCAGTTTATTTTAAGCTGTGGGTGAGACTGCTGTTCCTATCATTATTCCTCCCCCTTCCTTAGCCACAATAAAGTCCAACAATTGCTTCGGTTCAAAAAAGAGAAAATTTTTTCCATCCAGTGATAACACAACATTTTGCAGGACATTTTAATATAAAAGATGCTCCCAAAACTAGGACTTTAGGCCTTCCTTCTTCTGTCACTTGAGATATATCAGGAAACAAATGCACTGATGAATCAAGGAATTGATCATTAATATGTCTGAAATAAGTCCAAAGAATTAAATCCCTATCAAATTCCAAAGCAAACGTCACTATGAGAGAAGTCCTATCAGTAATTACTTCCAAGGAATTTTCCAGAAAATTTGTTAGATTCATCTCACCATCGCTCCCGCGGTTTATTCCCTATGGAGATTATATTGAGCTCTCAGTATCAGTTGTAGATTCTCTGTTGGAATTAACAAAATCTCTCTCAAATATCTCCGTACCATTTCAACAGCTGACAAAATTGGAGATTTAGGAAAATTTAGCATTCTCAAATTAATTTTCCTCTGTTTGTTTTTCATAAATTCTAACTTTTTCTGGATATAATAATAATAACAACTTTATTTTTGTATACCGCAAATACCACAAGCAGTTCAGAGCGGTTCACAGAGGAAGAGACTATACACAGACAGCGATGTCACAGAAAATATTTTCAAATTACATTGGTAAGTCGGGAGGGTTAGGTATATCTGGAAGAATAACATGGATACAACAAGTATTTCGGAGGTACAACAAGGCGGGAAGGAGTCAAAGAAATTTGTCAAAAAGGGTGGTTAGGCGTTTATTCCATTTGCCTGCTTAGAATGACAGTGTTCTATCGAGGAATCTCTTGTAGGTACAGCCCTTCAGGGAGGGGAAGGCAAATAGGCAAATGTAGTTTTCGCATTGCGTGTGCGAGTAGTGCTTGGAAATACATAGTGGTGTGACATGTAGATTGGGGATAAGCCCATTATGGTTTTGAAGCAAAGGCAGGCAAACTTGAAGATGACCCTTGCCTCTATTGGCAACCAGTGAAGTTTTCTGTAGAACGGGCTTACATGATCTGACTTTTTGAGGCCATAAATGAGGCGGACAGCAGTATTCTGGATGAATCTCAGGCATTTGATGGTCTTCTTAAAGGATCCCAGGTATATGATATTGCAGTAATCTAGGGTGCTTAAGATTAGAGATTGGACCAGCAAGCGAAAGGAGAGGAAGTTGAAATAATGTTTAATGGTATGGAGTTTCCAGAGGGTGCTACCTATGCATTGGTGTGGTCTTCAAAAGTCAGGCATCGTTCCAAGATGACACCAAGGATTTTGATGGTAGGATTGATTGGGTAGATTAGCCCGTTTAATTTCAAAGAGGTGTTCGTTAGCTTTTGGTTAGGGCTTGCCAGGAAGAGCTTGGTTTTTTCAGGATTCAATTTTAGTTTGAATTGTGTGGTCCATTGCTCTACCTTAGTGAGGACAGATGAGGTGAATTGTTCAGTTTCTTGTGTCAATGAGATTATGGGGATGATAATTGTAATATCATTTGCATATATGAATGATTTCAGTTTTAAGTTGGCTAACATGTGTCCCAATGATGCCATGTAGACGTTGAATAGAAAAGGAGAGAGAGGGGAACCCTATGGAACTCCACTGGGGTTGCACCAAGATTGGGAGAAGGTTCTGTCGCTGTGGACCTGGTAGGTGTGGTTTTTTAGAAAGCCTGTGAACCAGGTCAGTACCTGTCCAGAAATGCCAGTAGAGTCGAGGCATCTGAGCAGAATGTCATGGTTGATGAGGTCAAAGGCACTGCTTAAGTCAAACTGGAGTATCAATGCGCTTTTTCCCAGAGAAAACAGGTGGAAGAGGTGATTGGTTAGTGACGCTATGACGGTTTCTGTACTGTGGTTTGCGCGAAATTCTGACTGAGAGTCATGCAGAATGTTGTAGTTTTCCAAGTGTTTCATGAGATCAAGATTAACTAAACCTTCCATTAGTTTCAGGAAGAGAGGTATATTGTCTATAGGTCTGTAATTGGAAACGGAAGAGAGTGGTTCCTTGGAGTTTTTGATAATAGGAGTCACGAGGATGTTGCCGAGTTCCAACGGGAAGTAGCCAGTGGATAAGCAAAGAGAGACCCAGGTGAAGAGTTCAGCTTTGAATGGGAGGGGGGCTGTTTTCATGATAATCGGGGGACAGTTGTCTAATAGGCAGTTGGATTTTGCATATCTGGAGTAGAGCTTGAGGAATTGGTTCCAGTGATTCCAGATCATGTCAGCAGTTGAGCCTTCTTTTTCTAGAGCCGGTAGATTGATTGGTAGGTCTGTGTTATTAGCTACAAGAGACATTTTCAAGTTACAAATTTTTGAGGCGAAGTGATCGGCTAGGTTTGCTGTAGGAGGTGGGAAATCTGTGTGGGAGCGTTTATGTAGGTTGATATCAAATAGGGAGTTGACTATTCTGAAGAGTTTTTTGCTATTCAGCGAAGGAGAATAAATTTTTTGGGAGTAGTGTTTACTCTCTTTAATAAGTTCCTCTTCTAAAGTCTTAATTTGATTAAGCTGCTCTTCATCTCTTTTAATACTCACACCGTGTTCTTGTAGCACTTCACCTTGAGTGTTTACCATGGAATTGATAGAGCCACAATCATTTCGCAACATTGTCGCTGCTTTTTTAAGGTTGGAGTCCATGACTTCAATAACCCTCCACAACATGTCCATGTTGACAATAGCAGGCTTTACCATCTCTCCAGACTGCATGTTCTCTTTCCCGGAGACCCTGGGTCTAGAGGAGTGGTCTCTTTCCCAGAAGGCCATCGATGGGGGTGCCCAATATTTGATCTGTGTCAGCAACTGACTGAAAAGTCTCTTGCTTCTTCAGCTGAAGATTCAAGCCCGGAAGCGCCAGCAAGGATGCTCTAGTATAGTGGTTCTCAACCCTGTCCTAGGGACCTCCCAGACAGTCGGGTTTTCAAGATATCCCTAATGAATATGCATATGAGAGATTTACATACCTGTCACTTCCATTATATGTAAATCTCTCTCATGCATATTCATTAGGGATATCTTGAAAACCCGACTGGCTGGGGGGTCCCCAGGACAGGGTTGAGAACCACTGCTCTAGTATGACCTTGGCCAGAGAAGGGGCTGTTTGTATGATTTTCCCCTTGGCCCATGAGAGGCCAGGTCATTCAAAGAATAGCGACCTACCCAGGATTGGTAATCCTGGTTGCCCCAGATTGGCCGCGTTGGCTGTGTACACGGATCTGGTCCGACTTCAGAGGGACAAGTATCTCAAACTGACGCTTCATCCAGCTCTTCTCTCACAGGGTCCAATAGCCCTGGGGGAATGCTTTTGGCTTACGGCATGGCTCTTGAGTGTGCAGCCTTAGCAAGCAAGAGCTATTTGGAGGTGGTCATGGCTATCATCCTAAGGTCTAAGAAACCGTTGTTTGTAGTGGCCTATGCTAATGCTTAGAAAACATTTCACTGCTAAGCAAGATGTGGAGCCTTTTAAGGCTCTGCCGTCAGTGGTCCTAGCATTTCTTCAGGATGGACTAGAAAAGGTGGTAAGCAACTCGTGCTTTAGAGCTCAAGTGGAGAAAGTTTCTTTGGCTTCTCATCTTGATGGAGCCAGATTTTAAAGGGAGTGATGCGACTGCATCCTCCTGTGCGATGGCCATTCCTGGCTTGAAACCTTAACATTGTGTTGCATGCTTTCAGCAAGGCCCACTATGAGCCCTTGCAAGAGGTGTCGCTGATGGATCTTACCATTAAGATGGTTTTTCTGGTAGCTATCTTCTCAGCAAGAAGGATCTCAGAGCTGCAGGCTCTATCATGCGGAGCGCTGTTTCTCAGATTTACAGAGGCTGGGGTCTCGCTGCACATGGTACCTTCCTTTCTGCCAAAGGTGGTCTTAGCCTTCCACGTAAATTAGGAAGTTTGGCTGCCCGCATTTCATACCACTGGTTCGAAGAAAAAGGATGACGTCTTGGCGTTGCTGGATGTTGAGAGACTTCTTCATTACCTTGAAGTGACGAATGATTTTCACATCTCAGATCATCTTTTTGTACTAACAAATCCTAACCACATGAGGAAGCCGGCTTCTAAAGCTTCCATTTTGAGATGTATTTGTATGGCTATTTCTTCAGCGTATGTCAGGTATGGAAAGCAACCACCAATTGTTTTGAGGTCACACTCTACAAAGAGAGAGTAGCTTCTTCATGGGTGGAGCCCTGGATTTGTAGGGTGGCTATGTGACCCACCCTCCATACTTTCACGAAATTTTACAGAGTGGTTGGCAGCACGAATGGACACCACTTTTGGATCCTCTGTGCTAGCAGCAGGCTCTTCTGCCCCGCCTTAGACACAGGGAACTTCTATGGTACGTCCCACTGATTCAAGACTTTTATGCTTTTTACACTAGAAGGGAAGATTAGGTTCTTACCGCGATAATCTTTCTAGTAGAAAGGCATATGAAGCTTGAAGGCCCGACCTATCAGATTTAAGTTAGCCTGTTTACTATCTCAGACATGTAGTTATTTCCAGATGCTTGACTTTATCCTGTTAAACAGGTCTGAAGAGTGATTAGATAACTCTATAGTGGAAAAATAAACAAATGAGAGTCTGTGAGAGCTACATAAGTATTGGTGCCGGTTGCACTCAGGTTAGGTGGCTTGTTCGAGTCCACCTTGTTATATGTTATGTTCCTATTGGCATTGATGGGTGGGTTTTTTTTAAATTGTAAGAGATTAAGAGTGGGGAGTTCCCTGTGCCCCTCCTCTTTCTTTTTTCCTGTTGTAGTGGTTGTCAACTGCTTTGGTGCGAACTGAGGAGTAAGAGCACTGTGTAAGGATAGAGGAGGCAGAGCCAAAAAATGTAGATTATGCCTTCTACAAAAACTTGTGAATAACCGATTGGTTCAAGACTCGTATGCCTTTCTACTAGAAAGACGATTATCAGGGTAAGAGCCTAATCTTCCATTTAAGAAACCTAAAAGAGAATTAAGATTCTTGTATTCAAAAAAGTTTTATAGTGCTTGTGCTTTCTTATATAGATGCTTTTGGCCCTTTTTAAATATAGGTCTGTGAGTCTGGCCCTTAATGAACTAGGCCCATGATGAAAATGGTTGTTGATATATTTCCTTTATGTTATGGGTGTTTCTTTTTTAGGATTGTGGTAAAGAATTTACTCACACAGGAAATTTTAAAAGACACATCCGAATCCACACTGGGGAGAAACCCTTCTCCTGTCGGGAGTGCAGCAAAGCGTTCTCTGACCCAGCTGCTTGCAAAGCTCATGAGAAGACCCACAGGTATTAGGAAGAAACTGAGAGCTGATGAATGTGAACTGATTGGAAGGAATGTGCCAGCCAGAGAGGGAAAAATTTTTCAGGGAATTTTAGCAAAGATGATAAATGTATAGTCCAGGCTTCCATTTTTCTGTGATTCCCAGTTGGGGCAAATAGGATGGAGTTTTTATCTGTTGCTAAAGGTGTGTAGTAATGTGCTTATCTACTTAGGTCTAAGATCTAGTGGTCATGCAGGTTTCTCTATTTTGCTCCTCCCCTGAAGCAGACTGCAGCCACACCACTCCTGCATCTTCCCAATAAAATGACACTTCCCTGCACTGCTCTGTGCAAGCTCTTTTTGTTCCTCTGCCCCATTCTCTCTCATGAAGCCAGCTTCTGATACAGTTTCTGCATCACTCTTGCTTCTCCCATGAAACTGGGAGGAGGCACACTTATGCTTCAGATCTCTCCCTTCCTTCCATGAGGCCTTCTGCTGGTGCTACACCATCTCCCTTCGTTCAGCCAGCCTTACACCCCACAGAGCTGTGCAGTGAAGCTGGATCATGCCTGCACTTACCTGCTGGTAGTAAAAGCAAACTCTCGTTCAGAGAATTGTAAAGCCATAGCGTGAGGGGCTTTCTTCAGTCAGATTGTTCATTCTTTAGGCAAGCCAGGTTGTGAGCATGCTGTGGAGACAACGATCACAGGAAAGGCAGTGATGGTGGAGATCCCACAATGGCCTACCTCTAGTTGTTGAATTTGGGCCTTGAGATTGCAGACCTGTTGCACGGCCCTTGGACAAGGACATTTGTTGAAGTGACTGGGCTAAGGGGAGACGACATATACAAGTAGGGAAAAATTCCACAGGTTAGTTAGAAATGAGCCCAGTGGGAGCCAAAAACAGACAACTGCCAGTTTTAAAATCTCACACACTCTCTCAGCATCTACCAGGAAAATCTAAGAAAGACAAGGACCAAATAAGTTAGCCTTGTCAGCAAACATGGGTGCTAGAAAGTTCTTCAGACAGAAGAGAGAGAGGTGAAGGTGAATGAGTATGTGAAGGTGAATGTGTGACCAGCAGAAAGCACATTTTTAGAGCAAGGATCTCCAATTGTGGCCCTCAGGATTTTTACAATGAATAGACATGAGATCTGTTTGTATAAAATAGAGGCAGTGCAAATTCATTATCCCAGGACAAGCAGGCAGGTATTCTCACAAGTTGGTGACATCATCTGACGGAGCCTCGATGCGGACGCCTCACAAGCAGACTTGCTTGAAGAAACTCGAAGTTTCGAGTCGCCCGCACCGCACATGCGCGAGTGCCTTCCTGCCCAGCGCAGGGCGCGTCTCCTCAGTTCTTACTTTCCGCGGAGCCGAGAAGTCCGTCTTCGACTCTCTGTGTGAAGTGTTTTCACTTGTGCCTTCTTTAGTCCGCGGTTTTGTGTTCTTTTTCTATAGAATCGCTGTTTTATTTTTTGTTTTATTCTTTTCTTAAAAAAAAAAAAAAAAATTTCTTCCATTCGTTTGACCGGGCAAACCTCGTGGCCGCAGCCCCGCAGCTTCGATCTTGCGGCGGCGCTTTTTTGGCCTATGTCCCGGCCTGCAACTGGTTTTAAAAAGTGTTCCAAGTGCCAGTGCGCGATTTCCTTCACGGACCCTCATTGACGCTGTCTTCGGTGTCTTGGGCCTCAACATCTCCCGAAATCGTGCCGGCCTTGCTCAACACTTAAGTCTTGTGCTTTCAAGCGTCGTTGCATCTTGTGGGAGCAGCTTTTCAGCATGGAGTCTTCGATGGAGCTTTCAACCTCGAAGAAGTGCTTTGCCCTCTACCTCATCCGAAGCTCTTCTGGCTTCCAGAGCTTCTATTCTGAGCCTCATCAAACCTGCCTCGTTTGTACCGACTCTGTCTTCGATGCCTGCTGCGATGCCTTCCTCTGTCTCTTCAGGTCAGATAGGGCAGCAGCCCATTCCCCCGGTGGTGCTTAAAGTGCCTAAGGCTTCTAAGTCCAAGCACTCTCACACTGCCTCGAGGGAACACAAGGCCCGTGCAGGTGGTCCCGTTGGAGATGTGGATCCATCCTTGCAGGCTTCGTTCCAGACCTTGTTAGAGAAGCAGTTCATTCAGCTCTTTACTACCATGGGTCCGAAGCTTCTCTCACAAATCCAGCCTGGGTATACCGAGGTCTCCCGAGAGGTTGAGCCGCCTCCTATGTCTCAGTCTTATGCACACTCTTTGCAGGGAGCAGAGTCTCTGCGAGTGTCTGGTCTGGCATCTAGGCATGAACAGCAAGGAGCAGATTCTTTGCCAATGCCTCCGTTGGAACCCTCACACTCAAAGCAAGGAGCAGAGTCTTTGCGAGTGCATCGAGGTTCCTCCTCTCAGCCTCCACTGCTTCGTTCCACAGCCTCCAGCCCTATCCATTCTCTGGGGGCTTCGACTGGGACACGTTCTCCTCGATCATCGAGGCCTGCTTCGAGACACACCTCTCATCACAGATTGAGGCATTCTTCGAAGCATTCATCCAGGCATGCCTTGCCTCATCGCAAGCAGCCTTTTCTTAAATTTTCTCCACCGCCTACATCGACTCTTCCGCTTCCGGACCTCGAGGACCCGGTGGGTTCTTTTTCTCCATCCAGGTCTCCTTCTTCGCTGGACCAAGCTGCCTCGATATCCTCGAGTCCCTCTCGAGGCCAGGCTTTAGCAGATCAGCTGTCTTTTTCATCTTTTCTGCGTCAGATGGCGGTTGACTTGGATATTCAACTTGATACTGGCTCGAAATTCTCCAAGGAGACCATGCATCTTCCTCAACCTCCGGCTGAATCTCTCAAGCTTCCTCTCCACAAGCTTTTGGATCAAACCTTTGTCCACTGTCTGGAAACTCCTTATTCCATTCCAACTGTTCCAGGCAAATTGGACTCCAGATACAGGACAGTACATCATAAGGGGTTTGACAACACTCAATTGTCTCACCAATCCCTTCTGGTTGAATCTTCTTTGATATATTCTCACCCTTCTCAGGTGTATGCCACTGTTCCTCCGGGAAGGAAAGGTAAAATGATGGACAGATTTGGTCCTCGCATCTACCAGAATTCGATGATGACCTCCAGAGTCCTCAACTATAATTTTCATTTCATCACCTATTTTGAGTTCTTTCTTTCCACTCTACCAAAGTTCATGCTTTATCTGGATTCTCATATGCACTTTGAATTCCAAGAAGTCCTTGCATCCTTGTCACAACTCCGGCTGCAGCTTCTTCATTTGTCCTATGATACTTTTGAGCTGTCTGCTCGAGCTACTGCTTGCTCTGTGGCCATGCGACGTCTGGCTTGGCTCCGTACTATCGACATGGATCCTAATTTACAGGACCGGCTGGCTAATGTTCCTTGCGCTGGCAATGACCTCTTTGACAAGTTTATAGAGGCGGCCACCAAGAAGCTCTCGGACCATGAGAAGTCTTTTGCATCCATTCTCAGACCGAAACCGAAGCCAGCTCCTCCTCGTCCTACACACCCTCCTCAAATCTATCAGTGGCGTTTTCCTCCAAAGCAGGCTCCTTCTACTCGTCAGCCTGTCAAGAGGCAGCATCCCCAGAAGCAGCAAAAGCCTCAGTCACCTGCTGTACCTAAGGCTCCTCAGCCTTTTTGACTGCCTCAAATGGAGCATAACCTCAGTCGTTCTGCCATTTCCCGTTTTTCCCCCCATAAGAGGTCGTCTCTATCATTTTTACCACCAATGGACGACGGTTACTACCGACCTCTGGGTCCTTTCCATCATCAGGGAGGGATACTCTCTTCAGTTCCATCAAGTTCCTCCGGAACATCCTCCAAGAGAGTATCCTTCCAATCCGTCCCAGACTGCCCTTCTTCTTCAGGAAGCTCAAGCTCTACTTCAGCTTTGAGCTGTCGAGCCCGTTCCTCTGGCTCATCAGAACAAGGGTTTTTACTCCTGGTACTTCCTTGTTCTGAAGAAGACGGGCGATCTGCGACCTATTTTGGATCTCAGGGTGCTCAACAAATTCCTAGTCAGAGAAAAATTTTGCATGTTGACCCTGGCATCTCTTTATCCCCTCCTCGAGCAGAATGACTGGTTATGCTCTTTGGATCTCAAGGAGGCCTACACACACATTCCCACCCATCCGGCCTCCTGTCAGTACCTCAGATTTTGGGTGGGGACTCTACATTTTCAATACAGAGTACTTCCTTTCGGTCTGGCCTCCTCACCCAAGAGTCTTCACCAAGTGCCTGGTTGTGGTGGCCGCTGCTCTCAGGAACCATGGTCTTCAAGTATTTCCATACCTCGACGACTGGCTCATCAAAGACTCCATGTCTCAAGGCGTCGTCATAGCGACCCAACGGACTATCTGGTTCCTGCAAAGTCTGGGATTCGAAATTAACTTTCCCAAATCCCATCTACAGGCGTCTCAGACTCTTCAATTCATGGGAGCCGTTCTGGACACGATCCAACTCAGAGCATTCCTTCCTCAACAAAGTCTGGAAGCTTTTCTCCAGCTTTGTCATACAGTGTCCTCTCGCCCTTCCATTTCGGCGAGACACATGCTGGTTCTTCTGGGTCACATGGCTTCCACAGTACAAGTGACTCCTTTTGCCAGATTTCACCTCAAAATTCCTCAGTGGACCCTGGCATCTCAATGGACGCAGGTTTCCGACCCTCTGACTCGACACATCCAAGTCACTCCTGCTCTGACACAGTCTCTTTGCTGGTGGATGCTCTCTTCCAATCTATCCAGAGGCTTACTTTTTCACAAGCCCCCCCATCAGAAGGTTCTCACAGCCGATTCTTCAACTTACGCTTGGGGGGGCTCATCTAGATGGTCTCCGTACTCAAGGCTATTAGACTAGTACGGATCGTCAGTGTCACATCAATCTACTGGAACTCAGGGCGATTTTCAATGCTCTCAATGCTTTTCAGCATCTACTTCACGACCATGTAGTCCTCATTCAAACGGACAATCAGGTCGCAATGTATTATGTCAACAAACAAGGCGGCACGGGATCTGCCTCCCTCTGTCAGGAAGCTCTGAAAGTTTGGGATTGGGCAATTCGCCACAACACCTTCCTCAAAGCTGCCTACATTCAAGGGGCGGACAATGCTTTAACGGACAACTTGAGTCTCACGAATGGACTGTCCATTCCACGCCTCTTCATCACATCTTCTCTCAGTGGGGAACGCCTCAGATAGACCTCTTTGCAGCCCCCCCCTCCCCCCAACTACAAACTGCCTCGGTTCTGCTCCAGGATCTACACTCCTCATCGCTCGAGGCAGATGCTTTTCTTCTGGACTGGACGAATCTCTTTCTATACGCGTTTCCTCCATTCTCTCTCATTCAAAAGACGCTAGTCAAGCTGAAGACCGACCATGCCACCATGATTCTGGTTGATCCTCAGTGGCCCAGACAACCCTGGTACTCCCTTCTCCTTCAACTCAGCAGCAGGGAGCCATACCTTCTACCAGTTTTTCCCTTTCTGCTTACACAGCATCAGGGATCTCTGCTTCATCCCAACCTGCAGTCTCTACACCTGACAGCTTGGTTCCTTTCAACGTAACTCCTCTCCAGTTTTCTCAATCTGTGCGAGATGTATTGGAAGCTTCACGAAAGCCTACTACTAGACAATGCTATCACCAAAAATGGACTAGATTTTCTACTTGGTGTTTTTCTCATCATAAGGAGCCACAACATTCCTCCTTATCTTCAGTTTTGGACTGTTTGTTGCACCTTTCTCATTCTGGCCTCAAGTCTACATCAGTATGAGTCCATCTGAGTGCAATTGCTGCTTTCCATCAGCCTATTGAAGGGAAACCTCTCTCTGCTCATCCTGTGGTTTCCAGATTCATGAAAGGACTTTTCAATGTCAAACCTCCTCTCAAACTGCCTCCTGTGGTTTGGGCCTCAATATTGTTCTTACTCAGCTGATGAAACCTCCATTTGAACCAATGGACAAAGCTCTTCTGAAGTATCTCACTTGGAAAGTGGTAATTCTCATTGGCCTCACTTCCGCTAGACGAGTCAGTGAGCTCCAAGCATTAGTTGCGGCTCCACCTTTTACAGTGTTCCATCATGACAAGGTGGTTCTTCGCACTCATCCGAAATTCCTTCCTGAAGTGGTCTCTGAATTTCATCTCAACCAATCCATTGTTCTTCCAGTGTTTTTTCCAAAGCCTCATTCTCATCCTGGAGAATCAGCTCTTCATACTCTGGACTGTAAACGTGCTTTGGCTTTCTATTTGGAACGCACCAAACCACACAGAACTGCTCTTCGACTTTTTGTCTCCTTTGATCCAAACAAGTTGGGACGTCCTATTTCTAAGCGTATCATCTCCAACTGGATGGCGGCTTGTATCTCTTTCTGCTATGTCCAGGCTGGATTACCCCTTCACAGTAAAGTCACAGCCCATAAGGTCAGAGCAATGGCAGCTTCTGTAGCTTTCCTCAGATCTATTCCTATTGAGGAAATTTGTAGAGCTGCTACCTGGTCCTTGGTTCATACTTTCACTTCTCACTATTGTCTGGATACTTTCTCCAGACGGGATGGATAGTTTGGCCAAACAGTATTGCAAAATTTATTCTCCTAAGTTGCCAACTCTCCCACCATCCCACTTTGGTTAGCTTGGAGGTCACCCACTTGTGAGAATACCTACCTGCTTGTCCTGGGATAAAGCACAGTTACTTACCGTAACAGTTGTTATCCAGAGACAGCAGACAGCTATTCTCACATCCCACCCACCTCCCCGGGTTGGCTTCTCTGAACTGAGGAGACGTGCCCTGCGCTGGGCGGGAAGGCACTCGCGCATGCGCGGTGCGGGTGACTCGAAACTTTGAGTTTCTTCAAGCAAGTCTGCTTGTGAGGCGTCTGCATCGAGGCTCCGTCGGATGACGTCATCCACTTGTGAGAATAGCTGCCTGCTGTCCCTGGATAACAACTGTTATGGTAAGTAACTGTGCTTTAGGGAAATCCTGAAAACACAATTGGATTTCCACCGTTGAGAACTGAGGTTGGACACTCTTATTCTACTGGGGTTTTTTTCTTAATGGGAGTCATCTGAATTTCATTAACTATATATTGTATTTCCCTCTCCTCCAGGGTTTAGGTTCTTAAGACTTAAGAGCTTATGTTATCAATTCTGTAGTATTTGGAGAGCCTTTAGACCAATTCAAGTCTCTTACCTTTTTTTTTTTTTTTGGAGGGGGGGCAATGTGACCTCCAGAACTAAAAGGGGAGAGGGAGAGAATAAAAGAGGTGGCAGAGTCTGCAGAAGATACGCTGTTCTTCTGGATCATTAGAATTCAAGCTGATTACTGAAGTTTCCAGTAGCTGCCTGTTGAGTTGTTTCTGCAGCCAAGGTTAGAAAGTCCTTTGGCTCAGTGTCAAGATTTCATTCCGACAAATGGAGCAGGTTCTTGAAAGATGAACAGTTAGGCGACAAAGAAGGCCCCTTATTTTCAGTGTGTTTAAGTGGACTAATGAGACGATTTCACCACTTTGTTCAAAACGTTTAGGGTGTATGTGCTTCTGTTTGCATATCTGTTATTCAGAAAACACATGAGGTTTTGAGTGAAAACGTTTCAATTGAAAAAAGGTTTTCCCAGCTGTCTGTGCATATCAATTCTTTTCTTTCTTTTTTCTATTTCTGTTGTAACTTTCTCTGTTTTACTTGTATTTCTTCTTTTCTCTCCTCTTCTCACTGTAACCTGTGTCTCCCTCGGAGCTTCTAGTACATTCTAAGCACTTCTGATTTGAATCCTTCTCACATCTTTTCATCATTCCCATTCTTCCTTCTACCATACTTTCTCCAGTCTCTCTCCTGCTGCTCATTCTTCCTGCCTGCCGTCTCTAACAGAACACCGCAGTGCTAAAAGTAACATTAGAGCTAGGGGACATCTTGCATATTAAGAGAGGTTTAAGGCATTTAAAACTAACTCTGACCACTTTTGGAGCCTTTGTTTCAGATTATTCAAATAATTATGCCTTCTACCTGCACAAAATAAAAAATTGGTAATGAATGTTTTGGGAGTTTAATGACCCAATACGTTTATCATAATACAGACAGATATGTGGTTTTTACCTATTCTCAGGAAAAAAGACAATCTTTAATCTAGTAATTGAGTCAGCTGAGCTGAATTGAAAATTTTAATGTCGTTTTACTTTGGACTGGCCCATTTTTCATAGCCCCCTGAAGCCATACAGCTGTGACGACTGCGGGAAAAGCTATCGACTCATCAGCCTTTTGAACCTGCATAAAAAGAGGCACACGGAAGATGCCAAGTACGGCTGCAAAGACTGCGGCAAACTATTCACCACCTCCGGCAACCTGAAGCGCCATCAGCTGGTACACAGTGGAGAGAAGCCCTACCAGTGTGATTACTGCGGCCGCTCGTTTTCTGATCCCACCTCCAAGATGCGTCACCTGGAAACTCACGACACAGACAAGGAGCATAAGTGCTCTCATTGTGATAAAAAGTTCAATCAGGTGAGAGAGAGCATCGAAGGGATACATTTATCAGCTCTTTTTTTTCTCCTTCTGCTATAATAATGATTTCTTTCATTTTCACATAAGCTAAGATATTCCATTAAACGTAATCTAAAACTATCATGATCATCAACATCTTTTGTCTTGTGCCACTGAGAAATTACCTCTGATCTCCATTGACAAGGTTTATATTGTTCCTTTAACACTAGAACTTTCTCTGGCACTACCACATTCAAAGTGTCAACCAAACTCGTTCCATTCTTTCACCATTTCATCTAATTGTACATGGGACAACCATTCTCTTTCTGCTGAGATGGCTGACAAATGAAGCCTGACAGAAATTGTTTTGGGTAGTGAAGAGGTTCGTGACCTTGAGCTTATGCCCAAAGAGAAAAAACATTTCCGTATTTGCCCAACAATGGAATTCCACAATCTTACCCTTGCACAACAAAAGGTCATTGCATTGGTATCCATGTATTTAAGACAATGTTCAAAGACCAGGGGACATTATGAAATTACAAAGTAAGACATTTAAAAAAATAGAACACTTTTTTACTCAGTTAAACTTTGGAACTTATTGCCAGAACATATGGTAAAAGCAGTTACTGAAGCTTTTTTTAAAAAAAGATTAGGACAGTTCCTGGAGGAAAAGTCCATATAAATGATTAAGGGTAGACCTGGGGAAAGCTACTGCTTATCCCTGGGATTGGTAGCATGGAATCTTAATATTTTGGGGGGGGATTCTGCCAGATATTTGTGACCTGGATTGGCCACTGTTAGAAACAGGAAACGGGGCTTGATGGACCTTTTGGTCTGATCTCTTCTGTTCTTGCAATGTGTGTATTTGTTTCTCAATCTTAGTGATAGAACAACAGAACACCAGAGTCCAGTTTTCTGCATTATATGAAACAGATGCTTTGAATGTTATTTTCTCCAATCCCCTCCCCCCAACCCAGTGCAAAATAAGCTGTGGAATCTGTTTTGGGAGGATCTAGTCAAGGTGACTAACATAACAGGGTTCAAAAAGGGTTGGAAAAGTTCCTAAATGAGCTGTCAGGACCGGTCACTGGGCTCGATGGACATTGGATGGCTTTTCTAAAGTTATGTTCATACTTTTCTTGAGCTTTGCCTTTCGTCACTGCAGTAAATCAGAAGCAGCATTTGAAAAGCAGTGACAAGTGACGTTCTCCTTTTGTCTCTCTAGGTTGGAAACTTAAAAGCGCACTTGAAGATTCACATTGCAGATGGACCCCTAAAGTGCAGGGAGTGTGGGAAGCAGTTCACCACCTCAGGTATTTCTGGGGTTTGCAGGTGGTGTGCGGGAGGGGTTGACTGGAGCAAGCTGTATTATACTGAGAAGTATTTGTGGAGGTGCCTCTTTCTGCAGTGGAGAACCCTCAAGATGCCATTTGAATGCTCGGCTGCCTATTTGTATTCTTTGATTGATGTAATGCATGTCTATTAAGAGGTTTCATTTGTACTCTGCTGACAATTATCATATTTCTCTTGCATGATAAGAACATAAAAATCGCCACTGCTGAGTCAGACCAGTGGTCCATCATGCCAGCAGTCCGCTCACGCAGCGGCCCTCTGGTCTAAGACCAGCACCCTAACTGAGACTAGCCCTACCAGCGCACGTTCCTGTTCAGCAGGAACTTGTCTAACTTTGTCTTGAATCCTTGGAGGGTGTTTTCCCCTATAACAGCCTCTGGGTGAAGAAGAACTTCCTTACGTTTGTACGGAATCTATCCCCTTTCAACTTTAGAGAGTGCCCTCTCGTTCTCTCTACCTTGGAGAGGGTGAACAACCTGTCCTTATCTATTAAGTCTATCCCCTTCAGTACCTTGAATGTTTCAATCATGTCCCCACTCAATCTCCTCTGTTCGAGGGAGAAGAGGCCCAGTTTCTCTAATCTTTCGCTGTACGGCAGCTCCTCCAACCCCTTAACCATCTTAGTTGCTCTTCTCTGGACCATTTCGAGTAGTACTGTGTCCTTCTTCATATATGGAGACCAGTGCTGTACGCAGTACTCCAGGTGAGGGAGTACCATGGTCCGGTACAGCGGTATGATAACGTTCTCTGATCTGTTCATGATCTTCTTCTTTATTATTCCTAGCATTCTGTTTGCCCTTTTTGCTGCCACCGTACATTGTGTGGACGGCTTCATCAACTTGTCGATCAGAACTCCCAAGTCCCTTTCCTGGGAGGTCTCTCCCAAGTACCGCCCCGGACATCCTATATTCGTGCATGAGATTTTTGTTACCGATATGCATCACTTTACACTTATCCACGTTGAACCTCATCTGCCATGGTGATGCCCATTCCTCGAGCTTGATTATGTCACGTTGCAGATCTTCGCAATCCCCCTGCGTCTTTACTACTCTGAATAACTTCGTATCATCCACAAATTTAATCACCTCGCTCATCGTACCTATGTCCAGATCATTTATAAAGATGTTAAAGAGCACGGGTCCAAGCACCGAGCCCTGCGGCACCCCACTGGTGACGCTCTTCCAGTCTGAGTATTGTCCATTTACCCCCCACTCTCTGTTTCCTATGCTCCAGACAGTTTTTAATCCACGTGAGTATTTCACCCTCAGTTCCATGGCTTGCAATTTTCCGAAATAGTCGTTCATGTGGAACCTTGTCAAACGCCTTCTGAAAATCCAGATATACAATGTCGACCGTATCGCCCTTGTCTATCTGTCTGTTTACTCCCTCAAAGAAGTGCAGCAAGTTCGTCAAACACGATCTGCCTTTGCTAATAGGCTGTTTTCGTGTGTGTATCATGTTACTCCTGTTAGCATTCAATTTGCCTGTCTCCAAATTTACAAGATTAATTGTATTTTTGCTTTTCTTTGGTCATTTTACTATTTTTATGTTCTTAATTAAATTGTAAGTTTTATGTTAAACTATAGTTCTGTACACCTTGGGTGAATCTCTTCATAAAAGCTGTTTATAAATCCCAATAAATAAATAAAAATTGCTCATGTGTAGATTGCAACGTTAACGGCTGGATATTTAGGATAAATATATTTATTTATAGGGTGTTGTCTTTGTACACAGTTCAGTACATTGTAAATCACATGGTGACAAGATTCCTTCTGGCAAATTGATATCAAAATAAACATTCCCCTCAAAGGCCAAGAGAGTTAGGAGCAAGGAAAGTTCCTGAAGAATATTTTATTGAAAGCATTAATGGTTAGAAAAGAGACTCATTTCAGCTGTGGTCACTGCCCACTCGAAAGCTCACCAGAGGTACTGATCCATTCGAGTCTCTTTCCACACAATCTAGAGGGCTCTCTTGGTCTTGACCCAGACTTTCCAAGGACCCATGCGTCTGCCCCTGCGAGAAAACACCAGCCAACAGGGACAAAAATAGGAAATGGGGGGAAAAGACTCTGGAGACTTTTTGTCTAGGCCTAGAGTAGACGGCAGCCAAAGCTAGTTTCTTCGGTTTCAACCAAATCTGAATTTTCAGACAACTGAAACTGGGCCAGCCCCCACTCCCTCCCCGTTGCAGATCATTCTTGCTTATGCCAGCTCCAATCCCAAAATGGCTTGCAAGACTGCTGCTGGAAGTCACAGCGGCTGCTTTGACTGCAATGATGGCATGTGGAAGAGCGACTGGGGATCACTCCTGTCCCTACACAAGCCATTAGACCACAAGGATAATACAATCGGCGGGGGGAAGTGGGGGCTCAAGATAGGTCCGGGGAGGGGGTTGAATTTGAGCTGCTTTGATTCTGGGGGAAGGGGAGGAGAGAGGTGAATCACAGAGCACAGGGATCAAAAGTTTTGGTTTCAACTTAAAATATATTAGCATTTTCAGCTGAGTCCGAAAGAAGGCTGAATGTAGACTTTGGGCCCATTTCAGCGCCAAAACTAAAATTCAGTTGGCCTCTAATCTAGAGTCTTCCTTAATTTTTTAACAAATGAAGAGGTAGTTTGCAGGAATGATCTGTTTAATGCTGTAGGAAGGAGATTGGGATAAAACGTACACTTAGCCAAAGTGAGGAAAAGGACGTGGGAAGAATGGACCTTATCAAAGTTCTTTAGAACTAATGGGATTTGTGTTTTACACGCAGGTAACCTCAAGAGGCACTTACGGATCCATAGTGGGGAGAAGCCTTATGTGTGTGTCCATTGCCAAAGGCAGTTTGCAGATCCTGGGGCTTTGCAGCGTCATATCCGTATCCACACAGGTAATGAGCGATCACTTTTAGTAATCAGCTAAAGCAGGGTCTGTGCTGAGATTAAGTGCCCAATACTGAAATCATTGCATCAGTTCGCTCCTGGGTGCCAGCAATGTTACTCCCTCAATGAGCTCCTCTTGGCCTTTAACATCACCCTCCATAATATGTCTGCTCTCTTCAGAAAACAAGAGAACCAAATCTAAGGCTTGTCCACTCTTCCTTTTTCTTAAAATATGGAACTATTCACTCTATTTTTAGTATAAAAGCACAGCAGATGTTCCCTGATCTTATAGGACTCTCAGATCAGTTCAAGTATGAGCCTAGGTGAGCTGGTTCCACATGGGGAGAACATGGTCAGTATTCGGAAGTGCCACGACAACACTTCGCTTGTCATCCTTGCTGTAATTTACCAGAGAATAAGAAGAGAAATCCCTGGCAAAATTGGAGGACTCTGCAGAACTCTGGGATCAGTGGTTCCCAACCCTGTCCTGGAAGACCACCAGGCCAGTCGGGTTTTCAGGACAGCCCTAAGATCTGCATTTAATGGAGGTGCCAGACATTCAAATCTGCTCCATGCATTTTCACTAGGGCTATCCTGAAAACCCGACTGGCCTGGTGGTCCTCCAGGACAGGGTTGGGAACCAAAGCTGTAGATCATCTGTCTATACTGTGAGTTGTACATTTTTGAAAACCTTCATTTCTATATTGTTTTCACCAGGCCAGTTCAGAAAAGTGGGTTATGTCCCCCCCTCCAGCAGATGGAGATAGAGAAAAATTCTGAGACCTGAATGCCTACCCTATAAGACTGAAGACGGATGCTCCATAGCTTCTTGTCAGTATTTCTCCATCTCCAGGGTCCAGCCCTTCCCACACATTTGCTGGATCAGGCTAAACCAAAAAGGGGGGTTCCAGGCAGGTACACTGAGTTTGTGCTTCTCTTGCACCAGGCATATATGCTCCAGCGGTATTCTTTCCGAAACTGCATACTCACCCTAGAGAAGCAGCACTCCATACCTTGGACTGCAAGCCCGCTTTAGCATAATACCTGGACTGTACCAAACCCAGCTCTTACTGGTTTTGATCCCAACAGACTCGGAACTGTTACAAAGCATACAATTTCAGTTTGGTTGGTGGATTGTATCTCCTTCACGTATGCTCAGCCTGGGCTGACGCTTCACGGCCTGTGTAACAGCTCACAACTTGCGGCTTCAGTAGCTCACTTTGGCTGTTGAACACATCTGCAAAGAAGCTATATGATCCTCAATACATACATTCACCTCCCATTCCTATCTCAAACAAAACTCCAGAAGAGACAGTCAATTTGAACAAGCAGTTCTGCAAAATCTTTTCACTTCCTGAGAGCCAACTTTTCCTTTAGCCCTTTTTAATTATACCTGATTGTAAAAACCGCTTAGTTAACCTTGATAGGCGGTATATAAAATCCTAATAAACTTGAAACTTCTGCCGTCATATTCTATGTTTCTATTAGGATAAAACTTGTACTGTAGAATAACCAGGGTAAATTATAACCAGTAAACTGTATATTAGTATTAGACCCTAAATATGTGTCTAGTTAGAAAAAACTTGTATTGGAAACAGGTCCTGAAATTATGGCTAATTAGTGTAAATTGTAACCTGGTAACTATATATTATGTATGTTAAACCTGTGGGGCCAACGGGATAGAAATCGAAATAAATAAAGGCACCTACATGCACACGATGCGGGCACTTCCTCAAAGATTTCAAGGGACAGAATATGGCAGCGTCCGCACCAGGTTCTGTGGATGACAGAACCTTTGTTTTCTCCTGTCCCAGAGGGCTTACAATCTGTTTGTACCTCAGGCAGTGGCGAGTTAAGCCATCTGCCCAAGTTCACAAGGATTTAAACCTTGGTGCTCAGCATGCTGCTCTAACCGTTCTCTTTAGGGCTGCAGCTGCACATTTACTGTATTGCTTGGGCCGAAGCAGTTCTCCTCTCTCACTGACCTACTCCTCTCTTGACCTTCACAGGAGAAAAGCCCTGCCTGTGTCTTATCTGTGGGAAAGCCTTCACGCAGGCAAGCTCCCTGATCGCTCATGTACGGCAGCACACAGGGGAGAAGCCTTATGTGTGTGAGCGCTGTGGGAAAAGGTAAGAAGCCCAGTAGCCTCTGGGCAAGACCTTGGAGATGTCCATACACCCTTCTCACAAACTAGGCAGGAGTCATATATTATACATGCCTGGGTAAAATTGGTGCCTTCCCACCTTATTTACCTAGAGAGACTTTCACGTTGCTCTTTTTTAGTCTTTTCAATTCAGTGGAAATTGAAAAGAATTAATGGGGTCAAGAATATCGGGGGTAAAATAGCTTTGACAATTTAATGGAATGGGAAAAACCAGTAAAAAGACACATCTAATTAGAAAATGGGATATAAACTGAGATTTTTTTTGGCCCAAAAATGGGGGTCTTGGTTTATATTCAGGCCAGCACCCACGCACCCCCCCCCCCTCCTGGACTTGTTGCAGGCCTCTGTTGCAGGCCTCCACCAGACTCTGCATCCTCTTCCCCCTTCCTGCCATGCCTATTGTACCTCTTCTCTGTCGATATCCTGCTCGGCGCTGAGCGGCTGCGGTGAGTATCGCAAGAGCTTTTCAGGAAGCTGCTCAGCGCCAAGCAGAAGCACAGGACGCGCGCTCCTGCTCGGTACAGCTGAACTGCCAGAATTCACAGCAGCAGGGTAGGAGCGCAGAAAGCTCATTCCTGCCCACTACACCTCTAGACCACCAGGGATTCAAGGTCATACGTAAAGTTCGGTGACATGCAGGATATCGGCAGAGAGGAGGTACAATGGACAGGGCAGAGAGGGGAAGACAGGGTGCAGAGTCTGGGGAGGGAGGGAGGACAGGGTGGAGAGCCAGGGAGGGAGGGGGCACTGGGTGAATATTTAGCTGCCTGTCTATATTCGAGTTAACCATTTTTCCTCCTTTTTGGGGGGAAAATGGGTGTTTTGACTTATATTCAAGTATATATGGTAAGTGAATGGGGGTTCTAGAGAAATAAGGCCCCTCCCCCTAACATGGCCCAATGTATTGCTGTGTTAGAAAGAGTTTTAGCTTCTGTAGCATAGAAAATGGAACATAATGGGATGGAACTTGCATGTGGGGGAAAAACCAGTAAAAGGACAATTATTTACAATAGATTTGCTGGAGTGAGTGGTAGACCACATTTATTTTATGTTTTAAACAGTGGTCTCAAACTCGCAATCCGCCAGGTATTATTTTGAGACTCTCGTTATTATAAAGAATGATTCTTTATGGAAAACTTGTGCCTTAAGGCCCTGATTCTTCAACGTGCATCCCAATTGTAGGCAGCTGTAGGCGTCATACAGCTGTCTAATCAGCCAATCAGGAGGCACGTTTTCTAAAAAAAATGCTCCCCAGATAGGCCGCCTATATTGAAGGCGCCTCTGGGAACCTAGGGAGGCTCACCTAAGGCTAGGCAGTAGCCTTAGGCAAACCTATGCGGCCCTAAGCGTCTCCCTAGTAGAGCGAGAGACACTTACTATGTAGGCCAGCAAAATGCTGGCCTACATGGTAAGTAGACGCGGCCGCTATACTTAATCGCATCAAGGGATCTCCCTGCCGTGATTAGTATAAAGGCCGTGGCTTGGCAGCCATTCTCCCCTCTCCCCCCCCCCCCCAACGATCACGGCAGGAGAGGGCCCAACACCTCCTGCCCACAGAACTCACGATCGCCGGCAGGAAAGTGCTCAACCCTTCCTGACAGTAGGCCCCACCCCCCTGAAGATCGCCGGCAGGAGGGTACCCAACCCCTCCTGTTGGACCCCCCCCCTAACGACTCCCCCATCAAACCCCCCCCCTCCGCCGGACACTTAAGGCACAAGTTTTCCATAAAGAATCCTTCTTTATAATAGCGAGGGCCTCAAAATAGTTGGTCCAAAATATTGTCTCTTTCAGTTGATACTTTGATAGTTTTTCACTTTCTGCATGCTTTCAGCTGTATATAGCTGACATGATCAGAAGCTCTTAGTTTATAAATCTTTCCTTAATTGCTTCTGATAATTTCAGATAGTCCACATTTTGGATTTGTAGGTACTTACCTCATGCAAAGTTGTCATTTCTTTAATAAGACATTAACTATTTTTTTTCTGCGGCCCTCCAAGTACCTACAAATCCAAAATGTGGCCCTGCAAAGGGTTTGAGTTTGAGACCACTGGTTTAAAACAATTTTTATTGATGACAACAATAGAGCAAAACAGAAAATTAGACATTGCCCACAAAAAACGCTAAACAGTGTCAGAAAATTGCTGAATTCAGGTCATCACATTTCCATGATAACAGAATTAAGTATCCCCCTCCCTCCTTAACTGAACCTTTTTATGTGAAAACAATTTTTATAAACAACCAAAAAGCTAATATCCAAAACTAACCGGGTAAGCAGGATACGTACCTGGTCCTACTGAACAGAATGGTTTTCCCCAAAAGAAAAGAATTATCCACCCCCTTCCCCACCCAACCTTAGCCTCCCCTCACCCTAAAGAAAGCACAGAGACAGGAAAACCACCCCACCACAGCTCATACAGGGGGGTTCAGAACTGATTTAAAGTTTGGCTACGCAGTTGAGGTGATATCGTATTTAAGATAAGGATCCCCGAATGTTTATTTTTAAACGACTTGTCTCTGCCCACCATTCACCATTAAGTAATTGCTGTTTTAATGTATTTGTCTGTTATAAATGATGTATGTCTGTTGGAATCCACCTAGAAATGTTGATAGAGCGGAATATAAAATCTTTAAATAAATAAATTCCCTAGTCCCTAACTCTGGCCCTGAGCTGCAGAGAGAGGGAGAAGGATTGGAGAAGTATAACCATTGAAAAGGGGCCTTTTTTGCCTTCATAGGTTTGTTCAGTCCAGCCAGCTGGCAAATCACATCCGCCACCATGACAACATTCGACCGCACAAGTGTAATGTGTGTAACAAGGCATTCGTCAATGTGGGGGACCTCTCCAAACACATCATCATCCATACCGGTGAGTCTCTCCAGGGCAAGAATGGGTCACGAGAAGGGCAAATCTACAGGACAGTCTGTTCAGGTTTCTTAGCATACGGTCGCTTGTGGTAGTGCAATTGACTGGCAGCAGGCAAGCTTCACTGGAGAAATTGCATGACTAACACATGCAGATGTGGCTGAAAATTGAAAAGAAACACCTGTAGGGGTTTATTGTACCCGAGACCTTTGAGCTGCTTTTCTAAAGGAAGCATGCTTGCACAATTTTCCTTTAAAACTTGAGAAAGTAGATCCTTTGTACCTGCTTTAAGTCCGATGCAAGTGAAGGTACGGAGGGAATTTCAAACGGAAGTATCCTGTGCACACTTTCTTTCACCAACCAGTGTCTTTATCCCTTGTGTGAAGTGGAAGACAAGGCAATTTTCAAAGTTTCAGGAAATTTAGTTTCCCTGTGGAACTGCAGGTAATTCAAGTCCATTGTCAACAAAATCTCCCCAGAGCAATTCCTTTTGAAAATCCTGCTGCCAGTGGAGTTTGAACCAGGTGCAAAGTGCACTATTTTGTGTATCTTTGGTTTTGGGCGCTTATCACTTATTTTATTTAGTTTCATAGTTCTCAGACATACAGTTTCAGAATTGCATACTTAATCCAGTGGAGGGAGGTTTCAGTTTCAGGAGCGTAACGGATGGTGCAAGAGAGGGTCTGATTGCAGGGGGGGAAGGGATGAGTGGGGAGAGAATGGGGGGAAGAGTAAGTGTTCTGCTAGATTCACATTTAACATGACTTTAAGGGATACATTAACATTTCAGATGACATGTTGTAAATGGGTATGTGTGAGGTTAGTACCGAACGGTGTTTTGCATTGCGTGTCCTGGTCCCTTCCTGAAGTTTAGCAATGACTCAAGGGAGTGGATTGATTGTGCTGTTTGGTTCCATAATTCGGGAAAGAAATATGAGTATGAGCTTCTGCTGGCTAGGTGGGGCTGTCGGGCATTTTTCTTCTTGTGATCTTAGTGGGGAATTAGGTGCACTGAGTTTGTAAATTTTCAAGAACTAATGAAGATCGTGCTGAGTTAGGGAATGACATGAGGACAAATTTGTCTCTGTCCCCGCAGGATCTCAATATCCCTATCTCGTCCCTGTCCCATTCCTGCAAGCTTTGCCTTAACTGCACAAGCCTCGAACACTTATGGCTTGTGCAGATGAGGACAGTGACAGAGCTTGCGGGTTAGAGAGATCCTGCGGGAACAGAGAAAATTTATCCCCATGTCATTCTCTAATGGAAGGCTTTCAGAGAATGGCTGGTGTTACAGGAAGATCTGTTAGCAACCACTAGTGACTTTTCGCTGAGCTGTTACTCCCTTTCTCTGAGCCAGTACTAGACCCAGGTCATTCCTGCTCCTGAATTAATACAAACTCAATATCCCAGCATGGTTTCAGAGTCATGACTCAAAACTTTTGAGTTGTACTGACACAGTATGACAGCATGATATTAGGGGGCGTGCCACTTCCTATGACAGCATGTTTTAGGGTACTGACCCAGTGTTTCAGCACTGAAAGTGGCACAGTATATAGCTGCAGTGTGTAATCCAACCCATGCATTTCCAGCACATCTATTATTGGTCAAATTTCCAATGTGAGTTCCACCATCTGAGGCTTTCTAAAACTCTCCAGTATAAATCTGGTATAGAGCGAAAATGTTTGTGACTTGGAGATAGAGCTAGGATGCAACTCTAACCTCCCAGGACCTCCCTGTACCTTAGCCAAATATCCAGATGAAGTCATAAAAATCCACTTTCTCCACTCCTTAAGATGATCCAGGCTAGAACTGAATTCTGACCACACCATGTGGGCTGGGACAAGCTGGGCTTTGCACTTTTGATTTCTGGGATTCAGTGATCTTGGGAGCGCTTTTTGGGTTCTCTGTTGTGCCTATTAGTATGCCATGATGCACAACACCTAGTGCTGAAAAAATGTCCATACCCCAAATTTTCAAAAGGAATGTTTGCAAGCTTATGAATACAGGCATGGAGTCCTGCCAAAATGTTCAAAATTCCTGCTATATGTGGCATGTATGATATATATTACATTACATTACATTAGAGATTTCTATTCCGCCTGTGCCTTGCGGTTCTAAGGTGAAAACTGGACATTTCCAGGGAGTTTACATATCATATACATAACAATTTTACATAACAATAGCAATACATACAAATTAGGAAGATTATTACATAACGTTGAGGGACGGAATATTCTGGTTACAGATGGAGGTTATTTACATAGTGATAAGGGAAGCAATATTCTGAGCCCAGGTGGAGGTTGTATTTTTAGGTTTCTGAGTATGATTTTGGGGAAGGTTTGAAGAATTTGGCTAGGGGATACTATAGGGGTGGTGTTTATGAAGGGGTATGCGTGTGCGTGTAGGTTAGAATGATGGAAGGTGTTTTTTGAATAGAAGAATTTTGATTTCTTTTCGGAAAAGTTTGATGTCTGTTGTCTGTATATGTGCGTGTGTGATGAACGGAGAATGCATATAAGTGTGTGTACAGTGGGGACATATCTTTGTATTTTCACAAAGCAGGGACGTGTGTTATCTGTGTATGGTAGGATGCATGCCTTGATGTATTTTCATGATGGAAACAGAGGAAGGAATGTGCTTGTGAATTTGAAAGGTAACAGTTATCCTCTTGTTTTAAGCAGGGGAGAAACCCTTCTTGTGTGACAAATGTGGTCGTGGCTTTAATCGAGTAGATAACCTGCGTTCCCATGTGAAAACTGTACACCAGGGCAAGGCTGGTATGAAGATCCTGGACCAAGAGGAAGAGGAGGAAGAGGACGATGAAGTCAACATTGTTACTGTTGCTCCAGATGACATGGTCACGTTAGCCACAGAAGCATTAGCTGCAACAGCAGTCACACAGCTCACTGGTGAGTAGAGGGGGGGGGGAGAAATAGCCCTTGGAGAGCTGATAAGTGTGATTACTTCTAAAGGACCCTAGGTTGATGGATAATGCTCAACAGTTTCTGTTGGGTGGGGGTACTTCTTATCATATATTGTTTGCATGCGGGATTTGGTTTGGAAAAGGGTTCAGGATGTCGTCAGCATTTAGATTATAAAATTGTTCTTTTAAGGTCGGTGACATTGCCTCATTTGTTGCAAAAGAGTGAGGCCAGGCTGTTTGATGTGTTTGTGGGTCTAGAAGTTCAGCACATCTTGTCTGAGTGCAGAGAAGAGTTCTGTATTTTTTCTGAATTCTTGATGATCTGGGGTTTGCCTTATGCGTAATACAAAGAAGTGGCTGGGTTCAACAGTTTAACAAAGTTTGGGTTTTGTTATTCATAATCTTTTGTAATGGATTCTCATTTTGTGTGATGTGGGCTGGAGGGGTGATTTCTGTACTAGTTAAACAAAGCTGAAGAACTTGGCTATTAATCCATGAGAAAAGAAATACGAAGAAAGCATAGTCCATGAGGCATTAAGAGCTTCTGCCATGAGGACTGGCGCCCACAGACTTGCTGGGCTATTGGTTGCTCGCTGGTTTGCCATAGGGTGTAGAGAATGCCTATGGAAATAAGGTGCAGAAGACTGCAGAGTGATACCTTGATGAGCTTCTCGAGGCACATGTCTGGCCCAGCATCATTACGTTGGGGTCTCGGGAAGGAGCACAGGAAACTGCAGAGCCTGTGGCAGCCATTTTACCTCTCCACTTGGGCAACCAGGGTCAATTTGCTGGATCAGGCTGAGCCAAAAAAGGGGGGTTCCAGGCAGGTACATTGAAGGGGGAAAGTTCTCCCCTTAGTTCGTGCTTCTCTTGCACCAGGCATATATGCTCCAGCAGAGACAGCCGGTACAGCCAGAGATTGCCTCCCCCTCCGTATAGCCCCCACCTAAGAGGTACCAAGTGGGAGGAGGGCCTGGAGGAGCAAAGTCTGCTTCCCCTGTATAGTCTGAGGGGGAGGGGTCAGGCTGCTCTGAAGGTCCTTCGTTAAGAGAATCTATGGAGGAAGAGTAGCTGCCCTCAGAGCAGGGAGACGATTCAAAGGTACTCAGGCTGTTCCGGAAGGAAGAGCTTAGTGCCTTAATCTCTGAAGCCTTGACTGTCCTTTCCATTGAGCAGTCTAAAAGTTGCTTCTTGTCTTCTTGTCGCTTATGAGGGGCAACCAAGGGCCACCCAAAATCTTTCCTATGCATCCTGAGATCCAAGAGATTGTTTCAGGGAAGTGGGTGTCCCCAAATACAGTTCTCAAAGTAGGCAGCTATGGCTTGCCTATAATGCCTGGTTCCAGAAGAGAAAGAGAAATTGAGGTTTAGTGACAGCCGGGCTGCGAGAAATCCCCTTGCGCAACATCTTTCCATTCCTCCTTCCCATCCCTCTGTCTCTGCGGTATAGCTTGTATCCCAGTAGCACAGTGTCTTGACGCTTTCCTCGTTCCACCATGATTCTGTGATGCCGATGATGTCAAGGTTATCTTTTTGTGCCATAGCTTCCAATTCCCCCATCTTATTCCTTAGGCTCCTTTTTTCCATTTTTCTACTTCCATCTCAAATCTATCTTTCTAACTCTTCTCCTTCCCTTAACATAAGAACATAAGCAATGCCTCCACTGGGTCAGACCTGAGGTCCATCGCGCCCAGCAGCCCGCTCACGTGGCGGCCCAACAGGTCTAGGACCTGTGCACTAATCCTCTATCATACCCTTCTATCCCCTTTTCCAGCAGGAAATTGTCCAATCCTTTCTTAAACCCCAGTACCGTACTCTGCCCGATTACGTCCTCTGGAAGCGCATTCCAGGTGTCCACCACATGTTGGGTAAAGAAGAACTTCCTAGCATTCGTTTTGAATCTGTCCCCTTTCAAGTTTTCTGAATACCCTCTTGTTCTTTTATTTTTTGAAAGTTTGAAGAATCTGTCCCTCTCTACGATCCCTTCATGATCTTGTAAGTCTCTATCATATCCCCTCTAAGTCTCCTCTTCTCCAGTTTCTCCAATCTCTCAGCGTATGAAAGGTTTTCCATCCCTTTTATCAGACATGTCGCTCTCCTCTGAACCCTCTCAAGTAACGCCATGTCCTTCTTAAGGTACGGCGACCAATACTGGACGCAGTTCTCCAGATGCGGACGCACCATCGCCCAATACAACGGCAGGATAACTTCTTTCATTCTGGTAGTAATACCCTTCTTGATTATACCTAGCATTCTATTCGCTCTCTTAGCGGCCGCTGCGCACTGTGCCGTCGGCTTCATTGTCATGTCCACCATTACCCCCAAGTCCCTTTCTTGGGTACTCTCATTCAATAACATCCCTCCCATCGTATAGTTGTACCTCAGATTTCTGCTTCACACATGCAATACTTTACATTTCTCAACGTTGAACTTCATCTGCCATCTCGTCGCCCATTCCCCTAGTTTGTTCAAGTCCCTTTGCAATTTTTCGCAATCCTCCTTAGTCTAAGCTCCACTAAATAGTTTGGTGTCGTCCGCAAATTTTATTATCTCACACTTCGTCCCTGTTTCTAGATCATTTATGAATATATTAAATAGCAGCGGCCCGAGCACCAAGCCCTGCGGAACACCACTTGTGACCCTCCTCCAGTCCGAGTAGTGGCCCTTCACCCTTACCCTCTGTTTCCTATCCACCAACCAGTTTCTGATCCATCTATGTACGTCTCTGTCCATCCCATGCTTCTTCAGTTTCCGGAGTAGACATTCATGAGGCACCTTGTCAAAGGCTTTTTGGAAATCTAGGTATATGATGTCTATGAGGTCTCCTCTGTCCATCCGTTTGTTAATTCTTGCTCTTCCCTCTTCTGCTTCCTTCCATCCATGTTCCCAGTCTCTAACCCTTCCCTCCATCCACGTGCCCCCGTACTTCTTCTTTCTGCCCCTTTCTTCCCCGCCCCGCCCAGTTCCACAAATGTTTACCCAAATCGGTTCTGAAGCCCCCCTCACCAAGAAAACTACAAAGAGGTCGCTAATGCGGGAGTGATTCTGTTGCACTGCTGGCAGCCTCCTCTGCACCGTTCCTTTACTGTGGTCTGCACAAGCGGAAACAGGAAGTTGCTTCAGAGGTGAGTGGACCGCGGCAAAAGAAAAGGACAGCGGAAGGCACTAGTAGCACTGTAGAATTGAAGAACGGTGGCTTAGGTACTCCTATCCTCCATTACCCCCTCCCCCTACCCCAGATCCGATATCACACGTATGGTCCCGATGCTCTGGAAGCTGACGCTCTGTGCTGGACTGAAGGGCCTTGAGCATCTGCATCTGCATGATCTGCATGCGCAAGGCTTACTGGACTCCTTTCGAGAATCCTGGAAAGAGTGAGAGCCATTAGGCCTGGAGCATGCACAGACGTTCAAGGCCCTTCATCCCAGCACAGAATGCTGGCGCGTGGGCTTCCAAAACATTAAGACTGTAAGTGCGATGTTGGTCTGGGGCAGGGGGGAATGGGTAGTGGAGAATAGGAGTGCCGGTCATTGGGGGGGAGATAGCAATGTCAGACATTGGGGGGATAACAGTGCTGGTCTTTGGAGGGGGGTGGATAGCAGTACTGGACATCGGGAAGGGGTGGAAAATAGCAGCATTGGTCATCAGGTGGGGAAAAAAGCACCATCATCGAAAGGAGGCTCATGTATCAACCGAGACCGCCATTTCTGGGCCCAAACATTGCGGTTTATATTTGAGTATATATAGTATGTTTTAGTTGCACTCCGGCTAAATATAAGCCGAATACTGTAAATAAAGCAGTTGTAATTGAGATAAAGGGGGATAAAATGAGTCACTCAAGATCTTGAGTAGCCTCACTGGGAAAAACAGACTTTGATCCCTGGTTTCCTGGTTCTCAATCTGCTGCCACTCCACTTATTTATTTCTGTAAAATATTTATAGACCGCCACTAGGCGATGTACATTAAGAACACCAAAAACAAGGGAAATGTACCAGTGCTCGAGTCAGATGGGATGCTGTGGGAGACAGACTGTGCCTGATACAGAGCAAGACACACTGACAGACAGCTAACCTGTGCACGTGTGTCTCGTGTTTTTTTGCAGTGGTGCCTGTGGCGGCAGCCGTGACGGCAGACGAGACAGAAGCACTTAAGGCAGAGATCACGAAAGCAGTGAAGGAGGTACAGGAAGCAGGTGAGGAGAGAGCAATGGCAGCAGAGGAAGAGTTCTTGGGATGAGCTGGCGAGAATAGTCCTTCCTGGGGGTTTAGCTAAGAAATCACGGTAGTTTTGTGATCTGTCCCTTGCGTTGCACCCTCAGCCAGTCTGGACCATTCAATGCTTTCTCTCCTGGTTGTTGAAACACAAATGCTCTTGATCAGCTGCAGAAGAATTTAGCCTAAAAGTAAAATTAGGAGCTCTCAGCATTTTCTGTTGACCTAACCAATGTCAGCAAAGGCCTGATCTTGGGCATGTCATAGAAACATGATGGCGGATAAAGGCCAAATGGCCCATCCGCAGTAACCATTATAAGAACATAAGAATTGCTGCTGCATCGTGCCCAGCAGTCCGCTCATGCGGCGGCCCCCAGGTCAAAGACCAGTGCTCTAAATGAGTCCAGTCTCACCTGCGTACGTTCCAGTTTAGCAGGAACTTGTCCAACTTTGTCTTGAATCCCTGGAGGGTGTTTTCCCCTATAACAGACTCTGGGAGAGTGTTCCAGTTTTCTACCACTCTCTGGGTGAAGAAGAACTTCCTTACGTTTGTACAGAATCTATCCCCTTTCAACTTTAGAGAGTGCCCTCTCGTTCTCCCTACCTTGGAGAGGCTGAACAACCTGTCCTTATCTACTAAGTCTATTCCCTTCAGTATTTTGAATGTTTCGATCATGTCCCCTCTCAGTCTCCTCTTTTCAAGGGAGAAGAGGCCCAATTTAGCCTTACCCATCTAGCCCAGTATCCTGTCTTCACAGAGGCCAATCCAAGTCGCAAGTACCTGGCAAAAACCCAAAGAGCAGCAACATTCCATGTTACTGATTCAGTCCAAGCATTGGTTTTTCCTCAACAGCAGATTATGGACTTTTCCTCCAGGAACTTGTCCAAACCTTTTTTAAAACCAGCTACATTAACCACTCTTACCACAACCTCTGGCAATGCATTGAAAACATATTTCCTCCTATTGGTTTAAAAAGTATTACTCTGTAACTTCATCGAGTGTCCCCTAGTCTTTGTAAATCTTGATGCCGTAAAAAAAAATCGACTTCTGAAAGACTTATCTCTTTTTTCACCTCTCTCTAGATCCCAACACTCAGATCCTTTACGCATGTGATTCCTGTGGGCAGAAGTTTTTGGATGCCAACAGCCTGGCTCAACATGTTCGCATCCATACGGCACAGGCTCTAGTCATGTTCCAGGCTGACACGGACTTCTACCAGCAGTATGGTGCCGCCACTACCACCTGGCAAGCAGAGCAAGTCATCCAGTCTGGAGAACTACTCTTTCGAGCCCGAGAGGCTGTGGAAGCTGTGGATGTGCAGGCCACTGCCCCAGAGGCTACACAGGCCGTGGACTCCCAACCCACCCCCACAGAATGACATTCAAGAGCAACACAGACTGCTAATCATGAAAGTGTCGCTTACGGAGAATTCAGCAGAGACTGAGACATCTTTCTCACTCTCCTTGCAAACGCACACAGGAAGAGGAGACCTCACTCCCTGGAGCTTCTAAACTTTAAGGATCTTTAAGATCCTTTTATTTAAGGTGAACAAGTGTAAAATACCTTCCTGCAATAAGAAACTGGCATCTGTTTGGTGAAATCTAGATAAAATAAAATTGTATTATTTTCTAAATGCTGTTTAAAACAGGCTTGAATATGGTCCAGCAAGATGCCGAATGTGAGTGTACCGGCAACTTCCTCTGCAGTTTCTCTTGGGATTACGCATGGTTTACTGTTGTGACATGGGAAAGGAGTGTGACATGATGTGTAATTCCTCTTATAATGTGGGGGACTGGTACCCTGGAAACACCTAGGTGAGGGTGGGGAACTTCATTATTTCAAAATAAATCGGGCATATTCATCGCTAAGAATGTCAGGGATCCACAATGGAGAATGAGTAGGTGTTTAACACGTCTGCTGTATGGAGCATTAGACTACATCAGTAAGAGGAGATAAAAGCTTTGGGGTTAGGAAGGAGCCCCCAAAGTGTTTAGGATTACCAGTGAGCAAACTGGCCAGCTATGCCTACAGGAGAGAGTTGAGAACATAGTAACATAGTAGATGACGGCAGATAAAGACCCGAATGGTCCATCCAGTCTGCCCAACCTGAAGAACTCCCTAAAGTAACTCAGAAGATGGTGTTTTCTGTTTTAGAAGCATTTATCCTGCTTGGGTTGCTTATATGACAGTCTGTTTATATAGCTTGTGATTCTGAAGTAACGAATTGTGCTTTGGCATCCTTAAGTGAACTGTAAAATCTGGCATTAAGCCTACAACACTGGCCAGAGGCACTTAAGGGGCAAAAGGGAAGATTTTCAGGGCTACCTCTGGATTAGTTCAGTTTAATCAGCAGTAAGGAACCAAAGGCCACTCAGTTGTACTGTTTCCTGCTCATTATAGTGTAGGTTAGTGTATACATTGCTTTAGCACATTTCCAAAACACATTCCTCCCTAATAAGAGAGCTAAATACCAAAACATTTACTGTCTTCCACACAACACACTGAGGACGAGATGTGAGTGGAAAATAGTTCTTCTATATAAAGAGGAGGGTATCGGTAAATGACATTCAACTTCTCTTATAAATTGTAGAACAAGCATTAAATGAATAGTCAGCGACCATCCACTTTGTGGCAGATAAGATTGTTTTCTATTTAGCATTTATTTTTTGAGTGCATGTTGCAGTGAGATTGGAGCAGTTTTGGCTTTTTTGACAGATCACAAGAGACAGTATGATTTAGTGACATAGTAGATGACGGCAGATAAAGACCCGAATGGTCCATCTAGTCTGCCCAACCTGATTCAATCTAAAAATTTGTTGGGGTTTTTTTTTCCTTCTTCTTAGCTATTTCTGAGCAAGAATCCAAAGTTCTGCCTGGTACCATTCTTAGGTTCCAACTACTGAAGTCTTCATCAAAGCTCACTCCTCGAGGGCTGCAATCCAGGCAGGTTTTCAGGATTTCCCCAATGAATATGCATGAGATGTATTTGCATGCACTGCTTTCATTGTGTGCATATCGGCCTCTCCAGCTCCTTCCGATTGTTAATCCCCAAATGCATTACTCTGCATTGAATTTTAGTTGCCAGATATTCATTTAATGTTTGTTATAGAATTTATAAGAGGAGTTGAATGATGTGATACTACATTGACAAGTATAGCCTTTTGGCTTCAGTTTGTCATTCTAACATATAGTGCTGGTGAGCATGTATTTCACTGATAGCTCTTCTTTTATATGTTAAAAAAGAAATTGTTTTCTCTAGCATCCCTCCAGACCGACACAGACGGATGGGTTTACGCTTCTCTGCCAGCTTGTGGAGACTGAGAACACAAGCATTCTAGCTGTGCAGGCCTCCATAGGATTAATTTCTTCTCAGTCTCCAGCAGGTGGAGATGGTAAGCCTGTGCAGTCTTATTCCCTTTTGGTTCTTTTGTTAGGGTCTGTTGGAGAGGATAGGCAGGGACCTTTTCTGACCCTTGGTCCTGTTAAACTGAGTCCCTCTCCCCATATCCCCAGTTTTTATTTAGTGGTTTCCCAGCTGTATGTGAGCAAAGACTTCAGCTTGGAGAGCCTGTGGGATCTGTTCCTTTTAGAATTAAAGTTAAAAAAAACAACAAACCTGAGGCAGAGCCATTGAGCGGCATAATAATAATAATAAAAAAGTCTAAGTATATCTTTGCGACTACTAAACACAGAAGATGTTCTCATTTAAATTTTGGTTTTCTATCTGTTAAAAAGTTGCAAACTTAAATACCATCAGCACCTTTTGTCATACTGGGGGCATTATGGGGTAAGGCTATGGAATATTTGATCATATCTTCCAATCCAGGATTGGAATATTTGATCATATCTTCCAATCCAGGATTGGAAGATATGATGGAAGGGCATAATAAAAAAACCAACAAAAACATCTAAGTCCCCTTTTAGCCTAAGGCCCTAAACGTTGAAAGTAGCAGGGAAAATGTCCATTATCAAAAAAAATGTCCAAAAGGAGGTTTCTTTTGATAATGGCCTGCCTCTACGTTCAGCTGTTTAAACAGCTAGACCACCACTATGTCTACACTTACCACATATAATGAACCAAAAAAAAAGCCAAGATCCCAAACTAAACTAAACTAAACCTTAAGTTTATATACTGCATCATCTCCACGGATGTTGTGGAGCTCGGCACAGTTTACAAGAACTTAAAATATAGGAAGAGAAGGAAAAAAAAGGTTTACATGAACTTATATATAGAAGAGAATAGTAAGGGGGGATAGAATTACATTTTAGTGAAAAGCCAGGTTTTCAGTCGCTTGCGGAATAATTGGAGGGAGCCCAGGTTCCGCAGCGGGGTAGTAAGGTCATTCCAAAGACCTGTGATTCTGAAGAGAAGGGATTTTCCCACTTTGCCTGCATAGTGAATACCGTGTAGAGAGGGGAAGGATAATTTATACCTTTGGGCGGGTCTGGTAGAGTCAGTACTTGAGGAGTTTATAAGATAGTGGGATTAAGGGAGGAAGGATGCCGTGAATGATCTTAAAAGCCAGGCAGGAGCATTTGAAATGGATTCTGGAAATCACTGGGAGCCAGTGAAGTTTGGCTAGGAGTGGGGAGACATGGTCAGACTTGCGTTTTGCAAAGATCAACTTGGCTGTAGTATTCTGGATTAGCTGGAGTCTTTGAAGACTTTTTTTTGATAGGCTTAAGTAGATAGCATTGCAGTAGTCTAATTTGGAGAGGATGATGGATTGGACAAGGACGGCGAAATGTTGTTGGCGAAAATAGGATCTTACTTTCCTCAGCATGTGGAGGCTGAAAAAGCATGATTTAGCCAAGGAGTTGAGGTGGTCATTGAGGGAGAGAGAAGAATCGATAATGATGCCAAGGACCTTGCTTGAGAACTCAAGCTACAGTGCAGCAACTGAGGGTAGTACGAAGAGGATGGGCAGGTGTTCTAATTTTGGGCCGAGCCAGAGTAATTTTGTTTTTGATTCATTCAATTTCATCTGTACCGAGAAGGACCAGGAATGGAGTCTCATTATGCAAGCTGTAATGTTCTCGTGGAGGTTGGTGAGGTTCTGGTCTGTCTCAAGGAGGACAAGGATGTCATCAGCCTATGTGTAGATTGTTTCAAGGGGGAATAATTGGAGGAGTTTCAGGGAGGACATATAGATGTTAAAGAGAATAGGGGATAGGGGTGATTCCTGAGGGACACCGCAAGATGGTGTCTAAGGAACGGACATGGTGCCATTTGTGTTGACAGTGTAGGAGCAAGAGCATAGGAAGTTTGAGAACCACTTTAGGACGGTGGATTCAATTCCTATCTCGGAAAGTTGATAAAGTAGTATATCGTGGTGGACATCGAAAGCTGCAGAGAGATCGGATTGTAATAGGACAGCAAATTTGTTACGAGAATGTAGTTGTTGCACCTTAGAAATTAAGGAAACTAGGAGGGATTCGGTGCTGAAGCTGGGTCTGAAGACATATTGGTAGGGATGGAGGATGGAGAATCTCTCTAGGTAAGAAGAGAGCTGGGTGGCGACTATGGCCTCTAGCAGTTTAGTTAGGAGAGGGATATTTGCTATGGGACAATAGTTAGATGGTAAGGAAGGGTTGAGATTGGCTTTTTTCAGAAGAGGGGACAAGGCAATGTGTCCCATTTCTGTGGAGAACAGGCCCGATAGTAAAGCAGAATTTATAAGCCTGGTAAGGGAGGAGATGGCCTGCACGGGAATGTTTTCGTAAAGGTAGGAAGGGAAAGGATCCAGGATGCAATTGCAGGATTTCAGTTTGAGACAGAGTTTAGAGATCTGGGATTCAAAGTTCAAAGGCAGTCCAGGATCTATCAGCAGGGATAGGGTTGGAGTCGGGAGGCAGAGAATTGTAAGAGACTGCTGGGGGAAAGAATTCCGTAAGGTAGTAATCTTTTCATTGAAAAATTTAGCTAGGTCATTTGCGGATGGGGGGGAAAGGTAGAGTCGTTTTTTGAGGTTAGGTTGCGCCAGATGTTAAACAGTGTACTATTTTGGTTTTTTGATCTGGTGATTTTATCTCCATAGAAATTCTTCCTTGCTTTTTTTAGTACTGTGTTATAGAACTTGATGTCTCTCCAGGATTGTCTGTCTGAAGGGGATTTCGATTTTTTCCATTTACGTTCCAGGTCTCAACAATTCCGCTTTAATTCCCTGTGGTATAGAAGATACCAGGGAGCCTTGCGGGAGTGGGGGATAGGTTTAGTAGACAAAGGGTCAAGAGCACGGTAGGTAGACCCAGAAAGGGTTACCCAATTACGCCAGTTGGAATCTGGGTCGGCATGTTTAGGAAAAGGGGGGAGTTGGTTTAGAAATTGGGTCCAGAACAGTTCACTCGTGATTTTTTTGCAATAGGTCAGGGGTGTCAAAGTCCCTCCTCGAGGGCCGTAATCCAGTCGGGTTTTCAGGATTTCCCCAATGAATATGCATTGAAAGCAGTGCATGCACATAGATCTTATGCATATTCATTGGGGAAATCCTGAAAACCCGACTGGATTCCGGCCCTCGAGGACCGACTTTGACACCTGTGCAATAGGTGATAGAGTTTGTGGGTCGGGGTAGAGTGCCAAGATGAGACATGAAAATGGGAAGGCAGAAAGAGCCTAGAAGGTGATCAGACCAGAGGACATGTTCCCAACGGGCTTCTTCGGCAGAAGTTTTGTGCTCGGTCAGGTCAAGGAAGCTGATTATGTCTAGTGTATGCCCCTTATTGTGGGTAGGGGTGGGCAAAGGAGCGGTGAAGCCTAGGGAGGTAAGGAAGTCTTTGAATTCAATTGCATCCTTACTGGTGTTATCGTCTAGATCAGGGGTCTCAAAGTCCCTCCTTGAGGGCCGTAATCCAGTTGGGTTTTCAGGATTTCCCCAATGAATATGCATGAGATCTATGTGCATGCACTGCTGTCAATGCATATTCATTGGGGAAATCCTGAAAACCTGACTGGATTGCGGCCCTCAAGGAGGGACTTTGAGATCCCTGGTCTAGATGGAGATTAATATCTCCAATGATTAGTAGTCTCTGGAATTTTAGGAAGGCCTTTGTTATGGTCTCGAGAACGAGTTCAGAGGATTGGTGGGCGATAAAGTAACAGGATACCTAATGGGTAGGGATGAAGTTCATCGTTGACTGAAGCTAACATGAATTCTAAAGAGGTATGGCTGCCCTTTTCAAGGAGCTGGACATCGAAGAATGATTTGTAAAGCAGAGCCAGGCCTCCTCCTTTCCGGTTGATTCTAGGTGAGAAGAGGCCATAGTAGCCAGGGGGACAGCATTTTGTGTGAATAAATCATCTTTTTCAATCCATGATTCTGTGATGCACAAGAAACCTGGATCGAAGTCTCCGAGTGGGTCTTTTAGTATTTGGGTCTTATTGTGGACTGATCTGGCGTTACAGTAGAGTGTTGGGACTGGGTTGAGAGAGTCGGAGGTAAGGTTGGGTAGGTTGGCTGGAGGAACAGGCTTTAAAGAGGTGTGATTGACTCCTCAGTGTTTTTTGAAAGAGTGTGTTCTAGTGCGTACTAGTGCAGGGATTCTGAGACCAGGGCAGACGTTGTTGGAGTTTGTGGAGTCGGGAAGGTAGGGGGGGGGGGGGGGGGGGAGGTTTTTGGCAGTGGGAAGTGTTGGTGAAAGAGCAGAGAAGGAGAAGCCAGGAAGATGGCTTCATTGTGGGATCAAGAACTAATGAGAGGGGTTGGGGCAGAGCTTGCCAGGCAGGAGGGAGGAGAATTGAGTATAGGTAAGGACTGAGTGAAACGTGAGGATTATGAACTGAAGGAGAATACGCACCTAGTTGTTTCTAGTGAGATACAAACGGGGGTGGAACTTAACAATTGCTAATAGTGAGATACAGACTGAGGTGGAGCTTAGCAATTGTTAATTAGTAAGATAGGAACAGAGGTGGTGCTTAGCTGGGGAATGGTGGTAGATAGTCTGTATATGCGGTAGCAGGCTATACATGCGGTAAACAGTGATGGGCAGTACAGGCTATGCATGTGGTGGCAGGCTAAACATGCAGTAGCTGGCTATACATATAGTAGCAGTAATGGGCGGTACAGGCTATACATGCATAACAGATTGTATATGCGGTGACTGGCTATATATATAGGCTATACATGTGGTTTTACATGCGGTAACAGGCTATAGATGCAGTCTGTGCATGTTTTAACAGGCTATAGGTGTGGTTTATAACAATCTATGACATGCTGTACATGCGGTTTGTACAAGTTAAATAAGCAGGCTATACAAGCTATACAGGTTATATAGGGACAGGGAAAGCTGTGTTGAACCAGCTGATAGAATCCCCAGGAAGAGCAGCAGTTGGGAGAGACGAAAGAAAACAGTTCCCTCAGAACCTGAGGTGCTTTTTCTCAAGTGACTTGGCACTAGAAGACAGCGTTAGAGTGGCCCCTCTTTGCTGTTGTGTTGAAATGCCCAAAGCCAGGTCTTTTAGATGAAGGAGGAGCCAGTCCTTCTTGGATCTAAAAGGAATTAACCAGATGCTATCTTTTTTGATGGAGACCCTAAAGTCTATGATTCTGAAAGTTCAGCCTGGAGAGTTTCTGACTTTTCTCAACCTGTTTTATTGTCATGTCGATATTGTAATTTATGTAAATTGTCATTTCTTGTGGAGCAGCAGCATTTGGTTTGTCTGGTTTAGCTGGCAAACTGTGGGGACAGTATTGGTTACCTGTTCTACTCCTCCTCCAATAGTTGTTTAAAAAAAAAAAAAAAAGGGCACATAATTTCTGAAATTCATGTTCTACCAGTTGAGAGTTTAGGTAAGGTGTCTGCTTGGCTATTCGTCAGACTGGTTCTAAGGAGGACTGTACGACCCACTTATGCTACTGCTAGAATTCCTGTGTGCTCAGTCTCTACCTGCAAGCAGAGAAGCATAAACGCATCTGACTGTGCTGGTCTGGAGGGACTAAAAGAAAGAAAATTGGCAGATAAGACCTAATTTCTCCTCCTTTTTAAAATTTGCATTTATGACATTTATACATGCAAAAAAAAGCACATTTTTGAAAAACATTCAGGCACTAACATTATTCAACAATCTCCACACTCTCTTGGAGAAATTATACTAACTCTAATTTTGAAGGATGCTTCTCAAAATATTGATGATCCAGCAAACTATCATCCAATAACTAGTATTCCTCTCTGCTAAAATCATGGAAAGTATTGTTGCAGAACAACTGTCCTCATATCTGGAAACTCCAAGTATTTTCAACAACACAATTGACTTTTAGGAAGGGCTTTAGTACAGAAAACCTTAGTGGTGTTGCAATTTGATTTAAGCTCAGACTTTGATCAAGTAGCTCATGGGAAGCTAATGTAGTTGCTGATTTGATTGGAATCTCAAGGCTGTTTTTTTAACATTTTCAGGCTTGTACAGTTAAGGCAGAGCTTATAGGAATGGGGCAGGGACAAAACTCAGAGGGACAGGATGGGGAAATTTAGTTCCTGCAGGGTCAGTGCAAAATTTGTCCCCTTGTCATTCTCTACTGTGGGGTCCCTTTCACCAAGTCTTTTTAACTTAGTGATGGCCACCTGCATAAGAAAGAAATTGGTTATTTTACTTATGTGGATTATATTACCATCCTGATCCCCTTCATTTTTTTCTGATGGTACAAAAAAAGTGGAAACTCGCTGGACAAAGTGTACAACCCTCAATGGAGACTGCCCCAACTTTGTTGGTTGGGCTGAGAACTTTTCAGCGGGCCCTCGTATCTAGTAGAGCAGACATGTCCAACTTCAAACAGGTTGTGCTCTACTTTTTCCTGCCAAAAGTGTCAGTGATCTACCACCATGAAAATTAAGTTTCAAATTAAATTTTAACCCAATAAAGTTGGAGGATTCCTCTCCCCCCTTTTTAATTAAACTGTCATTTACTTGGATATTGTCCCAGATGGTCCAGTGTATTAGGAAAATGATCAAAAGTGTTATTTGCAAGATCAGTCATCATTAGCTCAAATTTGGTCTTGTAGGATGAATCTGTACTCATCTCGCCAATGCATTTGTTCTTACCTTGTAGTTCAAGGTTCATATCACTTAGTTCACCTGCAAAATCAGCGAGAAATGCCAGATCACAGAACCACTCATCTTCCAACTCTGCTTCATCATCTCCCCTCTCCTTCAAAAAAACTTATTTCATTCAGAAAATCATGAAATCTTTACAGAAATTTGTGCCTTCCACCTTACATCTGTGTGCAAAATAATTTCCGCTGCCCCTTCATCAAGAGTAAGATTGAAAAGCTATCTTTGAAGTGATCTTCCACAAACTGAATTTACAATTTTGAAAGTGATGTCCAGGACAGCCTTGTATCGAATCTCTTGCCAAAACTTGCTGGTGAACAATGCAGTGGTAAGAAAGGAAATCTGGGAAGTCATCATGCTTTCTACAGAGGGCTATGCAACCCTTAACCTCACCTGTCATTGCTCTTGCTCCAGCAGTAGTGATGGAAACAAGTCTATGCAATGGAAGATTACATTTTGTCACAAAAGAATGGAAAGAACTAAATATTTCCTGACTGGTAGTTCTCCCTTTTAAAGAAATCATTCCAAGTAGTTCTTCTTTAACCCTGAAGTCTTCAAAAATCATCCAGATAAAGATTAGTAACTAGGCTATGTCTCTTATGTCTGTAGATTCATCCAGTTGGAGTGAGAAAACAACACAATTTGAAACATCCTCCAACTATTGTTCAGTTGCGTCTCCACACATCTTTTCTATTTGCTGCACGACGGTGTTTCTTGACAATTGTACATCTTGAATAGCAGCTATGATCTCTTTCTTATTTTTAAATCCTTCAAAAAGATTGTCAGTTGCTTCAAGAAAACAATCTTTTACAAATTCCCCTTCAGTGAAAGGTTTGAATTTATTTGCGATCAGGCTGCTAACCTTGAAGGATGCTATGGTTGCACTGACCAAATGTGACTGTGGCTTCACCATCAACTGTAGTTGAGTAGCCAATTTTGATTTAAGTTCTTTGAGCTTCAGTTTATGAATTTCACTATGCAGAACCTTATAATGATGTTCCAGATTACCCTTTTTGGGTAAGGATAATGGGATGTTACAAATTAGACAATAATGCTTGTCTTTCACAATGATGAAGTAGTCCATTTCCCGTTCAAAGTGGTAGGTTTTGCTCTTCTTTGGAAGACTCATTTTCGTTATACTGGGGTGGCTGGATGTAAGAAGGCCAAATCTGCTAAGTTAGTATAAACACTGGCTGAATCTGGTCCAAAACTGTCACTGTCCCAAAGTATTAAAGATCAATAGGCACTGAAGATCTCTGGATGATGTGCAATACAAGGACTGGAGATGCCAAAACCACACATGCAGTTCTAAAAATAAAAATTCATCATACTGGCACCAATAATCAAATACCACTAAACAATCATCAAAAAATACCCTCAAACACCTGTCCAGCAAATCAGATAAAAATCAAATACCGCCAAACAAGTTCAAATACCATCACACGCGATTTAATAAATTCTGCACACAGTGTAGAATCAACACAAAGGCTAGGCAAAATAAAATTGCAGAGGCAAGCAAAAGTCACAGTGGTTTGAACAAATTTGAAGGCAAGTTAGAACAAAATTGGAAAAGCCTGCCAAAATTACCAAAATTCTTGACACTTTGTTGTGTCTACCTGAAAAAGTTTACTGAAAGCGAACTATAAAGCAACCAGCACATGACACAACTCATACGGTAAGTGTATTCAGGTAAAGCCCAGGCGAATGGATATCGCCCATTATATAACATACTTCTAAGGGGTGTTGGGGCGGGGGCAGGAATGGGTAATTCTGAGATGCAGGAGACAAGGTATGACACCAGGTGCGGGCAGTGGTCCCCTGGGGCATCCAAAAACTATTTGCACAAAAACAAGTGCGCTCCAATACACCTGCAGGCAAAATTCCCACAGGCAGGGAAAAAAGACATGAAAAGGATCAGCAGCAGCAGCAAGCTCTCGGCAGACAACCAGCCAGCACGAGCTCTCTCCTAGTGATGGGACGAGCTGCTGGAGAGATGGAGCCAAGTGGGGCTGGCGATTGACCTCTGACCCCTCCGCGATCTACAGGTAGATTGTGATCTACCAGTTGGACATGCCTGCTATAGATTATCCAGCCTATCATGGGCAACAGAGGAAACACGTACAAGAGCTTGCTTTTCGTCCAAAGCATCCAGACCTAAGAACATAAGAATTGCCATTGCTGGGTCAGACCAGTGGTCCATCGTGCTCAGCAGTTACCTCCCGCGGCGGCCCTTGGGTCAAAGACCAGTGCTCTAATTGAGTCTAGCCTTACCTGCGTACGTTCTGGTTCAGCAGGAACTTGTCTAACCTTGTCTTGAATCCCTGTAGGGTGTTTTCCCCTATAACAGCCTCCAGCAGAGCGTTCCAGATTTCTACCACTCTCTGGGTGAAGAACTTCCTTACGTTTGTACGGAATCTATTCCCTTTTAACTTTAGAGAGTGCCCTCTCGTTCTCTCTACTTTGGAGAGGGTAAACAACCTGTCTTTATCTACTAAGTCTATTCCCTACATTATCTTGAATGTTTCGATCATGTCCCCTCTCAGTCTTCTCTCTCACTGTACAGCAACTCCTCCAGCCCCTTTACCATTTTAGTCACTCTTCTCTGGACCTTTTTGTATAGTACTATGTCCTTCTTCATGTACGGCGACCAGTGCTGGTTGTAGTATTCCAGGTGGGGGCTTACCATGGCCCAGTACAGCGGCATGATAACCTTCTCCGAACTATTTGTGATCCCCTTCTTAATCATTCCTAGCATTCTTTTGCCCTTTTGCTGCTGCCGCCACACATTGTGTGGATGGCTTCATTGACTTGTCTACTAGTACTCCCAACTCTTTTTCCTGGAGGGGTTAGATGTTTCACTGAAGAATCTGTCTGCCTTCTTGTTTCTTTCTGTCACCATCAGACTGAATGTTGGGTGACCCCAGTGACAAACAATGGCTTGGAAGGCTGCTGTAAACAGCATCCATTCACCTGGATCCAATGTCTGCTGAGGAAAATCAGTTTGGACATTGTTCACACCTGCTACATACGCTGCTGAGAGAGCCTGAAGATGAAGCTCTTGTCTACCTGAACAGTAAGTGAGCCTCTACACATTCTTGGTGCCTCCCTGATGATTGACATATGCCATCACTGTAGCATTGTCTAAGAAAACTCAAACTGCTTGTTCCTCCAGACTCTTCTGCAGCCTCAGCAATGTCTATCAGATGGCTCAAAGTTCCAATCTGTTGATCAACCACTTCCTTTGAGAGGCCAATACCCCTGGATCGGTTGTCCATTGCAGTGAGTCCCCCAATCAAATAGACTGTTATCCATTGTCAGTTACCCATGAGGCTATTCTGAGGGACATGCTCTTTGATAATGCCTGTGGGCGGAGCCACTAGTCTATACTGGCCCAGGCTTCCAGTATCCATGGCAACAACAACTACAGGGAGTCTGATTGAGGTGACCACTGCAAAAGCAACGTGTTCTGGAGAGGATGCATGTGAGCCTTTACCCTATCGTGGCTGCAATGGAGCCTAGCATTTTGATTCCCATGGCTAGCACTTCAAATTGTCTTTTGAGAATCAGATCCACTCTGTGATCCTGCATATTTTTTAATACCATACCTCCCTCACTTGGTAGGGATGTGCACTTCGTTACCTACTTCGGAGCAAAGGTGGGAGAGGTTTAAATACCTACGTGATATAAATGTGCATGAGTCAAGTCTCTTTCATTTGAAAGGAAGCTCTGTAATGAGAGGGCATAGGATGAAGTTAAGAGGTTAAGAGGCTCAGGAGTGGTCAAAGGAAATACCTTTTTACAGAAAGGGTGGTAGGTGCGTGGAACAGTCTCCCGGAAGAGGTGATGGAGACACAGACTGTGTCTGAATTTAAGGAAACCTAAGATAAGCACATGGGGGATCTCAGAGAGAGAAGAGATGACAGTTACTGCGGATGGGCAGACTGGATGGGTCATTTGGCCTTTATCTGCCATCATGTTTCTATGTTTCAACCAAGGAATCTATCTTGGGCAGAGTGAACAGCTGCTGACACTCCTTTGCCATCAGATACAGCTGAGCCATGATATCAGGATGCCAGGGAAATGAAGACTGGGCTCTCACTCCACTCATACAGCATGGAGCAGAGGGGACCTGCTGCGAGTACAAGTTTAACTCCTGCAGAGAATCAGCAATAAGCTCTAACAGAAACAAGGTTCTGAACTGCTGGCGGACCTTAGGGACATCCCCTTGATCAAGGGCCACCATTTTATCTAGCACAAACACATCTGCCTGCGATCCAGCATCTCCCAATAGGGAGGGCTCACTCTGTGACAGTAAGGGCATAGAAATAGACCCCCCTCCACCTTTGAGTCTCCCTTGGAAAGGCTAACCAGAAACTGGACAATCTCTGAAATAGAGGCAGATATACCCTAGGAGCCCCAGTCCCAGTTCACCTTCTAGTGCGCTGCCAGATGTCCCTTTGGGGCTTTGGCCATCCAGATAAGCTCTCCACATTAGATTGACAAATTCTGGAGAAAATGCTGTATTAGACAACACAGTCTCCTTTAGATGACTCTAGCTTGTGTCTCTTGGGCTCCATGGCCTCTGCACCCCTGCATTTAGGATAACCACTATTCTGGGACTTTGGAAGGGATTTTCTCCCAACGAATGCGACTGTTCCTCAGCTCTAGAGAGCAAAGAGGAGGCTAAGCTGACTGCTCTTGCCACCTGTGTGGCATATGGCGTTCTTCAGGCGCCCATCCAGCACAAATCTGGCATAAAGGAAACTGAGAACTCTATCCCCATCAATTTTTAGGCAAAACAAGGTGATCTGAAGCTATCAGAGAACTAGAAAAAAAAAAGGGAATCCAATACTAACAGGAACCCCCCCCCCCCCCTCCCTAGCGATTTTAGGGCTTGGGAAGAGGCAAAAAAAAAAAAAAACCCCACCCCTGATTTGCCTCATATTCACTGTAACCAGTGCTGGAAACGTGCTGCAGCCTACCTCAACTCCAAAAGTAGCTGGATCTAGGAGAAGAAATCATAGCTTCAAATGGACAGCTCCTCCAACATTGAATCTGCAGACTGCCAGTCTGACTGGTGTTTGACTGAGCCTGGAACCACCACGCACCCAGAAGAGTGAAGACAAAACACAGCAGGCACTCTGCAGGACCCTGCTGAGCCCCTTATGTATGCCCGACAGCCTGAGCTCAAGCCCCTGTGACATGGAGAACAGACCCTGAGCTCCAAAAAGTTTCTGCAGTTTGGCCCACAGGTACCACAGAGGTATTGGCCTGTCAGCTGCAGACCTCAGTCTGCTTCTCCTCCACGTAGGTAGAGCTGAACCCTCAACTAGGGGAGCTCTGAGTATTGAAATCTGACAAAATTCCATGAAAATGCCAAAAAATAAAGAACTAGAGTAGATATCAGAAAGACTCCTTCTAGCTCACATTAAGAAGGAAAAACAAAGTGGCAAGGATTCAAATGCTGGAGTGTACTCCTTCTGCAAGGCTTGTGAGCACAGGATACTACCCATCCTTCCAGAATGACACACCTATTGCACTACAACAGATGATTTTAAAAAGGGGGTAAGAGAGGACACAAAAACAATACTGGGTAAGTGTGAATAAAAGGACATAATGCTATGGCACTTGCAAAGACTAGCTAAGATTAAACAGGACACCAATAAAAAAGAAACTGCCAGCAGAGAAAAATCATCACTTTGGATTCATGCAGAAAATTCATATGCTTAATTGTTTGACAAATTTGTTTTGCATTGCTACAGTTATGCAGGCTGTATAAACAAATGTGATAAATACTTTTGTGACTTAACAATTTGCATATCTTAATTATGAAGTATTCCTCTCATCAACCGCTGCGGTCATTCCAAGCAATGATCCAAACTTTTCTTACAAGTTATTAGGTTGGTTTTTTTTTTTCTATTGTTGTTATTTATTCTGTGTATCAAAATTATAAGTGCCTTTGACATTTCCCATGAAAGAACTGTTAATTCAGAGATGTACAAATATTTACATCATAAGTCAGAAACCTGGATACCTGGCTGTTAAGTTCAAACTCAGAAACTAATGCTTTTTGAACAAGATCCATGATATCCTTCACTCCCCATCCCTTTCAGAATTTAGAAAAAGCAGCACTATGCATAAACACCACAGTTACTTCCAGAAAGTGGCACTGCACCTGTAGACTTAAACATGCTTGGAAAATTCTTTGTCTTCTTTTTCCCCCGCAGTCTATGTGTACTGCTAAGGGATTTGCATTCAGCCTTTTCAAAGTGTTCTGAATTTGTTGGGTTTTTTTTAATAATTTTTTTTTTTTAATCCAATGGACACACAAAACAAGGAGGAAAAAACATCACAAGGTAAAGGCAGGATGGAGGAACAAAAACAGAATTCCATAAATTAATAAAAGTGTTGAAGGGAGAAGGATGCCCAAGGAGGAGTTAAAAAGTCTTTAGTACAAGTGTATAACACTTCCACGCATTATGAGCTAGACAAGAAATGGGCAGGGAACAAGAAAGTAAATGTTTCAATGAAACGCATTTACAAATGAGCGACGATACAAAGTCCAAGTATGAAAATAAGATTCTTTTTTGAAAACACATTTTTGGCACAGATTAAAAAAAATGTATGTTGTGGGGGTTTGACTTCCTTAAAGTCAGTATTATATATATATTTATATATATATATATTATATATATTTATATATACACAGACACACGCACAGAGTTCTGCATAATGTTTATCAGGAAGGAAAACAAAATCAAGCTCCCTTTTGTATTTTTTCTTCTATGTAAACTGTCAATCCTCAATGAGGTGAAGACATTTGTGGTGTGTGAGGATTGCTGGGGCAATGGAGAAAGATCACATCCACAAGCAAACAGAGGAGTCCTGTGAAATGATTCTTGACCAGGCAATTATCTTTTCTTTAATTTAACAGAAGTAGTTCCCAGATTCCTGTTTCAGTTTGCAACTTGTTTGATGTGTGTCAAGACAGCCAGACATCACAGCAGGTCGTCAAAAAAAAGGAAGAAAAAATAAAACTGTACAAAGGTCCAAGTCACTAATTTAGTGCAAAGGCAATTCAGGTTCTTTTTTTTTTTTTCTTAAAAAAAATAAAATAAACAAAAAAAAAAAAAAACCAAACACACACGTGTAGCCATCTTGTAATTATGCAAAAAGGGGCCCTGGAGACCCGGTCCCACTCTGCCCGCTGAGCATATCAGCTGTTATGTATAAAAAAGAAACATGTAAACATCCAGGGTAGCAGCGCCACAAGCACTACCCACTTAAAAGTTCAAATGAGGTTCATGAGGGCAGGCGGCAAATGGTCTGGCAGCATTGTCTTGTCCCGCTTTGTTTTTGCCATAGGGCCACGAGGTGGTCAATAATGCAGTATGTGGCTCATACTGATGCAATGACAATCATAAGGTGAGGTGAGATGTTGGAGATGCTGGCGAGTAAGTCTGGGGCCAGACGAGAAAGGTGACTCTCAGAAAATTCACAGGGTGGGAAAATCTGCAGAACATAGGCAGGCTAGAAAACAAAAAAAATATACATCAAGGAGGAGCAAACCAAACAAGATTCTCAACAAAACTACAGTATTTCATGATTTATATTACAGGCAGTCCCCAGTTTAAGTATGCCCAACTTATGTCAAACTTGTACTTACAAATTGGGGTCCTGCCTCTCCCTTCTTGTGCCAATGCACCCTTTCTGTCAAAACATGACCCTCCTTCTTCCTTCAGTGTTCCAAAGCGCCCCTCATCATCTTTCCCTCCGTTCAGCATACCAAATTCGTGCCTCTCATGAGGGTTTACATCCTCTGACTGGCTCTCTCCTCCCAGTCGCACTTCGCAAAGCCATGGCTGCTGGTTCCTGCACGTGGCTCATGGCTGACCCAGAAGTGAAGAAAGGCTTCTGGGTCAACCGCAAGCCGCGTGCAGAAACCAGTAGCTCCGGCTTTGTGAAGTGTGACTGGGAGGAGTCAGCCAGCTAGAAGAGGTAAACACCCACGAGAGGCACGAATTTGGTATGCTGAACAGAGGGAAAGGCGATGAGGGGCATGTTGGGACACTGAAGGGAGGAGGAGGGTTGTGTTTTGATCAAAGGGAGGAAGAAGAGGCACGTTGGCACATAAAGGGAGAGGCAGGGTTGTGTTGGGACACAGAAGGAAGGGAGGGAACACAAACTTCAGACAAAGGAGGGAGGGAGCACAAACTTTGGCCCCAGAATGGAGGAAGAGAGGGGAGCTTGAACATGGGACATAGGATGGAAGAATGGAGGGAGTGAGGGAAAGAGATGCTGAGATGGGGGAATAGAAAGGGAGAATTGTTGGGCAAGGGTGTCTGAGTGAGAGAGAAAGAGATGGTGCACATGGGGAAATGAAGAGTGCAGTGAATTGTTGGGCATAGCGAAGGAGAGAGAAATATTGGACATGGTGGTGGGAGAGGCATGAGGAACAGATGTTTGGGGAAGAGGGAGAAATGTTGGATGTGGTGGTGAAGAGGAACAGTGGGATGGATGAAGAGCAAAAGTAAGTGTAAACCTATCTTTTCTATCTATTTAAACTACAGTACTTTATTTTGAGGACTGTTTTTTGAATGTTTAATGTTCTTTAATGCTTTTATAGACTGTACTGTACATGATCTGAGTTGCATACAAATTCAACTTAAGAACGGTTTAAAAAATGGAACTCATTCTTAACCCAGGGACTGCCTGTAATTATTTTAAACTGCTGTAAACGCACCATGGAAATTACAAAATGTAAAGGTAACTCCACCACCACCACCACCAAAATAAAGATGATCACTGCACATCACACCCCTACTTGTCAACTCATTCACACATTTAGCAATGCAGCTAGTGCATAGAATTACAGGATATGCGGAATATAAAATTTTAAAATAAATAAATTAAATATCTCGGACAGAGTGAGACCAGAAGGCCTTGAGCATGCGCAGATGCTCAAGGCCCGGCCCAGCCCAGCCAAGCCCAGAGGGAGGATCTTTGGGCACTGGCACTGGCATGTCCTGTGCGTTGGTGCTGGTGTCGGTGCCAAATTGGGGTAAGGGATGCTGTTTGGGTGCTCGGCGGGAGATGCCGGATCGTGGGGCGGGCACTCGCAAATCGAGTCAATGCTCGGTTTGCGAGGCACGATTTGCGGGAATGTTTTGCTCGTCTTGCAAAACACTCGCAAACTGAAGTTTGACTGTATATATATTATTAGTACGTCTTCTCTACTATGCCTGCTCCTGTACCCTCACCTCCTTTCATCTGCTTAAATACCTGATTAGAGCCTGGGTTAGGAACATTGATAATTCCTGCTGCTTGTTTAGCCTGCAGGTAACTGATGAATGCAGCCTTCAATGACTCTGTTTGATTCACCACATCTTCCTGATCACGCCCACAAGGCAAAGCCAATAAAAGGCAGTAGTCACTCTCCACCTAGGAAAGAATTTGCAACTTTGTGAGTGGTAGTTTTAAACACCGACACACAGAAACAGTTATATAATTACTGACCAGTGCACACTTTGCAATCAATGAAATAATAGTTGAAGAGACAGTTATAGATATCTGTCAACTTCTACTGTGCAAGCAAATCTTTTCTCCAATTACTTTTTTTTTTTTTTTTTTTAACAAAAAGCACAGTTACTTACTGTAACAGGTGCTATCCAGGGACAGCAGGCAGATATTCTCACACGTGTGCGACATCATCCATGGAGCCCCGGTACAGACAGCTTTAAAAGTGCATTGCAACTTTAAGAACTTGAGAGAGTTTGTGAACTGCCTGCACTGCGCATGCGCGAGTGCCTTCCTACCCAACGTCACTCGCGGCTCCTCGGTTCCATAAGCAAGCTAAGAAGCCAACCAGGAGAGATGAGTGGGTTGTGCGAATATCCCTGGATAAAACCTGTTACGATAAGTAACTGTGTTTTATCCCAGGACAAGCAGACAAAATATTCTGACATGTGGGACTCCCTAGCTTACTAGAATGGGATGGAGGGAGTGTTGGCCATTAGGAAAATAAATTTTGTAATATTGCTTGGCCGATTTGATCATCCAGACAGTAGTGTGATGTGAATATATGAACTGCTTTACAGATTTCACCAATAGGAGTGGAGCCTAGAAAAGCAACTGAAGCTGCCATAGCTCAGACTTAGTTGGCTGTGACTTGACTCTCCAGTTGGAGCCCAGCCTGAGCATAACAATCACCAACCACGTAGAAATCGTTCTCTTGGATACATGATGTCCCAACTTGTTAGACTCAAAGGAGACGAAAAGTTAAGGAGAAGTTCTCTGGAAATAGTAAGCCAACACTCTTTTGCAGTCTAGAGTGTGAAGAGGCGTCTCTCCAGGATGAGAATGAAGCTTAGGGAAAAACACTGGAAGTACAAAAGATTGATAGAGATGAAATTCAGTGATGACTTTAGGAAGGAATCTTGGATAGGTGCGAAGCACAACTTTGTCATGGTGGAACACTGTGAAGGATGGGTCTGTCACTAAGCATTTGAAGTTCATTTACTCTTCGAGCCAAAGGAAAAGGAGACATGAAAAACTGCTTTTGAAAGGAGGCTTCATTAATCTAGCAAGAAGTACATTAAGATCCCAAACACTGGAGATGGTTTGACACTGAAAATTCCTTTCAATAAATCTGGATACAAGAAGATGAGCAGTGAGAGGTTTTCCATCAACTGGTCTATGAAAAGAGTTGAGAGCACTGAGATGAACTCTAATCGAAGTGGTCTTGAGGCCTGAATTGGATAAATATAGAAGGTAATCTAATACTGAAGATACAGAGGTGGATTTAGTATCATGATGATGAAAAGTACACCACGTGGAAAACTGCTTCTATTTCTGCTGATAACACTGTTGTGTAGATGGTTTTCGTGATGCTTCTAAGATAAGTCTGACAGGCTAGGAAAGATGAAGGTCAGCTGATGTCAGCCCAAGAGGAACCAAGCTGTCAAGTGCAATGACTGAAGATTGGAATGCAGAAGAGATCCGTGACTGTGTGTGAAAAGAGATGGGACAATCTGAAGAGGGATTGGTTCCTTGATACTACGTTGAAGTAGAAGGGAAAACCAGGGTTGTCTGGGTCACTAAGAGAATCATGGTGGCCTCCTCCCGTTTGAACTTGACAAACGGCTTGAGGATGAAGGAGTTGGAGGAAACGCATAGAGAAACTTGTGTGTCCAATCCAGTAGAAAAGCAACTGCTTCCAGACACTGGGAGGGTGTAGATGGGCTGGAGTAGGTTTTGACAGAGATTTCGGCAGTTGGAACCCAAGCACAGTACCGGGTAGAGCTAAGAAGAAAAAATTTAAAAAAATTTAAATTGGATCACTGGATGGATCATTTGGGTCTTTATCTGCTGTCATCTACTATATTACTATGTTACACTGAGGAGATTACTGCCTACAGCAAAACTGGATCAGCTTGTGGTTGGGAGGGAGGAGACGCAAACAAGTCTATCTGAGGAATCCCCCACTGAGAGAAGATGTGATGCAAAACTGCAGAGTTGAGTGTCCACTCATGTGGCTGAAGAAACCTGCTGAGTTTATCTGCAAGAGAATTGTTCTCCTTGAATATATATTGCTTTCAGAAATATGTTGTGAGCAATTGCCCAGGTCCAAATCTTTTGGGCCTCCTGACAAACATGGAGAAAGCCCTTGCCACCTTGCTTTTTTATGTAGTACATTGCAACCTGACTGTCTGTGTGGATAAAAAGGAAGTGTTTGGTGACAATGTGCTGAAAAGCTATGAGAGCATTGTGCGACCTCACCTGGAGTATTGCGTTCAATTCTGGTCTCCTTATCTCAAGAAAGATATAGTGGCGCTAGAAAAGGTTCAAAGAAGAGCGACCAAGATGGTAAAGGGGATGGAACTCCTCTCGTATGAGGAAAGACTAAAACGGTTAGGGCACTTCAGCTTGGAAAAGAGACGGCTGAGGGGAGATATGATTGAAGTCTACAAAAACCTGAGTGGAGTAGAACGGGTACAAGTAGATCGATTTTTCACTCCGTCAAAAATGACAAAGACTAGGGGACACTCGATGAAATTACAGGGAAATACTTTTAAAACCAATTGGAGGAAATTTTTTTCACTCAGAGAATAGTTAAGCTCTGGAACGCATTGCCAGAGGATTTGATAAGACCAGATAGCCTAACTGGTTTTAAGAAAGATTTGGACAAGTTCCTGGAGGAAAAGTCCATAGTCTGTTATTGAGAAAGACATGGGGGAAGCCACTGCTTGCTCTGTATCAGTAGCATGGAATATTGCTACACCTTGGGTTTTGGCCAGGTACTAGTGACCTGGATTGTCTACCGTGAGAACGGGCTTCTGGGCTTGATGGACCATTGGTCTAACCCAGGGGTCTCAAAGTCCCTCCTTGAGGGCCGCAATCCAGTCGGGTTTTCAGGATTTCCCCAATGAATATGCATGAGATCTATGTGCATGCACTGCTTTCAATGCATATTCATTGGGGAAATCCTGAAAACCCGACTGGATTGCGGCCCTCAATGAGGGACTTTGATATCCCTGGTCTAACTCAATAAGGCTATTCTTATGTTTTTATGAGTTACAACAGATTGATATGGCAAAGCTGGTCCTGGGCCAACCTTGAATGCACAGACTGTGGATGAGTCCGTGGTCAGAACCTTTTGATGTGGAGGTGTGTGGAACAACAACCCTCTGGAAAGATTGGAAGAGTTCATCCACCACTGCAGAGATTGTCGAAATGAAGAAGTGACCATAATGTGTTGAGACAGTGGGTCGAGAGCTTGAGACCATTGAGATGCGGCAGTCCATTGAGGCATCCAGAGATGAAGCTTTACAAATGGAGTACATGCACCATGGAAGCCATGTGACCCAGCAGTATCATTTGCTTGGCCAAAAGTGATGGAAGGTGAGAAGTCTGCGTGTAAACCTGAATCAAATTTTCTAGCCTTTGCTGAGGGAGAAACGCTCTGAAAGGAATGGTGTCTAGCATTTATTTATTTATTCAATTTTCTGAACCTGAATAAACCTGAATTTATTCAATTTTCTGTACCTGAATAAACTTATATAAACCGTTCTGAGTTTATTCAAGTACAAAGCATTTTTCCCTGTTTGTCCTAGCGGGCTCACAATCTGTCTAATGTACCTGGGGCAATGGGAGGATTAAGTGACTTGCCCAGGGTCACAAGGAGCAGCGTGGGTTTGAGCCCACAATCCCAGGGTGCTGAGGCTGTAGCTTTAACCACTGCGCCACACTCTCCCAGAGTCCTGATAAATTACAGAGTTTAAGAGGGATTTGGGAAAGTTGATTTCGAAATCCAACTGCTGAAGGAAGAGAATTGTTAAGCAAGTTGTTGCAATCACCCCTTGTGAGGTGGATCTTTGATCAGCCAATTATCCAGATAGGGGAATACAACCAGGCACTTGGTGAACACTCTGGGAGAGGATGCAAAGCCAAAGGGCAGGACCTTGTATTGATAATGGTGTTGTGATACCTGAAATCTGAAGAATTTCCTGGAGGTTGTATTCACTGTTATGTGAGTATAAGCCTCTTTGAGATCCAGAGAGCATAGTTGTTGTGATCTAAGAGGGGATATAAAGTTGCCAGGTACAACATGCAAAACTTTTCCTTCACTAGAAACTTATTTAGGCCCCTGAGCTCTAAAATGGGATACAGACCTTCCGTCATTTTCGGTATGAGAAAATACCGGGAGTAAAACCCACGGTTTCTCTGCACAGGTGAACTTGTTCTATAGCATTGAGAAGAAGGGATTCTATCTCTTGAAGCAGGGACTTCTGCTGAGGGTTGAAAGAAGACTCTCTTGGAGGATGATCTGGAAGCATATTCCCAATGGGGATAATACAGTTGGAGTTGACCCCCGATCGGTTGAGGAAGAAGCTGTGAAAGGGGAACAGTGGCTATGCTCTCTAGAAGCCCGTCAAAAAGACAGAGCAGGCTTTTATGAGTTGCTGCTTGAGGTTTCTGAAAGCGCTGTTGTTTTTGCTTTTTCTGCTGTGGTCTAGGAGGAGCAGCTGGTTTTGAAGAAAAATGCCTTTGATATGAAGAAGGCTTAAAAGATTTAGAAGTTGAAGACTTAGGCTTGGATTTAACCAAAGCATCCCAATGTTTCTCATGATCAGTGAACTTTTGTGTGGCATTTTCAATAGTCACCAAAGAGCTCATCTCCCAAGCAGGGAATGTTCACTAATCTGTCCTGAAGATTGATGTCCATATCTGAGACTCTTAGCCATGCAAGATGTCTTATTGCCACTGACATAGCTGAGGCTCTGGAAGATAATTGAAACACATCATAAGCAGATCTTGCTATATATCTTCTAGCTAGGGCAAGAGTGCAAGAGAGATGAAATTCCTGTAAATGTTGTGGAGGAATGTTATCTATCAAAAGAAGACAATTTCTTTTTTTTTTCCCAATTCTTTATTCATTTTTCCATCTTCCACCAAGTATACAATATTACATAAATTGAATCATACATATCACTTGAAATTCTTTCTAATATCATCTAAATACATAAATTTACCCTCTCCCCCACTCTCCCTTTTCACAGATATTATAATCTAAATTAAATATACATATGCTACATTCACAAATATTGATTAAACCTATATTATAACTATTTACCCCATCCCATAATTATAATTATACTTTCAATTAGAGAATGACACGGAGAAAAAAATCTGTCCCCGTCACCGCCCCGTTCCCGGCCCACCATCCTCTGCACCGCCCCATCACCGCCAATCCCTTCACCGCCCCGTCACCGTCACTGCCATCCCATTCACCGCCCCGTCACCGTTCCCGCTGCATCCATATAAGCCTTAGTACTGTAATATTTAGCTTATTCCTTTCTTATAAATCAAAGTTCCTGCTGCTGAACTAGAGAAAGAGATGTTCAGCTGGCAAGGCTTTGTTTATAAATTTTTATCAACACAACTAATATACTACTTTATCCTAAAGCAAAAAATAAATAAATAAATAGAATTTTTTTTCTACCTTTGTTGTCTGGTTTCTGCTTTCCACATCTTCTCATTCAATTCCTTCCATCCACTGTGTGTCTTCTCTCTGCGTCTTCCATTTGCTGTTACTGTGCCTCTCCCTTCACCCCCCCCCCAATTGGTCTAGCACCCATCTTCTTCCCTCCGCTCCCCCAGAGTCTGGCATCTGTCTTCTTCCCACTCTGTCTTCCACATTTCCCTTCAGGGTCTGTTCCTCTCCACCCTCCTTCAATGTCTGTCCTATTCCTTTCCATCACCACCCTTCCCTCCCTCCTTTACCATCTGTTCCTTTCTACCACCCTTCAGCTCCTCTCGCGTGGCCTATCTACCTTCCTCCCTCTTATTTTCATGGCACGTTACAATGTAATTTGTGCAAGCTACTGGGAGCCTGCGAGCTCGGTCCCTGTCCCATCCCCACAAACCATCTCGCTTCTGTGCTCCTATTTTCCCCATTTCTAATATCTCCCCTATGTATCTGCCATTGCCCCCCCTGTGTCCATATACCATCCCCATGGCATATCCCCTTTATGTCTCTGTCCCTATGCCCCATGCACATAATTTCCCCTCTTTCTGTTACCTTCCTGTGTCCAGATGTCCCCTATCTTCCTCTTCCATACCAGTGTGTCTCTTCTTTTCAACCCCATCTAGCTTTTTTCCCTCTTTCTTCCCCCCCCTGCTTCTAGCATCTGGCACACCTGCTTGTCCTTCCCTTTCTTTCCTGCTGTGGGTTTTTCTTTCCGTCTTCATCTCCTTGGCCCAGAATCCTTTTCCCTTTCACTCCCTCCTTCCAGTTTGAGCCGGGAACACGGGCGATTGCACGGTCCCGCAGCCCCCATCCGCCTGCCTAATCGATCCTAGTGTTTAGCCAGCTCTCTCCCTTCTCCTCACCTTAGTTTGCAGGCTTTCTTTTTCGGCGACCTACACGCGCGGCTGCTCAGTTTTCAATCTTCTGCTCTGTTGCAACTTCCTGTTTCCGGTTGCGTCAGAGCAGAAGATCGAAACTGAGCAGCAGCGGGTGCGCGGCTCTTTGATAGCGTGTGCGTCGCTGAAAAAGAAAACCTACAAACTAAGGTGAGGAGAAGGGAGAGAGCTGGCTAATCACTAGGATCGATTGGGCAGGCGGGTGTGGGCTGCGGGGACCGCGCGATCCTTCATGCCTCACTGCGGGGACAAGACCATTCACCGCTCCACGGGGCGGTGAATGGCCTTGTCCCCGTCCCTGCAGCGACTGCTAGTTTTTGTTCCCCGTTTCGGCGGGTTACCCGCGGCTAAACCACCACCGTGTCATTCTCTACTTTCAATGTAAAAAGGTGTCTAATCATTACAATAAGTTGTCAATGGCCCCCAAATCTTCTTAAAATTATTAATTCCCTTTTTGTATAGCAATTATTCTTTACATCTTATATATATGGCATAATGGCTTCCACCAGAAGGTGTAATTAAGTCTTGTGTAATTATTCCAATTTCTGGTGATATGTTGAATGGCGATTCCTGTCATTATTAATAAAAGTTTATTATTATTTGATGAAATTTGACTCTTTTTTCTCATTGACATTCCAAATAGGATTGTATCATATGATAAAACTACATGGTTTTCTAATAAAGAATTAATTTGTGACCAAATTGATTTCCAGAAGGCCATGATACAGGGACAAAAGAATAATAAATGATCTAAAGTCCCTGCTTCCAGAAGACAATTTCTTAACAAGGTGCTTTATATAGCAGGAAATATAGAAATTGTAATTTAGTACTCTATTTGCTAACATGGAATTTTGGTACCGGCGACATCCAAATTTGTCCATAGTGCACCCCTTCATGCCCTGGTGGAACTGAGGCATAGACTCTTGATGGAGTACATTTTTTCAAAGTCAACTCTACCATCAGGGACTGGTGCTGAAGCTGTAGTTTGTCAAAACCTGGAGAAGAAATTATTTTATATAGAGAGTGCAATTTTCTGAGAGCCACTGTAATGGTTTGGGGTGTTTCCCAGTTCTTGTGAAGAGTCTCTTTGAGAATACCATGCAAAGGTAGTCTGAGAAGTTCTTTAGGAAGTTCATCATAATCTAAGGCCTCCAAGTATTCCACACTGTATGCAGAATCAGCTTCTAGCTTGACTGGTAGCTCTTTGCCTAACTGCCTAATAAATTTGGCAAAATAAAGTCTTTCAGTAGAAGATTTAGCCCTTAGTGGAGACTTTTGTGGAGACTTTTCCAAGGTAGTGTCATAAGCCTCCGCTGTAGACTCAGGTAAGTCCTCAGCTGAATCAGACTAAGTCAGAGTCATAAAAGGACTTTGGTGAGGGAGTACGTCGGGAAGAATGATGCTGACGTCAAGCCCATGTCGATCTGATGACAATGATGATGCATGACGTGACACTCTTTTACACTTTGAAGATCGTGAGGGAAAGCGATGTTTTATTTTTAAAGCTCCTGAAGAATGATGCTTACTGGACTTGGAGCATTGAGATGAAGAGGAAGAATGACAATGCCTTGGTGAACTGGAGCGGGGCCTCGATGGAGAACTGGACCTGCGATGAAATAGTTTATACTTGGATGTAGAAGGTGGATGCCGCTCTGGACAGCCAGTGTCAGTACCACAGGACCTAGTGGCCTTATGCTCAGGCTGGGTTGGCATTGATAGAGTCAATGTCTGAGTAAGGAGTTTATTTATTTATTTAAATTCTTTATTCATTTTAAAATCTTCCAGCAAGTGTACAGGAATATATCATTAATAACAACAATATAACACTTGAAATTCTTTCTATTGTAATCATAACAACATAAAAATTATAACCCATCCCACCCACCCCAATAAATACAAACATATCATAAAAATAAACGAAACACATTATTTAGTAAAGTTCCCATAACTACCCCCTTACCCCCTATATGTAAATATATCTATCAAAGGAAAATGATGTTTACACATTACAATATCTTTCCAATGGCCCCCAGATCTTTATTAAATTATTATAATTCCCTTTCTGCAAAGCAATTGCTCTTTCCATCTTAAAAATATGACATAGTGAATTCCACCAAAAAGTATAATTAAGATTAGTATAATTTTTCCAATTATTAGTAATATGCTGAATGGCAACCCCTGTCATTATTAATAGTTTGTTATTATGTGATGATATTTGACTTTTTTTCCTCATAGACATGCCGAACAGAATAGTATCATACGATAATGCAACATTGTTTTCTAATAGACAATTTACTTGGGTCCAAATTGAATTCAGAAAAAAATCTTAATACAGGGACAATAGTAAAGTAAATGATCCAAAGTCCCCGCTTTTAGATTACAATGCCAGCATCTATTAGACTTAGAGCTATCTAACTTTTGTAAACGAACTGGGGTCCAAAAAGATCTATGTAATAAAAAGAACCAAGTTTGCCTCATAGATGCAGACACTGTACATCTCATTCTCCAAGACCAAATTCGTGGCCATTGAGATGCAGAAATTTGCTGCTTGATCTCAATGCTCCAAATGTCTCTAAGACCATTTTTTGGTTTTTTATTCATATATCCAGATAATAATTTATACCACAATTCGGCTTGATGTCCCAGAAAATCTGCTTGGAAGCAAAGGAACTCCAGACTATATTGATTATTCAGATTTTTCCATTCAGGGAACCCCACCTGAATAGCCTGCTTCAGCTGCAACCATTTAAAACTTTGTGATTTATTAAGACCAAATCTATGCTGCAATTGTGAAAATTCAAGCAATTTACCATCTGAAATAACATCATTCAGAGTTCGAATACCTGCAATGATCCAGTTTTTCCATAAGACTTTAGATCCGCCAATTTGAATCTTGGAGTTTATCCATAAGGATTGATTCATTGATTTACTTATTGGAATAGATGTTAAGTTACTAATGTATCTCAAAGTTCTCCATATGTCAGATAAAATTATGTTCTCCTTATATTTCCTAGGCAATTTAATACTAGGAACATGAACTAAATTTAAAGGAAACAAGAGACGCCACTCCAAACACAGCCAATCCGGGGCGTTATCCATGAGTTCTGGGAGGATCCAATACATACCCTGACGTAAAATATAGGCTTGATGATACCTATAAAAATTAGGAAAATTTACCCCACCCTCCTCAATTGGTCTTTGAAGAGATACTAAAGCAATTCTAGGCATTTTACCCAGCCAAAGAAATTTCGTGAGGATACCATTAAGCTTTTTATAAAAGAACCCATGAAAAAAAATTGGTATCATACTCATTTGATAGCAAACCACAGGCAATATCATCATTTTAATAGTTTGAACTCTCCCCCACCAAGAGAGATGTAAAGGATTCCATTGCTCACATAACTCCGTAACTCTTTTTAATAAAAGTTTTTCATTCTCTTTTACTGTGTCATCCAGATTATTTTTAATCTTAATACCTAAATATTTTAATCCATCTTCTTTCCATATGAATGGAAAAAAATCAAATAGTTCTTTAGAACAATACACATTTAAAGGAAAAATTTCTGACTTACTCCCAATTTATTTTGTATCCTGAAAATTTTCCAAATGTATCAATCAATTCCAATAAACATGGAATGGTATTTTCTGGATTTCTCAAATAAAGCAGAATATCATCTGCATATACTGAAACTTTATATTCCATATCTGAATGCGGAATACCCTGTATCCCCTTTGCTTATTGAATGGCTAATAATAAGGGTTCTAATACAACATCAAACAGCAAAGGAGATAAAGGACAGCCTTGTCTAACTCCCCTTTGCAATTTAAACCGCTCAGATAAATTATTATTAATATTCAATCTTGCAGAAGGGGAGCTATACAATGTTCTGATCATTTGTATAAATCCAGGACCTATACCAAACCAATCCAATGCTTGATACATAAAATTCCATTCAACCCTATCAAAAGATTTCTCTGCATCCAAAGATACAGAAAAGGCCGGATCATTCATATTTTTGATTAAATTCAACATATGAAACGCTAATCTAGAATTATTAGAGGAATGTCTTTTAACAACAAATCCTGTTTGGTGCATATCAATAATATAATATCACTCACTTGGAGATTCTACACGGTGTTCCAGGCCAAGGCACTGCAAGCACCAACTGTGGAGGTCAGTGATGGAAATTTGCCTTTGGCACCTGCAGTACTTATTAAAACCCGTTAACGACCGGGACATCAATGGAAAGTCAGATTCAGCCAAATTGAACTCAATGGCTGTGGAAAAAGAGAAAGGCCTCGTCAGGCGAAGCCCACGAGGAGAAAAGTGAGGAAAAATTTTCCCCACTTTTTCTTTTTAAGAAAATTAAGTAAACTTAAAAGAAGTAAAAGAAAAAGAAATAATGTGTGAGCGGGAAGGAAAAATGTAAAAAAATTTGAACAGCGTTCAAAAACACGACTTCTTAACTCCACTATGACTTCTTAACTCCACGGAAAACTAAGAACTGAGGAGGTGCGAGCGACATCAGGTGGGAAGGCACTCGTGCATGCGCAGTTTGGGAACTCTCTCAAGTTTTTAAAGTGGTGATGCACTTTTAAAGCTGTCGGTACTGGGGCTCCATGGATGACGTCACCCACTTGTGTGAGAATATGCTGCCTGCTTGTCCTGGGATAACACTAGGCTTTAGTCTTTAACCACAGACTAAACTCTCAATTGGAAAGGACAGAATCCCAATCTGTTCTCCAAAGCAGATTTCTTACCCCAAAACTCACGCCTGAAAGCCAGGATTCACAATCATTTTCTTGTAATGATACTAAATAATCTGCTGACATCAGTTTCTTGATAGCTATAGAAAACAAGTGCTCTTCTTGATTCTGTTATTTAAGATACAATGTTTATTAAGAGGGTACCCTCAGGGGCATCTAGCAATATCTTTTCTAAATGTAAACAAAGTGTAGTAGACACAATGGGAGCACTGCAGTGAGAGAACTGTGAGCAGTAGTCTTTATAGGCACTTTTTCTAGGGATTTCAGATCATGCTTTTGAGAAAAATAAGGAAGGATTACCACATGCCTTTCATGGAGGAGAGGTTAAAGTAATTCCAAGGGTCATATTTAGATCAAGAGAGGAAAAGTATGGGCATAGATTGGATTTTACTTTTACAGAAAAAAATCTCCTTATAGATAGGATTATCAGATTTTGCATATGGAAAAAAGAGGATGCGTGGCCCTGCCACTTTCCACCTCATGCAAACAGCATCTCTTCAGGACTAGTCTGGAGTGTATTTGCACATGCACAGATGCAACGTGATGATGTCACTAAATCGCATCCATGCATTCCAGACTCGGCCCCAATCTCAACAGCTTTGAAAAAGAAGATGCTAGGCGAATAAAACAAACGCATCAGCTCCTCCAGGTTAATCATGGTGCTGTAAACAGTTTCTTACCAGCATCCTGCGTGCTACACCCTCCAGCTGTGAAGCCTCTAGCCTCATGCGTTGGGCAATTCTCAGTGGAGGCCCTCCCTCTGGTGCTGGCAAAGACCGATGTGCAAGAACATTGTTACCAGAAACAAAATGAAGTTGAACTGCAGCAGTGTCATTCTTTAGTGCCAGGAGGCCCTGCCATACAATAGGGTATTTCTGCAAAAAAAACAAGGAAAATTTTTAAAAGGAGAAAATAGATTGCCAAGATCATTCTGTGAGATTATTCTAGGAAAAGGACTTTGGTTTTTAATAAGGATTGGAAAACCAGTTTTACAAAATTGTACATGATTTGGGGACTAAGGAGAAATTAGGTTCTGACTGAGAACACATTGACTTTGGCAGTGGTACAAGTGGACTCTGCAGTCCCATCTATAATCAGTTAGACGAATAGTCAAGCAGGAACTAACTAAAAACTATTAAACACACCAACTCCACTAAATCCATAGTCTGTTAATGAGAAAGACATGGAAGAAGCCACTACTTGCCCTGTATCGGTAGCATGGAATATTGCTACTCCTTGGGTTTTGGACAGGTACTAGTGATCTGGATTGGCCACTGTGAGAACGGGCTACTGGGCTTGATGGACCATTAGTCTGACAGAGTAAGGCTATTCTTATGTTCTTATGTAGTTGTCCGGATTGGACAGGGAAATACTGCTGGATACCGATTAGAACAAGAACCTTCAAGGCGTCCCCACAGTTCGCTAGCTAAGCCAGATGAACCAAACGCCGCTGCTCTTACTGTACTCCTAAAAAAACCAACAACAAGATACAGCAAAAAAAACAAACAAACCTGTACTTTTCACGAAAAACAACAGGGTAGGGTCTGTGCCGGTCTGGAGGGATTAAAAGAAAGAAAATTAGCAGAGAAGAACCTAATTTCTCTTTCTTTATTGCCTCTTCAGACCAGCAGAGAACAGATGGGACCTACCAAAGCAATACACAAAGGGCCACCACAATAACATGCTCACTGAACGCTGCGTCTCGACGCACCTGAACATCTACATGGTAGTGACGAACAAAGGAATGGCAAGAAGACCAAACTGCAGCTTTACAGTTATCAACCAGAGGCACAAGAGAACTCTCAGCCCAAGAGGCCGAGTGTAATGAACATTGAGAAAATCTGGAACAGATTTCTTTTGAAGAAGGAACGCCGAAGCGATAGAATCCTTGATCCAGCGCGCAATCATAGCCTTGTAAGCACAGTCCCCCTTATGAGGGCCCGCTAAAAGGACAAAAAGACGATCCAACTGTCCAAACTCCTAGGTCCGCTGAACGTAAGAGCGAAGGACCCTATGGACATCCAATTTCCGCAACTGTCTCTGCTCCAAAGAGCCATCCTGACTACACAAGACCAGAAGGATAATGGAGGAGCGTGTGGCACGGTGGTTGGAACTACAGCCTCAGCACTCTGGGGTTGTGGGTTCAAACCCCACATTGCTACTTGTGACCCTGGGCAAGTCACTCAGTCCTCCATAGCCCATCGGGATAGATAGGGAAAATGCCTGAGTACCTGATTGTAAAACCGCTTAGATAATCTTGATAGGCGATATATAAACACCTAATAAACTTGAAACTTGACATGAAAAGGCAAAACCACCTTCAGAAGAAAGGAGGGAACCAGCTGCAACATGACCTGCTCCCTAGAGAACTCCAGGAAGGGAGGCCTATATAAAAAGGCTTGCAGTTCAGAAACACATCTCGTAAAAGTAATGGCCACCAGAGTAAGTAATGGCCACCAGAGTAAGGTCCTTCAACATGCCAAGAGGCTCAAAAGGAGGACAAACGAGCACAGAAAGAACCAGACTGAGATCCCAGGCTGGAACTAAAGGAAGAACTGGAGGCCAGAGCAATTTTGTCGCTCTCAAGAATCAAATCGCATCAGGAGAACAGGCCAAACGCCAACCATGCAACAGACTGCAAAAAGAAGAAAAAGCTGCAATCTGAATCTGAGGGAGGACCGGGCAAAACTTCGCTCCAGGCCATCCAGAAAGTACGCAGGTAAAGCTAGGCTTGGTCAGGGCACTGGTCTTTAAACCAAGCGCCGCTATGTGTGCCGACTGCTGAGCACGATGGACCACTGGTCTGACCCAGCAGCGGCAATTCTTATGTTCTTATAACAGGCAAAGGGGAATCAAGCCACGAGTGGACCACCACTCCTCAAAAAGATGTCAAATGCGCACATAAGCCCGAAAGGTGGAAAATCTCTAAGAACCCAAGAAGGTGAAGATCATCTTATCCAAATATCCTTTCTTACTTAAGCGTTCCCTTTCAAGAGTCAAGCTGTAAGACAAAAGGGACTTGGATTGAACATGGGAATGGGCCCCTGCCCTGAGTCAGAAGGTCGGGCGAGAGGGGCAGAAAAAGAGGATTTGCCATGAGAAGACAAACCAGATCTGTGTAACACGGGTGCCTGGGCCAATCTAGAGCCACCAGGATACAAAGCCTGCATGCTGGGCAATGCAAAGAACTCTGCCCACCAGAGGTCACAGAGTAAAGACCTACAGCAGGCCGTCTGTCAGCCAAGCCTGCACCAGAGCAACCAACCCCTTGGCTTGGTATTCCCTGCACCAACTGAAGAACCTAGGTGCTTTGGTGTTGACGCTCATAGCCATGAGGCCCATGACTGAACAATCAACTCGAAGGTTCCAGCCCGAGACACTAGGATCCAGCACATGACGACTGAGGAAGTCTGCCTGGACATTGTCTACTCCTGCTATGTGAGAAACCAAAATATCCAGAAGATGAGTCTCTTCCCATTCCATAAGAAGAGTTGCCTCCTGCGCCACTAGATGACTCTTGGATCACCCCCTGATGACTGACATAAGCATTGTCTGAGAGAACCCAAACTGACTTCCCCTCCAGCAATGAATCTAAAGCTACCAACGCCAACCGAATGGCTCTAGCCTTCAGAATATTGATTGACCATAATGTTTCCACCGACAACCAGCTGCCCTGAGCCGAACAACCAAGACATTGAGCTCCTCAACCGAGGAGATTGGCATCCTTAAGAAGCACTGTCCCTGAACCAGACTGGAAGACTGTAGCCACCAGCTCAGGGACAGGAGAGTCCAGATTGTGAATCTGTGGTGACCACCGCCGAGGAAGAGCTTACTGAAAAGAATACATGTGAGCCTGAGCCCACCTGACTACTTCCAGGGAGCCCAATGACCCCAAAACCTCAGAAAATCCTGCGCCTGAGGGCAACAACAATCCATCAGGGAGTGAATCTGCAACTGCAATTTCAATACCCAGGCCTCAGGAAGGAAAACTCTCCGCAAACTGGTGTCGAAGAGAACTCTGAGATACTCCAAGAGATGAGACTGAGTCAACTGGCTTTTGGACAGGTTGACCACCCAGCTCAATGACTGCAAAAACACCACAATCCAAGTCGTGACCCGGGAACTATCCTGAAAAGACTTTGCTCAAATCAACCAGTTGTCCAGATAGGGATGAAGTAGAATAATAATAATAGCTACTTTATTTTTATACACCACAATACCATAAACAGATCAAAGCAGTTTGTATTGTATTGTATTGTATTGTTTCCCTTTGAATGTATTTAAATTGTTCATCACTTAGAACTATGATTAAGCAATTAATCAAAAGAATTAATAAACTTGAAAAAACTTGAAACTTGAAGAGACTGTAATACAGACAGCGATATTACAAACAACTTTCAAAATTACATGGTAAGATTACCGTATTTTCGCGGATATAACGCGCACCATTGTAAAACGCGCACAGGGGTATAGCGCGCAGAAATCACGATGATATGTACAAAAACTTTTCTATACCGCGCTCAGGCATATAACGCGCATGCTGCCCGACTCTCCTTTCGCCCGCCCTGACTTTCCGTGCGCTGTCCCGACTCTCTGTTCACCCCCCCCTGACTTCCGTGCACTGCCCTGACTTTCCGTGCGCTGTCCCGACTCTCCGTTCACCCCCCCTGACTTTCCGTGCACTGTCCTCCCTTGAAGTCCTGTCCCCCCTTGAAGGTCTGTCCCCATCCTGAAAGCCTGATGCCCCCCCCCGACGTCCGATACATCCCCCCCCCCGGCAGGACCACTCGCACCCTCACCCCGAAGGACCGCCGACTCCCCAACAATATCGGGCCAGGAGGGAGCCCAAACCCTCCTGGCCACGGCGACCCCCTAACCCCACCCCGCACTACATTACGGGCAGGAGGGATCCCAGGCCCTCCTGCCCTCGACGCAAACCCCCTCCCCCCAACGACCGCCCCCCCCAAGAACCTCCGCCCGTCCCCCAGCCGACCCGCGACCCCCCTGGCCGACCCCCACCCGCCTTCCCCGTACCTTTGTGTAGTTGGGCCAGAAGGGAGCCCAAACCCTCCTGGCCACGGCGACCCCCTAACCCCACCCCGCACTACATTACGGGCAGGAGGGATCCCAGGCCCTCCTGCCCTCGACGCAAACCCCCCTCCCCCCCAGCCGACCCGCGACCCCCCTGGCCGACCCCCACGACCCCCCCACCCCCCTTCCCCGTACCTTTGGAAGTTGGCCGGACAGACGGGAGCCAAACCCGCCTGTCCGGCAGGCAGCCAACGAAGGAATGAGGCCGGATTGGCCCATCCGTCCTAAAGCTCCGCCTACTGGTGGGGCCTAAGGCGCGTGGGCCAATCAGAATAGGCCCTGGAGCCTTAGGTCCCACCTGGGGGCGCGGCCTGAGACACATGGTCGGGTTTGGCCCATGTGCCTCAGGCCGCGCCCCCAGGTGGGACCTAAGGCTCCAGGGCCTATTCTGATTGGCCCACGCGCCTTAGGCCCCACCAGTAGGCGGAGCTTTAGGACGGATGGGCCAATCCGGCCTCATTCCTTCGTTGGCTGCCTGCCGGACAGGCGGGTTTGGCTCCCGTCTGTCCGGCCAACTTCCAAAGGTACGGGGAAGGGGGGTGGGGGGGTCGTGGGGGTCGGCCAGGGGGGTCGCGGGTCGGCTGGGGGGGAGGGGGGTTTGCGTCGAGGGCAGGAGGGCCTGGGATCCCTCCTGCCCGTAATGTAGTGCGGGGTGGGGTTAGGGGGTCGCCGTGGCCAGGAGGGTTTGGGCTCCCTTCTGGCCCAACTACACAAAGGTACGGGGAAGGCGGGTGGGGGTCGGCCAGGGGGGTCGCGGGTCGGCTGGGGGACGGGCGGAGGTTCTTGGGGGGGGGCGGTCGTTGGGGGGAGGGGGTTTGCGTCGAGGGCAGGAGGGCCTGGGATCCCTCCTGCCCGTAATGTAGTGCGGGGTGGGGTTAGGGGGTCGCCGTGGCCAGGAGGGTTTGGGCTCCCTCCTGGCCCGATATTGTTGGGGAGTCGGCGGTCCTTCGGGGTGAGGGTGCGAGTGGTCCTGCCGGGGGGGGGATGTATCGGACGTCGGGGAGTCGGCCGGGCAAGAGGGCTTGGGCTCCCTCTTGCTCCGATCGTGGATGCGGGTGCGGGTGGGAGCGCGTGCGAGCGGTCGTTCGGGGTGGGGGTGCGAGCGGTCCTGCTGGGGGGGGTGAATCGGGCGTCGGGCGGGGTGGGAACTATGTTTAAAAACTTTTCTATACCACGCTCAGGCATATAACGCGCGAGGGGTATGCGCGGTACGTAAAATCACGTATAACGCGCGCGTTATATCCGCGAAAATACGGTAATCAAATTTTTCCTGAAAGTGTTTTAGAAGTACATCAAGGCAGAAATGGAGTCAGAGAAATTTATCAAAGAGATAAGTTTTGATTGACTTCCTAAATGTTTGATAAGAAAGTGCATTTGAAATAAAGTTGGTTAAACATTTATTAAGAATATAAGAATCTTATTCGGTCAGACCAATAGTCCATCAAGCCCAGTAGCCCGTTCTCACGATGGCCAATCCAGGCCACTAACCCAAGGAGTAACAATATTCCATTCTACCAATCCAGGGCAAGAGTGGCTTCCCCCATGTCTTTCTTAGTAACTGACTATGGACTTTTCCTCCATGTTGAAACTTTTCATTTATTTATATTTGTTTAAGACAGAACCGGCTGGAAGGTTGGGCCTAAAGCGGCTGTGAGCCAAAAATAAAAATAAAAAAGTGCCGACAAACTAAGAAAAAACAGAAGCGAGAACAAAAAGTGAAGAAAAAGCTAAGAAAAATGGGGGAGAGAACAAAAAGTGGAAAAAACAGAAAAAAGATAGTCTGTTCTCATTATTCGCAGTAGTACGGTTCCCAAAAATGTTCACGAACCACAAAATCGTGAATAATGAAATGCCGAGTTTATGGGAAAAGAGGGATTACCTTGTTAATCTTTTTTCTTGTACACTTCTCCCTCCATATTCTCAGTTTCCGCAATCACGGTTTCGATTATTAGTGGGTTTTAGCTTGCTGGCTCCTCTCCCAAATTTCATCAGTGTACATGTTTGAAATCGCTGATTCCCAGCATTTTCTTCACCGTATTTTGCCTCTTCTTCAGGAACAGGCCAGGTCTCCCACCATGTTATTTGTGGTTTTACCATATTCACGATGGTTTTTAATAGAAAACAGCAAATAACATATAAAAAAGTTATTCGTGGTTTTTCTGTATTTGTGGGTCTGTTAATCCCTATCACAGCGAATACGGAGGGAGAAGTGTAAACCCATCCTCTATTCCTGAACCTTCAGGTAGTCAATCCCTTCTCATGAGAAATCTTGTACGAAGCTTCATTTGCATAGTTTTGCTGCTCTTCTCTTACATCTGGGCTGTCCTCTAAGACCTCAGTATGTAGCAAAGCAAACAAAGGAAAATCAAGGAACAGAAGAGATACCTCTATGAAATATCAAAACAAAACCAGGTCAGCATACTATCTTGATCTGGGGAAAGAAGTGATGGCCTCTGAGAGCTAACTGAAAAATGTTTTAAGTCCTTTCAATAAAAAATCATCTTACAGTAGAATATCAGTTATCCAGCACCCACGGGAATTGGTGGATACCAGATAACTGTTTTTCTGGTTGAGAATGTGTTAGAAACCTTGTCTAACACACTCTCAATTCCCCTCTCCTTCCCCAAAGCACAACCATGGCAGCGGTCTTGAGCCACGAATCCCTTTCGCTCCCTCTCTCTCTTCCTTACCCGAAGCACAGCAGTCAGCAGGAGACAGCCTCAAAACAGGCTGCTTGTGGCCTGCCCTGGCAGGGCCTTTCCTCTGATGTGTTGGAAGTGATGCATCTGAGGAAAAGCCCTGCCGGGAATGGCCACAAACAGCCTGTACCTCCTGCTGACGGCTGCATTTGGGTAAGGAAAAGAGAGAAAGGGAGTTTGCAGCTCATGACTGCCATCTGCTTCTGCTACTTTAGGATGGGAGGGAGGACGGCTCTGCAGCTCTGCTGCTACGCTGGTGCTTCGGGGCAGGAGGGAGGGGGGAGGGTCATAGCTGCTTGGGGCTTGAGGGAGGATTTGCAGCCCAGGACACTGCCGCTAATGTTTCAGGGGACTTTTTTTTTTTTTTAACACCTGCGATATTTTTGTCGCTTGTGTGAGAGACCCGGTTAACCAAGACTCTACTGTATTTTCCATTTACTAAAATTTATATTTGTAATTCTTAATTTGTAAAGTATAGTGTATATAATACCATCAGGGTAATATAAGAAAATTTTTGCTAACATCAACTCAGTCCTTTGCTCATGAAAAATAAAATTTTGTGTACATGAACTCGGTTCTTAAAAAGGGAACAATGCTTGGGTCCCTTGTATGGGACGGCACTTGGCGAATCTGTAGATGCTTGCAATTCACTCTCTGGACACTTGGGAGCCATATCTGGAAGCAAATGCCAGACCGTGAAGTGAAAACAAAAACAAAGCTGTTTAATTTTTTTAAGAGCAGGTCCGCAAATGCGTGAGCACAGCAGTGCAAACGGGGAATATTGGTCAGAATGGATGCAACCACGGATATGCAAATAATAAGAATGGACTGTACTCACAATTAAAATCAAGAGGCAGGGCAGACCAATGGTTCATCTAGCCCAGTGTTTCTCAACATGCGATATGCGTACCCTAGGGAGTATGTGGCCTGGCCGTCAATTCCTGCCCATCCGTAGAGGAGGAATCGGCCACTACCACCGGGGATCTCATGTTCCTGCCTGCCCTTGCCCCCACCCCACCAGGCTGAAGCCATTTCCAACATCTCCCCTCCCCCCCCAATGCTGATACCACTTCCAACGATCTCCGCCCTGCCCCCGAAGCCGACACAAGAAACCTTCTTCAAGCTGCACTCACTCCCTTCTGTCTTTACCACAGACCGAAAAAGCCTTGACACGCCTGCCACCTCATTAAACGAACAGGGTCTGACGATACACTGCTCAGAGGAGCCAAATAAAATCCAGTGAAAAGGCCCACTCCGCAACCATGCCAGGGCTCTGTTGAGGTAGTTTCAAGTTTATTAAAAAAAAAAAAAAACCTTTTAAACCGCTTAATCAAATTTCTAAGCGATATACAATATAAAATTTACATAAAAACAGATTAAAAGTCAGGGATACTAGATAAAACCAAAACAACTTAATAAAACACATAATATGACAGATGGACTTACTAAACTAAACTAAACCTTAAATTTATATACCGCATCCTCTCCATGGAAGTGGAGCTCGGCACGGTTTACAAGAACTTATATATAGAATGGAAGAGTAAGGGGGAAAATAGAATTACATGTTAGAGAAGAGCCAAGTTTTCAGTTGCTTGCGGAATAGTTGGAGAGAGCCCAGGTTCCGCAACGGGATAGTAAGGTCATTCCAGAGACCTGTGATTTTGAAGAGAAGAGATTTTCCCAGTTTACCTGCATAGAGAATACCGCGTAGAGAGAAGTAAAACAATAGGAAAAAAAAGGGAAGAACTACAATTGTAAAAGAGAAAGCGAAACAAAAAAGGAAAATACAATAGGTAAGGGTCACGTCAAAAGAGTCCCCAGACTAGGAACGCAAGTGTACTGTGCCAGACACCAGAATGGCCGCTGGGTGAGATTTTCTTCGGAAGGCACATACCCAGGCCGGCTCCCCAGCCCAAGAGGAGATGGAGGAGGTGGTCCAAAGTTCCCACCCCCTCCCCCAGCGTGCTAAGGCACGTGGCGCGCAATGTCCACATTAAATAGATATGGGGCTGGGGAGTCCATCCAAATCGATTTTGAGTCAAATTGATGGTTTTTTGAGGAAGAAATCAAAGTTAGAAAAAAAGCGCCACTGTCACCAATTTGCACCAAAAATGGCAAAAATAAACAAAACCAAAAATAAAAAATTGCGATTTGGGGTCTGGGGAGGTGGGGGACCTGAACCCTACCCACAGAAATTGAAAAAAGAAGTTTAAATCGATCCACAAGCCACCTCCAAAGTTCCTATAGGAAATAATGGAGGTACTCACAGTCTCTGTAATGTCTTTGTCTGTCAACATCAAAGCAGCTGAGTGGAGAAAAAGGACTTTTTTGCCTCAGAAACAGCTCCAAATGCACCAACTTCAACCTCCGCCCCATGGATCCTCTACCATACAATTGGGGGCTGAAAATCAGCCTGCACCTTGAAACCCGAGTGGGTTTCTATTCAGACACACACAGCCTGTGCTAGAATCCTGTGACAGAGTCACTGGTCAGCAGACTTCTATGGGAAAGGACCCCCGGGCACTTGAAGAGAGTGGCACATAGCAGGCTGGCTCCACAGATCCACCAGAGTTTTTCTGTGAAGCTGCAGTCCAGTTCCGCAAGACTGCATCCTTTTCTCTGACAGGGGACCACTGGGGAAGGGTCTCAAGGCACTGAAGCCACCAAAAAATGAACTTTAAGTAAAAAATTAAGAAACAGAAGCAGAGCAACAGCAAAAGACTTCTGCTTGGACTACTTGCAGAAATTGAAAGTAATGCTTGCTGACTCATAGGCTAAGGGGGTGGAACATGTGTTCAGAAAAGATGTAGATTTCTGCAACACCGGACTATGGGTTGGGATTGAACACCTAGGGCTCCTTTTACAAAGGTGTGCTAGTGGTTTTAGTGCGCGCTTAGCCGCTACTGCCTCTTTTTAAGCAGGTGGTAATTTTTTGGCTAGCGTGCACGGTGCATGCGCTAAAAACGCTAGTGTACCTTTGTAAAAGGAGACCCTAGTGTATTGAATCTGGAAGGGACGTAATAGAATTAATGTTGTATATGTGCAATAACCTAGTGTATAAAAATGAGATTTGGACAATTGTATTATGTTTTCCCAACATAACCATTATTAAAACAAGGAGCACTCAGACAGCTCAAGCAGTTCAAAAAGACAATTACCTACCGTTAACAACTGTACCATATCCACAGGCCTCTGTGAAACTGAATGAGAAGACTGTTCTTGCTTCAAAACAGATTGCGGTTCTGAGCGAGGGAGGGATAGTGCAGGAGTCGTTCCAGGACCCAAAGAGTTTGATATAAATAAAGGTTGCTTCTGAACAGTCTGAGTCTGATGTGGGGATGGGAGTTCCTGCTTCATAGAAATGGACACAGGTGACGGGTAGGCGGTTTGAGCAGCGTCCACTTGGGATCCCCGAACATGTTGGATAAGAGGTTCCATTTGTCCTGGATGTCTGTTTCCAGAGGTGTGGTGAAACTGTTCACTTCCTCCTGACTGCGGACCCTTACAGTCCTGAGAAACTTGAGGTGTTTTGCTTCGTACAGGCTGACTAGGGTGTGAATGTTCACCCTCTGATAAACCCTAAAATGTGGATTAAACAAAAATAAAATTAAAAACTTAGAAAGAATGGATAAAGACACCTTTTTACCAATGTTCTCATGTAAGATGACATGTTCGGCCTTCCACCTCTTTTGTGTTATCTCTCGAGAAATTTTTCTAACATAGCATTGTAAAATGAACCAATGGACTGAATTTCAAAATCTCTTGACACAGAAAGAAAAGTCATTTGGAAAGACAAAACACGAAATAAAGCTGTCAAAAAAACCTCAAATGCTAAAATTATTTAAAAATAAATTATAAACACTATCTAACAATTCTAGGCAGTATACATGAATACATACATAAAACAAACATCAACAGACAACAATATTTATTTGGTTCATTTTATATCCCATCCTCCCCAATGAGCTCAAAACAGGTTGCAAAGTTAACATACATAATGCATAGACAGAATGTTCATTTACATGTGTATGGTAGTCTTAGGGGTCCTTTTATCAAGCCGCGCTAGCAGGGTTAGCGCGTCGGACATTTCATCACGCACAAACCCCCGCAGCCGGCAAAAAAACTAACACCTGCTCAATGTAGACGTTAGCGGCTAGCGTAGCAGGCGGTTTAACGTGTGTTACTGCGCACATTAAACCCCTACCGCAGCTTGATAAAAGGACCCCTTAGTGTTAGTCTTGAACTGAAGAACTGAGGAAGATCGATAAGTATATTTTTTGGCAGATTATGAAGTTAAATTGGAAGTTTTAATATTTTATCTCATTAGGAATTTTATTCTATAATAGCATCTTTTAACAAATATCGACTGGTATTGGGTCTACTATATCTGATTTGTTATAAAACTGGTGTAGTGACGAGCGATTCTTTGAACCTATCCCAGTTCTGCCAATTAAAGGGTTAACAAGACAGACAGGCAGACAGAAGAACACCTCGCTTTGGGATACAAACAGACAAAAAAAAAAGGCAAGGGAGGTGTCTTTTCAACCAAAGATAAAGTCTTTATTTGATACACACTGTATCAAATAAAGACTTTATCTTTGGTTGAAAAGACACCTCCCTTGACTTTTTTTCATCTGACCAATTAAAGGATTAAAACATACTAGAATGGTGTCTAGTGTGAAATGCTTAAAACTATGGGCATCCAAAAGCATCTTCTCCACAGACCTCAATTATGACTCGGATAATATGCTCTCAGTGTCATAGCTAATTGTGCGTCATTGTTCAATGCTTTATGAATTACAAGTACTGTATTACTTTAAACTGAAAAAGTGTATTGGGAGTCAATGGAGCTCCTTCAAAATTGAGGCAACATGACATGAATGGGGGTACCCAGCTGCATTTTGTGCAACCTGTAGAGCTTGTAATGGATGCTTTGGCAGGCCTAATAATACAAAACTTGGAAGAAAGGACTGATATTTCACAACAAAAACAATGGATCCGAAGACACAGAAAATGGAACAAATGTTCTGGATGGTCAGGAAACTTCTGGTGCAAAACTTTGAACTATAACTTTCTTTATGGCAAACGTCAGCTCCTCTCGCTGTGAGCGGTCGTTGTCAGTAGCTGCATTTTCCATAAAGAAAGTTATAGTTCCTTGGAATTGTGTCACTCACCTACAGTAATTTTGCATAATCTCAGGTTATGCATCATCAGGACCCCTGAGGAAGGCAAAATACTGCTGAAACATGACCCTTGTAGGGTCCAGTTTTTATGATAAACCCTGTGAGCATTAATCATATGGTGAAATTATTGTATAACTCTGACACAGACTTTTGGCATCCAAAAGCTTTTCACTGTTATCATATGACTTTCTGAGATTAATAAAATTTTGCACTAGACGTTTCCTGACCATCCAGAACATTTGTTCCACTTTCTGTGTCTTCAGGCCTATTAATACAGCATTACAATAATCAAATATTGGAAAAACCAATGCCTGTAAAACAGATCAAAAGTTATCAGCAGATTTAACAGGCTTCTTTAATCTACAAATTAAATTTAACCTTATAAAGGTCTTTTGTACCACATTGCTTACTTGAGGCTTTGAAGATGATGAAGAACCAACAGTGACCCCCCCTTCCCCCATATGATGACACAAATACAATTGGCACCGAGATATCATCCATTAGTACACAAGAAACTTTTAACAGTCAGTGGGTGTCTAGCTTCAGTAGGTAGTACTGGATATTAATCTAGTTATAAAACATATATACTACAGAAATATAGAAAAATTAAGGCAGTTAAAGACCATATGGCCTATCTAGACTGCCTATCCACACCATCTACTATTCCTTCCTCTTCCTTAGAGATCTGATGTACTTGTCCCAAGCTTTCTTGAATTTAAATACCGTTTCATCTCCACCACCTCTATCATCTTATAAAATAGTCATTCAAATTAGCTTACAATTTTAAAAAGTACATACAATAATTAACCTCCTCTCACCAAGTATACAACTGTTTCCTAAATTACTTCAAAGTTGAACATCTCCCCATAATCATCCAGGAGCTTGTTCTATGTTTCAGGTACCAGCACCATAAATGCTCTAGAACACTGGTTCCCAACCCTGTCCTGGAGGACCACCAGCCAGTTAGGCTTTTAGGATAACCCTAATGAATATGCATAAGAGAGATTTGCATATAATGGAGGTGACAGGCATGCAAATCTGCTCCATGCATATTTATTAGGGCTATCCTGAAAACCTGACTGGCAAGGGGGTACTCCAGGACTGGGATGGGAAGGGGGGGATTAGCATACCATCCCTATCTATTGGAAAAGATATTATCAAGGCAAGAACCTAATCTCCTTTTCCAGTAAATATGGTCTTTATCTGTTGAAATGTAGGGATGTACCTAAGCAGTCTCCAACTCTAGAATAGGATAGATGAGCTTCCTTAAAGCGGCATCTTCCTGTGCTATGTCCACCTGTAGAATTTTGGTGAAGATATGAAGGGAGGACCAGGATACTGATCTACAAATCTTCTTGGTGGAATTGCCCAAGTTTCCGCCCAAAAGGAGGCCACTCCTCTTATTGAATGCCCCATCACCGTGACAGGCGATTGTTTGCCAAAATTGATATATGCAGAAGATATCGCTCTACAAATCCATCTAGAGATAGAGATAGAGAGATGGTCTCTCTCATCTCACCTAACTGGTTAACATAAAAATATACAAAGATGGATAGGCAAATGGCTGGAGAACAGAAAACAGAGAGTGGGCATAAATGGGAAGTTCTCCAACTGGGAGAAAGTGACTAGTGGTGTACCCCAGGGCTCGGTACTTGGGCCGATCTTATTTAATATTTATATCAATGACCTAGAAGAAGGAACATCCAGTGAGACCATCAAGTTTGCAGACGACACAAAGCTATGCCAGGCAGTCAGATCGCAGAAGGATAGTGAGGAACTCCAGAGCGACTTGTGTCAGTTAGAGAAATGGGCGGAGAAATGGCAGATGAAGTTTAATGTGGAGAAATGCAAAGTAATGCATTTAGGCAGTAAGAATAAGGAACACGAGTATAGAATGCCAGGTGCAACTCTGGATAAGAGCGAACAAGAAAAGGACCTGGATGTACTGATAGATAGGACCCTGAAACCATCAGCACAATGTGCGGCGGCAGCAAAGAAAGCAAATAGAATGTTGGCCATGATAAAGAAGGGAATCACGAGTAGATCGGAGAGGGTCATAATGCCGCTTTGTAGAGCAATGGTCAGACCCCACTTGGAATACTGCGTCCAACATTGATCTCCCAAACTAAAGAAGGATATAAAACTGCTGGAGAGAGTGCAGAGACGAGCAACGAAACTAGTAAAAGGGATGGAGAGACTGGAATACGAGGATCGACTTAAGAGACTGGGATTGTTCTCCCTTGAGAAAAGGAGACTGCGAGGGGATATGATCAAGACCTTCAAAATACTGAAAGGAATCGACAAAATAGAGCAAAAAAAATTATTTACATTGTCCAATTTGACACGGACAAGAGGACACGGAATGAAGCTAAGGGGGGACAAGTTCAGGATAAATATCAGGAAGTTCTGCTTCACGCAGAGTGGTTGACTCCTGGAATGCTCTCCCAGAGGAGGTTATTGCGGAATCGACCGTCCTAGGATTCAAAAGCAAACTAGATGCACAGCTCCTTACGAGAGGCATAGAAAGATATGGGTGACTAAAAATTACACACTCTATAGTGGGAATACCACTCAATTATATTCAATTATTTTGAACGTTACCTAAAACTTCTACTAGAAAAAGAATTATCTTAAATATCTTTTAATTCTAAAAATTTTTACATATAAATACACATTACAATATATCAACCACACAGGCACAGGATATCAAAATTGCACAACAAATCAGCAAATTACTCCTTTAAAAAACAGTCACTCCATAACAATGTGGTTGATATATTGTAATGTGTATTTATATGTAAAAATTTTTAGAATTAAAAGATATTTAAGATAAACAATTCTTTTTCTAGTAGAAGTTTTGACTAAAAATTACGCCAGATGTATACCTGGCAGGGCTTCCGCGTGTGCGGATCGCCGGACCTGATGGACCGAAGGACTGATCCGGAGATGGCGCTTCTTATGTTCTTATGTTATATGATCTGAAAGTTAAAACTCAGTCACCTCCAAGTAATGCAATAGAACTCTCTGGATGTCCAAAATCTTTAAGGCCTTGTCTTTCTTTTTGGCCCTTGTGGTATAAAATGCTGGCAGTGTAACCTCTTCGTTGACATTAAACAACGTCCATGGAAAGTTAGTTTCCTGCACTTTAGTCAGATAAGGATTTTTCCTAATTAATTAATTTGAATTATATATGTTCTACTCTTAATTATGGATCCAATAAAATTGAGGACTAGTGTGAGATTAGCTAGGTTAGTATTTTCTTGTAGTAATATTAATTTTGCAATTTTAGTTTAATATGTTGTTTGATCTCACTTTACTGTACAAGATGTATATGCTTGAAATATTGTAAAATTTTATAAATAAATAAAAAAAAAAAAAAAAAAAAAAAAAAAAAAAAAAAAAAAGGATATCATATTATATCAATTAAATCATATACATTACATTATACATTTTCAAAATCACTGTCTCCTTTTACTGGTTTCTTTCCTCATACCATGTCACCCCATTCACTCAAATTTTCAGTTATTTTGCTGCCAGACAGAGAGATGAACAGATAGACAAACACTCAACCACTAACCACATTTCTATAAAGGGTTGAAATAGTAGTTTAAAACAAACAAACAAACCATGCTTCTTAGTTGTCCTGCTATGAAAGCTCAGAGATGTCCAGCACATATAAGTACATAAGAAAAATTACTGAGAATTCAACCATAAATCTCTCACCTGGGATGGTGTTATGCTGCGGGAAGAGAGGCCAATGGACGATGCACCAGGAAAAGGAGTATGCGCTAGTTGAGTTGCTGTATGGTAGGATCTTATGTCACTGTACACAGATCGATAATCATGAAACGAGCTCCCAGAAGGATGAATAAGAGGTACACCATGGGGTACGACGACAGGTTGAGTTAAAGAAATGCCAGTCAGTTGAGAGCTTGAAGGGACACTGAGAAGCCGGGACTCGCTGTGTGGAGAATGGGCCAGTTTGACTTCAGGTACTTTGTCTTTCCCAGGCTGTGGTGTTTTACTGGCAGGTGGTGTTTTCACAGACCCTTCTGGAGTCCTGGATTGCCTTGTTTCAGGGTGGTGATCACCTACAGCTGCCAAATGAGAGTGCATCATCATCCTTACATCTCGGGGAACACTGTATGGATCAAGTCTCATTCCTGAAGAAGGGAGATGGTAGTCTGGCTGCATCACTAGTACATCAGATTGTACAGGTGCTGATCCTCTACAGACAGAATGGTGGTAGTGCATGTCATCATCTGGGGGATGCTGCGAAGATAGTGGAGGCATGACCATGTCTCTGATGGGAGCTGGCTGAGGGGTGCTTGACCTCTGGGGTCTAATGTCAATCTGGGGCTGTAGAGCTGCTCTAGGAGAATGTAGTGCTTCTGGTCTGATGCCATATGGCATTCCAGGCAGAGGAGGTGTATTCATTCTTACATCACCTTGGGACAAATGGCTGAGGGACACTGGCTGGGTCACACTATGAGGGGGCATGATAACTGTCTGCTCTGGATGCATGTTGGATATGTACTGAGGCACAGAGATTCCTGGACCCAATGTAACAGTATTGCTAGTTAAGGCAGCAGAAGAGGTAACACTAGGATGACAAGCCCTGGGAAAAGGAGACTGAGAATGTCCACTAGTACGAGGAGAGTGTGGTTCTTGTTTCACTATCCCCATATGAGGAAGGGCACGTTCTGCTGGGGTGCTGGGCCCTGAACGACCATGATTAACTTCTGAATGGATTTTACCAGATATGGAAGGGTGATGTGGACTGAGGCCTGGGCTTAAGTTTGTTGGTTGTAGCACTTTAGACTCCACTTTCAGTGTAGTAGGATCTACTATCTTTTTACTTGTAGAAGATACACTTTGAGAGTGTATTATCTGGTTATGTACTAGAACTGGTGGTGTGTTCACAGACTGGGAAAGAACTTTAACAGCGCAAGGTTGTGAAACAGAGTTTAGGCCAGAAACATGGCATGATTCTGTCTTTTCAGAGGAATGATCCTGCTTCACAGATATTACAGGCGATGCACTGTATGGTTGAGATCCTAAGACCAATGAAGAATGGGTAGCAACATAACCTGAAGATGGAGCAGCTTTTGATGTTGGCTGAGACGGTACAATAGGTTCCTGTTTAATCTGAGATTTAGATACAGACTGCTGAAACTCTATATCTACAGCACTGGCTGGGGGAATCTGACTGATCTTGGCACTAATTCGTTGAGGCCCTTCTGGCTTCTGCCCTGAATGACTCAATACCACAATACCCTCTGAAGTCTTTACTCGCAAGCCTGGACTAGAACCAGCTTCCACAGGCCTATCTTCAATAATGGACATAGCTGATTTCATGCAGGACCTATTGTCATTTGTACTTGCTCTCTGCTTGTATTTTGGTGAAGGAATGGTGGGAGGAGCTGACTGAGGCGGTTGCTTTATCAATGTTATCCTTGGATTATCATCAAAGTCAAAGCTATGGGACATCCGACTGATAACTGAAGTGGCTTTTGGAGCAATGACTGTGGTTATTTTTTCCTTTTCAATGAAAACAGGTGCCTCAGCAGCAGGAGGAACCACAGCATTGGTAGCAGGAACAGCTGTTTTTTCCTCCGATACTGGTTTTATGGCCTCTACTGGTGGATGAGATGGCTCCTCCACATGAGGTGCACTAACTGGCTCAGCTATAGAAGTAGTAACAATTGTAGCTGTAATACCTGATGGTGAAACATATTTTGGTTCCATAAGAATCTTCCTCAAGGTGCTTGAATTTGTATCAATATCAGAAGCCTTGGTGTCAGGAGGCATAGCTGGTGGTGGTGTAGAGCGAGCAAGAGATTCCTCATGCCTTGATATCCATTCTGAAATAATTCCAGTAGTGGAATGATGTGGAACTAATCCAGCAGGGACAGGAGTTGGTAGTTTTGCTGCTGAGGCAGAAGGGCCTATAGGAACAGTTATACTTGATGATTTTGCAGATGTTCTGGATGCATTTTCAATACCTGACTGTAAGTTGAAACTTGTTTGGCTTGCATCATCCACTGAAAGAGAGAGAGGTGGCAGGTCCACAGGAGCTGATCCTTTAGCAGAAACTTTTTCTTCAGGATCAGGATCAAGAGAAATGGTCTCAGTGATTATTTTCATGCTTTGTTCAGAAAGTGCTGGAAGTATGCTTTTGTTATTCTTTTCATCTTTCAAAACTTCTTCTGATACTGATTTGACTTCCTTCCTGAATGGAGACCTGCCATGCGTGCTTCCAAGATCAAAAGTGTTGGTATCCAGAGTTTCTACTTTCTTATTTGCATTCCTTCTACGCCTCTGGCGAGTTGTCTTCAAACGGCCCTTTTCTTTTTGAGGAGCATCAGCCTCTTGCAGGGGTTCTGCTTCTTGTGCAGAATTTGAAGATTCACTAAAACTTGTATATCTCTCTTTAACATCTGTGGTTTCTCGCACTGCCATAGAAGCAGAAGCAGTTACTGAACTCTCTGTGCTGTTAGCTTCTGATTCTAAGATATTGCTTACTGCCTGATCAGTTTCAGGCTCCATTTCTTCTTGCTGTGATGGCACCACCACAGGGCCTGCTGGAACATCTGAGTCAGCTTCAGTAGGATATGTTGGTGCAGCTGGAAAGCTTTCGGTATCAGTAGAAATATCAGAGATAATGGAACCAATTGCTGCTGCAAGTTCAGTTTCATTAGCCTGATGTGCAGGCTTGTCTCCTTCTTCCTCCTGGCGAACCTCAGACACATCAGTTGCCTGATCCTTATAAGCAGGAAGAGTTGGGGTTTCAGTAAGCTTTGCAATGTTCTGAACAGCCTGTTCAAGTTCAATTTGCCTTGCTAACTGGGCAGCTTCAGGAGAGAGATTGGGTTCATGTATTACATCTATTTCAGGTGTATCTGGGAATGACATCTGTGGTTCAATTTTTATGAAAGGGGGCGACACATTATCTTCTTTTATGGGGCTTTTTATTTTCCCTGGAGACTCTGTCATAGGTTCAGCATCCTCTTCACTTGGCCTCAAAGCACCTTTGACTTCATCTACATTGAGACGTATTTCTACATTTTTTAAACGCAGTTCTTGCTCTAAAGTTGTTTTAGCACTTCTAGGTCTCCCAATTTTGGATTTGATAACCTTCTCAGGTGCTTTTTTCTCAATAGATTCAATTGACGAAACATCGGGAATACTTTTACCTGTCTCCATGTCCTTTTTATCACGTTTCTGCTCTGATGTTTGTTCGTCTTTCAGAGATTTCACTTTATTGTTATCATTACCCTCAAGAAAGGATTTTTGGGTAGCATCTTCACTTGATTCTGCTGAAATATCTTGTATTTTTGTTTCACTTTTTCCTTTTTTCCCTGATTGACTACTAGTAAATGAAGGATGACTGTGTGTCTGTTTCTGAGACCTTGGGGACCTCCATCCTTCTACAGGTTTTGGTATATCAACTATCTCTTTAGTTTCAACCTCTTCCACCTCTTGCTTTGCTTTTTCCACTTTAATGGGCAATATTTCTTCTGCAGGTTTGCGGCGTGATTTTGGAGGTCTTCCTCTTCTTGGTGGGTTAGGTACAGTTACAACAGTTTCTTGTGGTTCTTTTTCTACTCTCTTTCTCGTAGTCCTCAGTGGCTCTACTGGCTCTCTTTGCAAAGTAGGTCCATCACAGTCTCCTGTGCTAGCATACACTGATCTTACATTTCGACGCCTAGTTCGACCAACTGGTAAACTCAGCTCTGTGATTTCAGGCTCCACTGCAGAGCTGGGTTGTTTACCAGCATTTCTTGAACCTTTTTCTGTCTCCATTTTCATTTCTAAAAGTTTCTGAGCTTCACCACGTGGAGAAGTTGATCGATTACGCTTTTCACGGTCAATTCTTTCGCTCTTCCTTGTGGCAGGTTTTTCAGTTATTTTGGCAGTTGATGTCTGTACAGGAGTCTTTGAACGTTTGCTTTTGTATGATTTTTTATCTTTTACAATTACAGGGGGTTCAATTTCCATGTCATTATCAGAAACATGAGGTGGCATCTCTGTTATACCCTCTAATTTCTGACTTGCACTAGGATCACTATTACCAGTAGTCAAAGATTTGTCTTCCTTAGTCTCACTAGGCTCCTCTTTTTGAATTAGTTTGGAAAGTTTTATGCTGGGCTCTGCAGGTTCTGCATCCACACTGATGTCTGCCTCAGAAAATGATGTGCCTGGGGTAGGTGGCTTGGTATCTAAATATATAGCATGCTCTATTGGTATGGAGTCTTCAGGTGGCAGAGGTGCTAAAACAATTTCTTTTTTTTCTTCCACAACTGCAGCAGGTTTTAATAACTCTGGAAGATCAATTGTAATAGAAGTAGCAGGCTCAGGTACAGGTTTTGATTCTTCTGGTTTATGTACCACTGCTAATTCTTCTCTTGTTGAAAGTACATCACTTGATGCTTTTTCACTTACAATATTCTCAGAAACCAATGGTGTAGACTCTTGTGCTGGAGCTGTAATTGAAGGTAACAATGGAGCTATAACTGGATGTGGGAGTGGAACTGTGGCTAGACAGGGTGCTGTTAATGAGGAAGATTTAAGTTCTGATTCTTTAGTATCAGACATTGAATCTGGTGTCTTAGGTTGGCTCTCTTCTTGTTTTTCAGCTTCTTTGGGTTTTTTGTCCTTGTCCTTTTCTTTTTGTTGCATTCGTGTTAGTTCAATAAACCTGCTATGAAATAAAACAACTGGTTCCTGCACAAAATCAGTTACATTATTTGCTCCATCAGAAGACATTTGCCTCCCACAAAGCCTACTGGACATGAAGTCAACTTCATCATCTTTTCTTTCTAGATGCTGTAAGCGCTTGGAGTCTTGTTCAAAGATGGAGCTATGTAAAAATCGAGATGCAAATAATTCTTGCCTTTCTTGCTCTTCCTCTTTGTGGTCCTCCTTCTTATCATCCAGCTTTCCTTCGGAATCTGTTCTAATTTTTTTCTTTTTCATATACCATGATGGGATAGGTCTTGGAGCAGAATCAACCTTCTCTTTGTCTTTGTTGTTTCTGAAACTAGCAAATCTGGAGTCCCAGTCTAAAAAAGACCAATTTTCTTCTCTGGATGAAGAGAGAGATTTTGCTCTTTCAAGCAGGGCCTTGGTATCTGGTGTGATTGTTTTATCCAATGCAAAAGAGTAGAATTTGTTTCTCTCTGAAGAGCTGGAAAGCCTTTCATCTCTTTCACGTGGCTTCTCATCTCCATCTCGTAGCAAAAAAGAAAATCTGGAGCTTTCCAATAAAGATGACACTTTAGGAGAATGTGATTTGCTATCATTTTCCTCCTCAGAGTCTGAAGGTACCTCTCCAGGTTCCAGATCCTGTAAGGATCGTTTTCGTATGCTCTCTCTTTTCACCACACTGCTTGGGAAGCTGACATCCCTACTAGGTTCCTGTTTCACTTGACAGTCCCATTTATTTGATTCTTCTTCAGAACTGAGAATGGTCACTTTGACTTTATCTATTATCTGTTCTCTCTTGCTAGAATCATATGGGTTAAATTTCAGTGAATCCTCCCTAACCATCATATTAATACAAGACAGGCCCTTTTCATCTGTTTTTGGTGACTCTTTGATTTCTTTCACTGGTAACAGCTTAAGGGAATCTAGTGTGTCTTCATCATGATATGGAAAAAGCCTAAGGCTTGGAGAACATGCAGTCTTTTCAGAATCCTCAGTCTGGCGAGAGCTTCTATAATTTCTCTCTCTTTTAGTGTTAATTTCAAACTCATAATGATCTGTCTTTTTCCTTTTACTAGGAGGAGAATCATCTGTAACATCTTGAGGGGGTTTGCCCACCTCATGCACAAGACTACGTTTCTCATACTCATCTATTTCTTTCTTAGGACTGCCAAACTTCTCAGATTTTGCTATCTCTATTTCCATCTGCTGTTTGAGTCGTCGGCTTTGTTCCATTTGCTTCCGGTAGCTTTGTGTGTGATCAATGTCTATACCTATCTTTTCTTCTAGATCTTTTGACAGAGATTTCTCTTGGCCAAGTTTATGATCATGCAACTCTTCAGGAAGTCCACAGTAATTTTTCCTCCCACTTTCTTTCATTAGTTCTTTTTCTGTTTCTTGATCATCTGTTAGCCTATGCTGTGGTTTTATGAGTTTCCTGATTGGAATTTCTTGAGGTTCTAAAAGCTCATCAGCTGGCTCTCCCAATCTGGACTGCAGATCTAAACTGGTACGCAAACCCATCCCTACTATAATATTAGTGGATTCCTGACCATCTTTGGGGCTGGAACTGGCCATATACCTTTCGGGTTTGATTTTTCTTAATTCTCTTTTAAGCAGTTCTTTCCTCAAGGGTTTTCTTTCGAGTTCAACATCTCTTAATGTGATGGATTCTTTGAAGGAATTTATCATATCAGGTTGCTTTTTTAAGCCCAGACGTGCATCATCTTCATCTTGGCTGCCTCTCTTTATTTCTAGTTTTTGCCTATCAGGTTTTAGGCTTACATCAGCAAACCGTCTTTTACGAGCTTCAAGTTTGTCCAGATCTATTGCATTAGATCCTTCCATTGTTTGCTCTCCTTTAATATGCTTCTTTGCTTTTAGTTTTCCTTCTTTGTCTACTACCTCCACGTGGCTGGCAAGCACTTTTTCTTTTACCATTTTACTCCTGATAGCTTCTGGTTTACCTTGGTCAACTTTTGGCTGATCAACTCGAGGTATCTGGACTTTCTGTTCAAGAGATGGGGACTTGACTGTCTCATTATCAAGTTTTCCTCGCAATTTATCCAGGGCAAGTGGATCCACTACTTTCCCTTCCTTTTCTTTCACTCGTGTCAAAACTACACATGGCATTAATTCTAAGCGATTTTTAGATGATGTGCCTTCTTTGTCAACTTTCTCCTTAATTGGTTGTTTACTACTGCCTTTTATTTTTTCAGGTGTAGGCTCTCTTTCATTTTCCTGATCAGTTTCAGATGACTGAGAGCTTGGTGAATGAACTTTTGCTTTTCGTTTTAATTTATCACTTTTATCCTTTTCTGTTTTCTCAGGCTTCTCCTTTCTCACTATACGTTTTTCCTTGTCACTCCTTTCTTGGTCAAAAGGGCGTTCTTTATCTATTTTTTCATTCTTGACATACCGTTCTACGCGGGTTTTGTCAAGTTTATCAAATCTTGGAGGAGAAAGTGAACTACAGCTTCCACTGTGATCTGAGGAGCGGCTGTATATTCTACGCTCGGAGTCACTCTGCAGTCTTTCAGACTGTGAAGGAGATGCTCCAGGGCTCTGAGGCCGCCTTGAATGAACTGGACTTTGACTGCGTTCAGCTGGCCTCCTTTCATGATCCCTATCTCGGTCAGATTCAAATCGTTCTCTCTCTCTTTCACGTTCCCTCTGTCTGTAACTGTACTCCCTTATGTCTTGTTCATAAGGATCTCTGTAATCTCTATATTCCCTTGGGTCCTCAAAATATCGAGGATCATAATACTCTCCCTGGTAAGGATCCCAGTCTGCATAAAATTCTCTGCTTCGTGCTGGGTATTCTCTCCTAGGGTCTTCTGGGAATGTGCCTGGTGCTCGAACAGTGTCATAATATGTACGATCTGCGGTATATTCATGATATGATCCTCTTCGGGTCTCTTCTCCTCTGTCAACAACAAAAAGACATAGTGGTCAGATATCTCTATTTTCAATGTCTATTATATGTGCCAATTATTACAATTTGGCAGTATATTAAATCAAGGAAATAAAAATAAAAATTATACTCCACAGGCATTAAAACAGTAACAATCCACCAATTTCATATTTTTATTCTGGCATTAAAACAGTAACAAGCCAAGGAGCTTTACAACAAATTCAACCACTGAGAGGGGACATGCTAGAAACATTCAAGATACTGAAGGGAATAGACTTAGTAGATAAAGATAGGTTGTTCACCCTCTCCAAGGTAGGGAGAACGAGAGGGAACTCTAAAGTTAAAAGGGGATAGATTCTGTATAAACGTAAGAAAGTTCTTCTTCACCCAGAGAGTGGTGGAAAACTGGAACGCTCTTCCGGAGGCTGTTAAAAGGGAAAACACCCTCCAAGGATTTAAGACATAGTTGGACGGGTTCCTGTTGAACCGGAACGTAAGCAGGTACGACTGGTCTCAGGACACAGGTCTTTGACCTGGGGGCCACCGCAGAAGCGGACTGCTGGGCACAATGGACCACTGGTCTGACCCAGCAGCGGCAAATTCTTATGTTCCATATAAATACAAGACAAAATTAGCCTCTTGGATGTATGAGAGTATCGTCAAAGGCACTGAGAATAAGCATTACTTTTTTGAATTGAACTTGATGACACACCTCATCCCAAACACAGTCTCAAGATGAGTTACACAACTATAATAAAAAATACTTCCTTTACGAAGTTCTAATTTAATAATACAAACTGTTGCCTTTATCTCATTTTCCAAACTTGAAATTTCATTTACATAATCTTTGAAAATTTTAGCTTGTTGGTAGTTTCCCTATGGAAAGTCAAAGGCTCTTTTCATAAACCAATAAAAATACATTTCATGGAAATCAATAAATTGACATCCAGGGCTGGGAGGGGCCTAAGGCCCTGATTGGTCTGAATACATGGGCCTTAGTTATCCTGGCCAATCAGAGTCTTAGGCCCCACTCCCACTGCATTCCAGGATGCACCAGAAAAGGGAAGGTCCACCATTTTGCAGTTGGGGCCTGCAGGCAGGAGGGAGTGCGCATCCCTCCTGCCAGATTTCAACAACCCCCCAGCAGTCCACAAGGGCTTTCTTTTGGTGACTTTAATGGGATGGTGGGAGGGTCAAAAGGGGAGACCTTTGTGTTGGAGGGGAGTGTGCAGATGTGAGGGGTATCCTTGAGCTGGGGGGTCTGACCTGAACCCCCCCAGCCCCTTCTTTGGGGACTTTTGTGGGGTGGTGGGGCAGCCCGGTTCACTAAAACATACCTATCTTGAAATGGATCGATTGATCTAATGCCTTTTAACTTCCTTAATTGTTGAAATTTGATTTGTTTTGATATATTGACATTTTATATTGGGGGATATTAATGATGTTGTCTAGTTATGTCTATGTTATATTTAGAAACCGCAGGGAAATAAGATTTTATGTATGTGATATGTAAACCGATAGTTGTATGCGGTATATTAATTTTTTACTAAATAAATAAAAAATAAATCCCTCCTAACAAGGATCCTTATGTGTGTGTGGGGGGGGGGAGGGTTTGCAATTTTCAGGGGGAGCTGGCACATTTTTGTTCTTTCTTTTAATGGGGACAGGTATTGTGCATGTGTAACACAAAGCCTTTGAAAGTGTTCCAAACAGACATCTAATAGAGAATGACACGGTGGCTGTTACCCGCGGTAAGCCGTGGGCAACCCACCGAAACGTTGGAGGGGTAAACAGTGTTCACCGCAGCTACGGGGACAAGGCCATTCACTGCCCCGTGGAGCGGTGAATGGCTTTGTCTCCGCAGTTAAGGGAGGGAACGCACATGGTCACCGATCGCAATCTCTCCTCCTTACTGATAGCTACTGCCCGATCGCTGCCGCTCAAGCATCTCCCTTCCTCCTTATGGATCGCCACCTGAGCATCTTTCTCCCTGCCCCTTACCTTCACGGCAGGCAATTTCTCTAAATGTGCTTCCTATGAGCAGCCAGAACGTTGAAATCGTGTGTGGCTGCAGGAAAGGTCATCTCTGACGCAACCGGAAGATGCAACCGGAACTTTCCTGCAGCCACACATTATTTCAACGCTCCGGCTGCTTGTAAGAAGCACATTTAGAAATTGACTGCCGTGAAGGTAAGGGGCAGGGAGGGAGAAAAGGAGTAAAGGTGGGGTGGAGAAGAACAGACGCTGAAGGGAACTGGGGAAGGTGGAGTGGAGAGGAACAGACGCTGAAGGGAACTGGGGAAGGTGGGGTGGAGAGGAACATACACTAAAGGGAACTGGGAAGGTGGGGTGGAGAGGAACAGACGTTCAAGGGAAGTAGAGAAAGGTGGGGTGCAGAGGAACAGAAGCTGAAAGGAACTGGGGAAGGGGTGGTGGAGAGGAACAGATGCTGAAGGGAACTGGGGAAGGTGGGGTGGAGAGGAACAGACGCTGAAGGGAACTGGGGAAGATGGGGTAGAGGAACAAACGCTGAAGGGAACTGGGGAAGGTGGGGTGGAGAGGAACAGACGCTGAAGGGAACTGGGGAAGGTGGGGTGGAGAGGAACAGATGCTGCAGGGAACTGGGGGAAGTGGGGTGGAAATGAACAGACACTGCAGGGAATTGGGGGAGGTGGGGTGAAGATGGACAGACGCTGAAGGGAAGGTGGGGTGGAGAGGAACAGACACTGAAGGGAACTGGGGAAGAGAGAGATTCTAGACTATGGGGGGAGCGGAGAGAAGAATATGGTGCCAGACCAACTGGGGGTGGGGGTGGAGGGAGAGATGGAAGGGAGAGGCACAATAACAGAGCATATGGAAGAGACAAAGAAGGCAGACAGTGGATGGAAGGAAATGAATGAGGAGAAGATGAGGAAAGCAGAAGCCAGACAACAAAGGTAGAAAAAAAATTTATTTTATTTATCTGGTTTTTTTGCTTTAGGATAAAGTAGCATATTAGTTGTATTGATAAAAATTTATAAACAAAGCCCTGCCAGCTGAACATCTCTTTCTCTAGTTCTGCAGCCAGAACTTTGATTTATAAGGAAGGAATAAGCTAAATATTGCAGTACTAAGGCTTGTATGGATGCTGCGGGGACAGTGGTCGCGGGGATGGGGCGGGGACAGTGGTCGTGGGGACGGGGCAGGGACAAATTTTTTTCCCATGTCATTCTCTAACATCTAATAAATAAACTGATGCTCCTGTATAAGACTCTGGTGAGACCTCATTTAGAATATTGTGTACAATTCTGGAGGCCACACCTTCAAAAGGATATAAAAAGGATGGAGTCGGTTCAGAGGAAGGCTACTAAAATTACATTACATTACATTTCTATTCTGCCAATACCTTGCGGTTCAAGGCGGATTACTAAAAGTTTTCAGAGATTACATAAAAAAGTTTACATAAAAATTTACAGGAATAGCATAAGAGATGTCATAAGAGTTACATAAGAATTACGAGAGTTGTCGTTATCTTAAGGTGATAAATATTGGGTAATAAGAATTACCAAAGAGTTGTCGAGATCTTAAGGTAGTAGTGATGGGTAAATAGAGGCATTTTAGCATTAGTTGGGTAATTAGAAGTGGGGTTTAGGTAGGAACTGGTCGTGTTAGATAGGTTTTATGTATTTTTTGAAGAGTTGGGTTTTAGCATCTTTCTTGAAGGTTTTGTAGTCTGTGGTCGATGACAACAGAATGGTGATTTATCTGTCCAGTTTAGCTGCTTTGGTGGCTATTAGGTTGTCATATGTTTTTTTTCGTTTGACATTTTTGGATGGTGGGTATGTGAAAAGTGAGTGGGTTCTTCTGTGCCTGGATGAAGAGGATTGAGTTAGTCAGTTATTCCTGTAGGTTGGGCTTTCTCCGTTAATGGCTTTGAATAGTAGGCAGTAGAATTTGAAGTGTGCTCTTGCCTGTATTGGGAGCCAGTGAGAGTCATGGTATGCTTCTGTGATGTGGTCATATTTTTTCAATGAGTAGATGAGTCTTAGGGCTGTATTTTGTATAGTTTGTAATTGTTTTATCATGGTCGCTGTACATGGGAGGTAAAGTATGTTGCAGTAGTCTATTAGTCCAATGATAAAGGATTGTACCAACAGTAGGAATTGTTTCCTGTCGAAGAATTTTCGGATTTGTCTTAGATTTCTCATGGTCACGAATGATGCTTTTATTACCTTGTTGATCTGTGGTTACATGGTACAGCCTCTGTCAATTAGTACTCCCAGAAGTTTTAGTGTGGGTTGAATAGGGTATGAGGTCTTCATTATAAAGGCACATGGGGACAGACTTGAAGATCTCAATTTGTATACTTTGGAGGAAAGGCGGAAGAGGTGAAATATGATAGACGCTTAAATACCTACATAATGTAAATGTGCATTAGTCAAGTCTCTTTCATTTGAAAGGAAACTGCAATGAGAGGGCATAGGATGAAGTTAAGAGGTGATAGGCTCCGGAATAATCTAAGGAAACACATTTTACAGAAAGGGTTGTAGATGCATGGAACAGTCTCCCAGAAGAGGTGGTGGAGACAGACTGTGTCTGAATTCAAAAGGGCCTGGGATAGGCACATGGGATCTCTCAAGAGAGAGAAAGAGATCATGGTTACTGCGGATGGACAGACTAGATGGGTCATTTGGCCTTTATGTGCCATCATGTTTCTATATGTCTATCTGTGTCATTATAAAGAAAGAAATGAAAAACCCTTACAGCTAAGTGGCAGGAGGCAGCTTTGGGGCTTTCCCTGCTACTCAGCTGGTCGAGATTCCCTGCTGGCTCTGCACATGTGTGTCACTTTCAAAACAAGCAATGTACCTGGTGAGCCCACCAGGACAGACAAGGGAAAATGCTTGAATACCTGAATAAATTCATGTAAACCGTTCTGAGTTACCTGAGGAGAAATTATAGAAAATTGAACAAATAAAATAAAATATCAAGATACTTGGTCATCTTTGTGGAATAGAATGTCACCTCAGACATGTAGTATTATTTTGAATTTCTTAAATGCAGCTCCTCACGGGGGGGGGGGGGGGGGAGGGTGTGAATTGTTATTGTTTGCTATGTATCTCTGAACCCCTGTGAAGAAACCACATGGGTGGTCTCTCTTGTCATTTGGTTGGATTGCATGTATTTTTCCTTCTGGTGTTTTGACCATTATTGTTATGTAGCAAAAACAATAAAATAAAATTTATAGAAAAAATTATATTGTTTGAATTTTAACACAAATTTAATACTCTTACAGTGAGGTATCTAACTGTATAACTTTTTAAAAGTGTGCACAATTTACAGTCATTTACTAAGTAGCACTGGCAGTTTTCAAATCCAGTCTCAAAGCCTTGAGGACCATAAGAGGATTATTCCAGGAGAAATATCTACACACTCTTTTCCATGCTTTAATAATTTCAAAACTGGATTATTGCAATATTAAATATATATGGGGACCTCAAATAGGAATCTGAAAAGATTGCAAACCCTACAGAATACTGCAATAAAAGTTTTTGGCTTTAAGAAAAAATTTGATAGGATAACGCCCCTTTTTCTGCAATATCATTGGCTACCCATTCGTTATAGAATCCAATTTAAAGCTTTATTTCTTGCGCATAGAGTTTTTTACTCGCTACAGCCTACTTATATATATATTCATATTTGATTCCCTATTCACCATTAAGAACTTTGAGATCTATTCAGGATAATAGAATGGTAATACCCTCTGTTCATAGAGCTAGATGGGAGTCTACTCGAAATAAAGCATTCTATTTTGCAGCTTCAAATTTATGGAATCATATGCCAAGAGAGCTGAGACTAGAGGCAAATTTGAAATCCTTCAAAACTATGTTAAAAACAGTATTTTTTAAAGAAGTATTCGGACGAGTTTTAAATCAATCTGATATTAATCATATATTCTGAATGTTCTAGATCAGGGGTGTCCAACCTTTTGGCTTCCCTGGGCCGCATTGGTAAAAAAAAAATTTTCTGGGGCCGCACAAACGCTGCAGCAAGACAGAGGAGGGAGCCGGCAAGACAGTAAACACCCGGGGGCAGCAGAGGAAAACACTGCATTGCCATCGACCGGGGCCGCACAAAATACTTCATGGGACTGCAGATTGGACACCCTTGTTCTAGATCTTCAGCTAATGGTCTTGGGAAAATATAAAGCTCAATGATAATTATGTGATTTTATTTAGGAATGAATGTTCTTTGTAAGAGTGAATGTTCCTTAGTATGCCTGCTGTTTATATGGATTAAGTCTATACTATCTAATAATGGATTTCCTTTTTATATTTGTTTTATTTTTATTATATTTTGTAAACTGCTTGGACCAGTAAAATTAATAAACCATAACCACTTCTTTGAAGCTGCTTCAAATCTAAACTCCAACCTATATTCTAAGCCCTAATATCTGTCTTATCATCCCTCTGTAATTCTCCCACCTGAGCACAACGATGCATATTTTTCACAAATGATACCCAGCAGGGCTATGGAGACGAAGTCATTAAAATTGTAGAGACTCCAGCATAAACATAAAAACTTACATTAGAATATATAGAAAATTTATCATTTAATTCTTATATATATACGAGGGTATTTAAAAAAAAGTAACAGCAAATTGAATATTTTGAGATATATAATTCAATTAGATATACAAATGTCATTTTTCTACATAATCACCCTCCTTTTTCAACATACTTCTCACACCAATGTACCAATTTCTTTATTCCATTGAAATAAAACTTTTGGTTGTGCCTTCAGCCAGGAATGCACCACTTCTTTGACCTCATCACTTCCAGATCTTCATCTTTTCAAAGCATTCTTCACGGATCCAAACACATGATAATCAGAGGAAGCAAGATCAGGGCTATATGGAGAATGCTGTAAGATCTGAAATCTCAATCTCCGAATGGTGTCAAGAGTTGCTGTGGCCATGTGAGGGTGTGCATTATCATGAAGGAGAAGAACGTCTTTAGACAAAAGTCCTCTGTGAAAGCTCCGTATTTTTGGCTTCAGCTTTTCCTTAAACATTTCACTGTATCAGGCACTATTCACTGTTTCACCCTTTTCCTGATAGTGCTCCAAAATTGGTTCATTCATGAACAGGACCCTTCCAGTGGAGGAATGAGACTTGAACTTCTTTACTGGAGATGATGTTTTGACGCTATTGAGAAGACTGCTGCCTCTTCCTTTCAGACTCATAGTAATGCACCCAGATTTCATCCCCTGTAACGATATGTGCCAGGAAGCCTTCTTCTTCATCGTTATATTGTGCCAAAAAGGCTGTGAAAGTCTACACATGAATAATCTTGTGCTCATCAGTCAGCATCCTAGGCACCCAACATACATACAACTTGCGATACTTGAGAACCTCCGTGTCAATGGTATGTGCGGATCCAATACTGACCAGAACTTCTAAAGAAATGCACCTGTTTTCACAAATAATGGTATCAGCATGCTCCACCTTCTCATCAGTGACGGCCGTGTTAGAACGACCAGAGCGTTCCTCATCAATGATTAATGGTCACCCATTTTTAAACATATCTATCCACTTGTACACTCTTCTCTCGCCAATGCAGGCATCTCCATACTCTTGCAGCATTCCTCTATGAATTTCATGAGGTTTCACACATTTCGACCACAAAAATCTGATGACTGCTCATTGCTCCTCTACTGTGAAAACAACTAAGGGTGCCGCCATTTTATATATGCTGCTCTACTGATTAAGCACACCATGCCATCTATTGGGTAGTGTCAACATTTCCTCTAAGAATGTATCTTCCCTGCGTGGGAGTTTGAAATGCCAAGGGTGTTTGTTTCATGAAATACTGTCAATTTGCTGTTACTTTTTGAAACGTTCATATTTTGTGTTCAGGTTCTTTGTTCAAATAAATATTCTGTGATCAATTAGTCCTAATTTTGTAACAAAGAAATTTCACATTTAGAAACATAGAAGATGACGGCAGATAAGGGCCATAGCCCATCAGGTCTGACTACTCTACTGACCCACCCCCAAGTCTACTATCCTAGGGATCCCACTCCTAGTGACAGGTTCCCTTAGCTTAATCCTCTAAGGGATCCCACATGGGCATCCCATTTGCTCTTAAATTCTTGCACGCTGTTTGCCTTGATCACCTGCACCGGGAGCTTGTTCCAAGGATCAACCACTCTCTTGGTGAAGAAATATTTCCTGGTGTCGCCATGAAATTTCTCGCCCCTGAGTTTGAGCGGATTCCCTCTTGTGGCTGAGGGTCCTTTGAGAAAGAGAATCTCTTCTTCCATCTCGATACGGCCGGTAATATACTTAAATGTCTCGATCATGTCTACTCTCTCCCTACGTTCCTCGAGTGAATACAGCCGCAAATTTTTCAGCCTTTCCTCATACGATAGATCCTTGAGCCCCGAGACCATCCTGGTGGCCATCCGTTGCACATCTTTTTGGTAGTGTGGTCTCCAGAATTGCACACAGTATTCCAAATGAGGCCTCACCATGGTTCTGTATAATGGCATTATGACTTCAGGCTTCCGGCTGACGAAACTCCTGCGGATGCAACCTAACAACTGTCTTGCCTTAGATGAAGCCTTCTCCACATGATCAGCAGTTTTCATGTCTGCGCTGATAATCACTCCCAAGTCTCGTTCTGTTGAAGTTCTAGCTAAGGTCTCACCATTCAAAGTGTAAGTTCTGCACGGATTTCTGCTGCCGAGGTGCATGATCTTGCATTTCTTAGCGTTGAAGCCCAGCTGCCAGGTCGAGGACCAAAGCTCCAACAAATGTAGGTCCTGTGTCATACTATCGGGTGAATTGCCATCTCTCACTATATTGCATAGTTTGGCGTCGTCAGCGAATAATGTTACCTTACCTTGAAGCCCCTGAGTTAGGTCACCTATGAATATGTTGAAAAGGAGCGGGCCCAAGACTGAGCCCTACGGTACTCCACTGGTCACCTCCGATGTTTTAGAGAGGGTACCGTTAACTACCACCCTCTGAAGTGTGCCACTCAGCCAGTCATTGGCCCATGTAGTTAGTGTTTCTCCCAGCCCCATTGATTTCATCTTGCTCAACAGCCTGCGATGCGGGACACTATCGAAAGCTTTGCTGAAGTCTAGGTATACGACGTCCACGGATTCTCCCAAGTCTAACTGTTTTGTTACCCATTCAAAGAAGCTGATGAGATTGGATTGGCAGGACCTACCCTTGGTGAATCTGTGTTGACTGGGATCCCATAGATGCTCCTCATCCAAGATTGCGTCTAATTTACGTTTGATTAGTGTTTCCATGAGTTTGCATACTATTAATGTGAGACTCACCGATCTGTAGTTTGCAGCCTCTGCCCTGCAACCCTTTTTGTGCAGTGGAACGACGTTAGCTGTTTTCCAGTCTATGGGGACTCTCCCCGAACTTAGGGAGAGATTGAAGAGTCCTGATAGCGGTTCTGCCAGGACATCACGCAGCTCACTGAGCACCCTGGGGTGTAGATTGTCCGGTCCCATGGCTTTGTTCACCTTGAGTCTTGCCAGTTCGTAGTAGACGTCGCCAGGTGTGAACTCAAAATTCTGAAACGGGTCTTCCATGCTGGGCCTTGCCTGCAACTGCGGACTGTGCCCCGGTGCTTCGCAGGTGAAGACCGAGCAAAAGTAAATCAAATTGCACTTAGATTTATTATACATAGTAGGAGTCTGAGTCAATGGTTTGGTGTACCAACTCCTCAGCCCTGATACCCAGATCAACTATTATAGGATTTCAGTTAAAAAAATATGGTGCTATGGGCTTTAAATATGGCCTCCAATGGATAATGCTGTCCTCTACTTGTGAAAACAGCCTTAACTATTTCACTTCATGTAGCTTCTTGGAATCTACTAGTCTTGCTTCAACAGCAACTATATTATTTAAGATACAGAATAGAGTATTACCTTAAAAAAAAAGAGAGGGGGAGAGAAATCTATTGCCTATGATTCACTTTCTTACAACTCCAATTTTTTTTAATGAATATTTACATTGAAAAACAAGCATATACAAATACTTGAAAACAGATTCATAGAAAATAGGTAGCCCCATTCATGGTGAGAAAATAAGAATCCCCCCACCACTAGAAAGCAAACTACTAATTATTTAGTCCGTTATCAATTAGAGGCCAAAGAACATAAGAACATAAGAATTGCCATCTCCATCAGACCCTGAGTCCATCAAGTCCGGTGATCCTAATGGGGATGGCAGAGAAGCAAAATTCAGCAGCCAGTTCGCATTACTCAGTTGGAGAGGCTATAGATCCAATTATAACTCCACCACCTTCTTTACCCACAATAAAGTCCAGCAATTGTTTGGGTTAAAAAAACAAAACAAAATTTTAACCACCAAAAGTAACAGTATTTTGCAGGAAATTTCAAAATAAAAGGGGCACTAGAGTAAGGATTCTAAGCCTGTAAGCAAAGAAGTCCTTCTTCTTCTTTGTGACACTTGCAATATATCAGGAAAAATTTGTAATGATGAACCCCCAAATTGCTCATTTATATGTCTGAAATAAGTTCTAAGAATTAAATCTCTTATCAAACTCCAGAGCAAAAGTCACCACATGTGTTGTCCTTTCAACAATCACTTCTAAAATAATTTTCCAAAAAAAATGTGTTAAATCCATCTCACCCCCAGCATTTCCAGTTGGGGTGGAGCTTCCTGGTTTAGTTTTAATGGTAAAATACCGTGCTCTTAAAATTGGGGGTAAACTTTCAGTTGAAATCAATTAACACCTCAAGAAAATATCTATGCACCATCTCAATGGCTGAAATTACTGGGGATCTAGGAAAATTCAAAATTATCAAGTTATTTTTTCCTTTGATAGTTCTCCATAGGCTCTAACCTTTTTTGAATAACAGACCTTTCCTTAACAATGTCCAATTGTAGCTCTTTAACTTGATTAATTTGCTGTTTAATGTTTTTTAATGCTCTCACCATGCTCTGTCAAGACTTCCCACAATCATTCCTCACAACCAAAACAGCTTTTTTTAGGTTGGAGTCCATAGTTTCTATAAACTTCCACAGAGCCTCCATGTTAATTATGGCAGGTTTTACTATCTCTCCGTATTGCAAAGTCTCTTCCCCGAGTTCTCTTCTTTCTTTACTCTCCAAACAGGATACCGTTGTTAGGGTCTTGGTTAGGTTATACATTGAACACACTACACTGAAATCCCTTAGTGGAAAAGTACACAAAATAATAAAGACCAACAATTTCCCACTCTTGTGAAAAAGTGCATATACAATACACTATCCAACTTAACTATCTATTACTGGAAAAAGCCTCAGTCACGGAGCCTACGCAAGTCGTATTCACTGACTAGAAAAGTCCGCGTAGTTGTCCAGCTTCTTTGCTCCAATCATTGGCCTTATTCCAGTCTTTCCTTATTCTAAATTATTTATTTCAATCCCTTATATTTAGTCTCTTTATTTCCTTTTTTTTCTTTTTATATTTTTAACTATAACAATAGCTTATTCTAAAATGGTAACTATCTAAAACTTCTTATCTCTTGCAATATTGTTCATTTAATGCACTAGTTCAGCATAATGAGACTTTGTTTAAACATTTATAGCATTTATAGTAATTTCATTTGTATATTTCAGTAAAATTACTTAGCTTTGTATTAGCACTCGTATTATGTGCACTCAGCGCTGTGTTTCAAATCATGCCAACGTGGCCAGCGTTTCGTGGAGTATTGATCGTAACCACTGCTTCAGGGCCAAATTGTGAAACAAGCCATAGGCTGTGTGAATCCAGCAACAGTCTCTATACAACAGACAAAATGGCGACAGCCTCTTTTTGACTTGCATAGGCTCCGTGACTGAGGCTTTTTCCAGTAATAGATAGTTAAGTTGGATAGTGTATTGTATATGCACTTTTTCATAAGAGTGGGAAATTGTTGGTCTTTATTAGGTTATACATTGAACTGGGTCCCCCAGCCGCTCCTCCAGGGCTCAGCATTTCCGCCTGCTCTTCAGAAGGCATATTTGCCGCCTTCCCTGTGGGACTCAACTCCGATCTGGCTCAACGAAGTCCTGTCAATGCTAAGATTATCTGCCTGGACCAGCGTCTCTCTTGAAGCCAGATATGCCTCCTGAGCAATGCAGGGATTTAATTCTTGAAGAGTAGTTTGTAAAAGCCGCCTCAAAGTCATGGCTGTGGGAGGGCCAGTTCACAGCATGCCTTTGCACTTCCCCATTCCGAAAATGGCTCAGGTAAGCAATGGCGTTCTGATAACTCGCCTCAAGGAGACAGCTCCTCCCGTGCGCCCATCCGACGCCATCTTGCCCCTAAAAGTCTTACAAATCCAATTTTAACCCAACTCCCAAAAAAATTTATAAAGAACTATCTAACTACAGAATTCCTGAAAATCATCAAGTCGAATACCAAGTGCATTTGTAAAGAAGCAGTGCCACCAAATTAAGAACATAAGAATTGCCATACTGGGGCTGCTGAGCAACCTGACAAGGATTTTCAACCTGCAAGCAGGCACCCCTGCAGTTACCACCCGTCAGTCGGCATTGGGAGGGTTGGTACTTGAAGGGATACACTTATATCTTGTAAAGTTTTCTAACTCTGTTTGTGCTGGGAAACACAAACACAGACACAGTTTGTTTTGATTTTGCTGATATGTTCTGAGATAAGATCATTTTATCTTGTTATGAAGTTAGCTGCTTGGGACAATGGAGGTTCGACCCCCACAGCTGTGTTCTGGTTGAGAGAGATAAGGGAAGCTTTAGATAAGACACTGTTGCTAAGACAGTACCTTTAGATTTTAGACAATGAAGCACATATGCTGCTCACCCCCTCCCCCTTGTGTTGGTTACTTTTTTGTAGTTTATGTACCCTTTTCCAAATATGGTTTGTACTCACCTCATCTGCTGATACCACTGACCCATGTAAAAAGGTATAAAACTGGATGTAAGACTAATAATAAACAGGCAATCTCTTTAGGACAAGTCTGAGTATCCTTCCTTCCTAAGGGGACTGCCTCCAGATATCTGAAAGGCGACAGAGTGTGTGCAAGGTGGTTTCGGGACCAAGAAACGGACCCCGTTCGTGTCAGTAGTCTCTCCCAACTTTTAAAACAGCTGAGTGCCGCAGAGATAGAGGGCTGCTGAGCGACCTGACAAGGATTTTCAACCTGCAAGCAGGCACCACCTCAGCATCGGGAGGTTAGGTCCTATTTCCTAAGTTTAAAACAGCTGAGTGCCACGGAGATAGAGGGCTGCTGAGCGAACTGACAAGGATTTTCAACCTGCAAGCAGGCACCCCTGCGGTCATCACATGACTTCAGTCGGCATCAGGAGGGGTGCTGAGTGCCGCAGAACGCAGCTTGCGGACGTGTGCCCACAGCCGCGTGGCCAAAGTGGCAGGTTATGCTCCTTCTGAGCCACTTTGGAGCCATTAGGAGAATTAAGTCGGAACGAGAGTGGAAAAATGGGTAAGAGGAAGGCGAGAGTCATCCCAATAGCCTCATGTGTGGGACCAATGGATTGTCATTTACAACCCATTTCGGCAATATTTTCGGGCCTCAATCTCCTCTGGCAAACCTTCACCTCCATGTCAACCAGCCTTAAATTTGCAAGAGAAAACTGGTTCTACCTCCGTAATTGAAGTGGAACTAGCTTCCCTTAATTTGTCTGATTTGGATTCAGCTCTAACATCACCAGGAAAATCTGTTACAAAGTTAACACCTGTCCAAATGCCTTCAGAACCTGTTATTTCCTTAGAAGGTGATAAGGTTATTACTTGAAAGATGTTTGGATAGTGGTAAATAGAATTGAAAGCTCATTACAGAGCACAGCTGTAAAGCTTTGCCAATTTTCTACTGAAATTACAAAAAAGGTAACTGAGCAAGAAACTCAGTTGGAATTAATGGAAAAAAAGAGTAGATAAGGTAGAAACGTGTTTCTGTGATACAATCATGTGTAACATCTAAAATGAAAGATAACTCCCTAATGCATTTACAGCTGGAAAAAACGGAAAATGCTTTAAGATCTAGGAATCTTCGATTTTTAAACTTTCCTATATCTCATTATTTGTCTCTATTGGAACTTCTGGGGATGTACGTAAGGGATATTCTTCATTATACTCAGGCTGAAGGATTTCAGCCAGATAATCTATACCAGTGTTGTTCAACCACCGATCTGCAGAAATTTTCTGCCAGTCCGCACAGGGCCGGCGAGATCAGGGGAGTCCGATGTTTTGCTTCCCAGCTCTCAATACTTGCCTGCAACAGCACCAGTAGCAGTGATTCACTTAGGCAGCCTTGGGTCTTTTGATGGGTCACGCCACCTCTGAGGAAAGAGGAAGATGTATCATCAGAGGCAAGGCCATGACTCAGCAAAAGCCCCAAGGCTGCCAAAGTGAATCGCTGCACTGACACTATTGGCACTGTTGCAGGCAAGTACTGAGGGGAGCGGAGGGAAGGGGAGGAAGCCATTGTTGAGAGGCTCGGAAGCTGCTGGATAAAGGGAAAGCTGTTACTGGACCTAGAGGGAGGGAGAATGAGAGATGCTGCTGGGAAGGGAGAGGGTTACTGCTGGACAGGGGAGGAGGAAAAAAGGAAGGAGACAGTTGGCAGGGAAATTAGAGGAGGGGAAGGAGTCAGGGTGGAATGGAGAGATCAGATGAGGGAAAGGGGAGAGACAGAGGAATGAGAAAGTAGAGAGAGATTGATGCTGGGAAGGGGGTCAGCAGAGAAATAAGGAGAGAAGGTTTAAGATGCTAGATCTGGTGTAGGAGAGATAAAAATGAAGAGAGCAGTGAAGCTGGAGAGAGGGGGCACAGGCTGGATGGAGAGGGGCATAGAAAGAAGGCAGATACCATATGGAAGTGGGCGAGGGCAGACAGTGGATAGAAGGGGCTGGATTGAAGAGATAGAGAGGGCAAACACTGGAAGGAAGAGAGTGAAAAGATGAAAGCAGAAACGAGAAAATATCAGATTTGAACTATGTATTCTGCTGGAGCTGGTGTTAGACGTAACTGAGACTGCAAAGCCCAGGCAGTGCTTTTTTAGCTTCTAGCTGGCTTAGGGCTCTCTCTGACCAGGGGGCAATTGCCCTTGTTGCACTCCCCTAACACTATTCCTGCCATGAGTGACTGAAGTATTCTGTTAGCTTGATTTTTCTATGTAGCATTCTGTAGTTTTCTTTAGAGGGGGCAGTTTTCTTTAGAGGGGATATATGTGAAGAGAAGGGGAGACAGAGGTTTTGTTGATCCTTGCTCTGCATTATTTGTATTTATAAAATGACAATTGTACAGAATATTGTTTATTTTTATACTTTAATTAAATTAATAACTATTTGAGGCTTGTACGGATGGGATCAGATGGTTTACAAGGACCGAGCTCGCAGGTACTGGGCAGAGACAGGGGTTTTTATTTCAGTCTTAGTAGTTTGTCGGTCCCCAAAATAATTATTTTATTTTCGCCGGTTCATAGGTGTAAAAAGGTTGAAGAACACTGATCTATACTACATACCCAGAAGCTCCAAGGTTGTATCTGAGGAAAGAGGAGTAGACCAGCTTGTGTCCCCTGACAGTTTGAACATATCCCAATTTCTGGAGTCATCTAAAGATTAAATAGCCAAAAGGGCGACATTGCTGGTTACCTTTAAATCTGAGTTAGAGAAGCAAGCCATCTTTAAATTGTATTTCTTAAATAACATAACATCGTACTTATAAACTGCGTAACCGTAAGTTCAACGCAGTTAACAAAAGATTAATAATAAAATGACATAAGAAACATATAAATTAATTCACCAGGTACTTTGAAAAAAGGTAAGTTTTCAATTGAGTTCTAAAATGTTTGTAAGAACAAGTGCTATTCAACAAAGGTTGAAATTTCTTATCGTAGGAAGCAGCCTGGAATGCTAATGTGTGATCCAAAGATTTCTTGCTTTCACAATCCTGAACAGATGAAAAAGAAACAAAGCATGTGATCCTCTTCTATGTTTATAAGATGCTATAAGGAATCTGTCAGTTATATAAATAGAAGCAATACCATACATGACTTTATAACAAAGACAACCCAACTTAAACAAAACACGAGCCTCCACCGGAAACCAGTGCAACTCGTGATAGAAGGGCATCACATGGTCATATTTCTTCAGTATTTTTTATCATTATACTTTTTAAATTGAATTTTCATGGTTTTTTATGTCAGTGTTTAATAAATTATCTCCAGAACATCTGTATCCACAGTTTTTGTTTTCATCGGTGGATTGTTTTCACTGTGGATCATTGGGTCTCCCCATTTTTATTTGTCATATTTCTTCAAATCATAAATCAATTTCACTGCTGTATTCTGAATTAATCTAAGTCTAGCCATTTCTTTATTGGTGCATGTTAAATAGACTATATTACAATAATCAAGAAGACTCAACTACAATGACTGAACTAGAAGTTTGAAAGCAGAAAACTCAAAATATGGTTTTATGGTACGCAACTTCCATAATGTATAATAACCCTTTTGTACTACAGAATCTATTTGCTTTTTCATGGTCAGATGTTGATCAATAACAACTCCCAGTATTTTAATCATCGGATTAATTGTATACGGTATTGAGTCTATAGTAATTGATGGTTCATGTACAATCTTATGTGGAGATGCAACAAAGAACTCGTTCTTATTATGACAGGCTCTGTTTTGTGGACAAAATGTAAACATTTTTTCAGATGTCTCCAAACAAACACAATATAGGAAAAGACAGTTCCTGCAGCTTAAGACTCGGGTCTTAGCTGTGGGGGCTCTATTCTTTCTTAAATTTCCTTGCAAGTGTTTGATGACATATGAGAACAACAAGTATGTTTTTGTTGATCCATCTCAGCTGGAGATATTTCTTCAAGATAAACCTAAGTTAGATATTTTACCTGAAAATAATGCAGTGGTTGATAAGTAAGTGAAATGAAGAATAAGATTAGATACTTGCTTGCTTGCGGATAAGATGTAGTTTATTCCTTTACATATGTGAGTATTTTTGTCGGGTACACAGCAGCCCCAATAATGTGGACTAGATATTGTTTAATTTTTCTTGTGATGTAATATTTTCTTTGACATTTGAATTTTCCTGATTTTGTTTGTTGTAATAAAAGAATAACTTTATAAATTTTTTTTAAAAAAAGAACTGCCATACTGGGACAGATCGAAGGTCCATCGAGCCCAGTATCCTGTTTTCAACAGTGGCCAACCCAGGTCCCAAGTATTTTATTTATTTTAAAAATTTCTATACCGTTTACAGCTAAACGGTTAACAAGATATACATACATAGTTTTAAAACATAATAAAATAAACATACAAACAAGTCTTAAAATTCATAACAAAAAAAATATTAACATAGCTTTGCATTGAAACAGATTAATAGCATGTCATAGACACAGATTAATAGCTTAACTGTGGATCATAAGCAGTTCATTAGGTTTATCAAAAAAGATATGTCTAAAAGAAAGCATCAACAAATAACTGTTTTTTAAGTAATTTTCTAAACATACCTCTCTCACAACAGTTATCTAGATCCCAAGGAGTAAAACAGATTTTATGCTGCTTATCCTATGAATAAACAGTGGATTTCCCCAAGCCATCCCAATAATGGCCTATGGACTTCTCTTTTAGGAAATTATCCAAATCTTTCTTAAACCCTAAGTTAACTGATTTCATCACATTCTCTGGCAATGAATTCCAGAGTTTAATTACACATGATGTGAATACTTTTGCCAGTTTGTTTTAAGCCTACTACTTAGTAGCTTCATCGTATGCCCGCTAGTCCTAGAATTGTTGGAAAGAGTAAACAAGCGATTCACATCTACCCTGTTCTTCTATTATTGTGAATTGATTTATTCACCAAATTGTTTTTAACAATTCAATTGGGGATTAAATAAAATAAAATCTATAAGAGATGTCAGTGCTTTCTCAGAAGCTCCTCCTACTTAAGCCTCTCACCATTACAAATCAAAAGAAATTAAGGTATAAACTGTTTAGATTATCAGAACCCTATGGGGCATAAAGAATAAACCTGGAACAGGAGATATTTATAAGGGTTTCACTATACAAAATGTTAAATGTAAAAAAAAACATACTTTATATTTCTGGATTATAAAATAGCAATTCTATGTGGCAGATTATTCTCTAGAGGATAGAGTAATCCATTAAGTGCTCTATGATGAACTGCATCATTATTCACAGAGACACACTTCAAGCTTTAGCACCAACAAAAGTAAAAAGATCCTAACGGGAATCATTTTACAATATATGCCCATACCTTCTTTCTGCTAACATTTCATAGAAATCTCGTATATCTTGACCAGACGACTCCATGGAACGATAAAAAGCCAACTGACTCTCTCTGTTTGCAAAATCCACCTAAAAAGAAAGAGATACCAAAACTGCATTAAGTAAACAAATTACATTGATAAGAATGAAAAGTTATCAAAACAGAAAAATCCTTGTTAAAAACTTTCTTTCATAAAATGATTTTTAAAAGGCTCCATTCATGGCATGCTATATAGATGAGAATGTAGGCAGAATGAAATCCCAGTTTCAATAATCATGCACAGTGAACTTGAGTGTCTTATTACTGAAATCTTTCCAGTGGAGAGTTGTCTAGGAAATCAGTAGCAATTAAAAATGTGCCTTTTATATCCATTACATATGGTATGTTTCTAGAACTTTATTCACTACAGTATGAATTTATCTAGTAAAAGTATTTTTTTAATGCCTATACATACCAATGCTTCAGGCAAGTTACATAGAAACAAGAACAAACTTTTTAAGACAAAACAAATGTTAACACTTTTTGTTCTCTGTCTGATAAAAAAAAACAGAATGTATACCAAGTAAATTGAATGAAGATTTTAGTAGCTGGACAACGTTCACACCTCATATATCAAAAACCTTCAGGCTACACACTTTCAATAACACAACATATGAAAACTTTGCAACAACTACAAGATTTTGAAAGGTTAATCAATCAATGTCACCGATCTATTAAATTTACTATGTCTTCAAGCATGGATAAGATCAGCTTCTTGGATGTTTTAATACAGAAGAGAGATCATGGATTTGAAACATCTATTTATCGTAAAGACACTGATAAAAACACTTTATTAAAATTTGACAGTATGCATCCTGCTCATTTAAAAACTAGTATTCCTTTTGCGCAGTTTCTAAGATATCGTCGGATATGTAATACCAAAGAGATATTTATACAAGAAGCTAAAATTTTGGAACAAAGGTTAATCACCAGGGACTATCCTTATAATGTGGTCAAAAAAGCAAAAAAAAGAGCTTTGCACAATCCGAGAGAAGCATTATTGGAATACAGTAGACCTCAAGTAGAAGAAAAATTAATTCCATGTGTTATAAAACAAACTCGCATGTCTCAGCAAATTATTAGTAAATACAAAAAACATTTACCATTATTGAAAACTCTTTCATGTTTTGCTGAAAAGAAATTTATTTTCTCTCAATCAAGAAACAGAAATTTAAGTGACTGGTTATGTCACACATCTAAAGAACATTTTGATCCACAGAATATGGATATGGCACTTGGACATGGTCCTTGTGGCCACTGTTCCAATTGTAATATTATGGTTACAACTTCTATGTTTATTAATCCGAAAAATGGTAAGAGCTATAATTTACGTCACACCTCCACGTGTCAATCTACAAACATTATATATGTTCTTCAGTGCCCATGTGACTTGTTATACGTGGGCCAAACATCACGAACGTTGACAGTAAGAATGACAGAACATAAAAGTTGCCTGAAGACTAGCAAATTAACGGCCCCTATAGTCACTCACTGTGTTCAACAAAATCATAAGTTTGAAAATCTGAAGTGCTATGTGATAGAAAAATTACCGTATTTTCGCGGATATAACGCGCGCGTTATACGTGATTTTACGTACCGCGCATACCCCTCGCGCGTTATATGCCTGAGCGCGGTATAGAAAAGTTTTTGTACATATCATCGTGATTTCTGCGCGCTATACCCCTGTGCGCGTTTTACAATGGTGCGCGTTATATCCGCGAAAATACGGTAATTACATCTTTGAGGAGAGGCGATACTAGAAGAGTACTGTGGCAGAAAGAACAGCAGTGGATCAATCGGTTGCAAACATTAGAACCTGAAGGCCTGAATACTGTACACGAATGGCAACCATTTTTATGAAGAGTTTCATCCCCGGGTCTGTTTTTGTTTTGTTTCTGTTTTCGTGATACATTTTGAAGCTGGGAGATCAGAATTTGAGATTTTGGATTGGCTGGTGTTTAGCTTATCACGCATCACGTTTTTCGTGATGACGTCATGACGCCCGGTTCGTTCGGCTTTTTGTTCGAGCCGGGCGCGTCTCACAGTCCCAGAACCATTTTGGAGAGGAGCCAGCTTTATATGGACTATATTGGTAGAGGTGAAAATTCTGGATAATGGAATACTCCCATGAAGTAGCCTTGTAGGAGAAACAGAAGGACTTTTCTGTTGGGACATGACTTGAAGAATCGTCAGAACCATCTTTTTTCCAGATGAGTGAACGTTTTTTGCTCTCATTGTTGGCAGTATTTTCAGGCTTCTACAATTATTTACACCTGTGAAGTTGAGCTGTTGCCCTCATAAATAATTCTTTAGTTAGCTTGGTTCTGGTTCACACTGAAAAATAGATAAGTAATACTACTGACTAGGTTCACACACAAAAAAGTTTGAAAAAAAGAGAAAAGAGTTTTTGATAAAACGTATGAATGAGAATTATTTAAATGTACACGGAGTTTTTTTATGAACCCGTGATGATGTGAATGGGTCCAGGTACTTGTGTAGTCCTGGCCCCTCACAATTGAGGTTCATTTTTCTCCGTTGTTCTTTGTCTATATTATTTTTCATATGTTGTGTTATTGAAAGTGTGTAGCCTGAAGGTTTTTGATATATGAGGTGTGAACGTTGTCCAGCTACTAAAATCTTCATTCAATTTACTTGGTATACATTCTGATTTATTTAATTGAATCTCCTGTTATATTTAGTTTGATAAAAAAAAACAACATGTAACCCCAGCTATTTGTTACACATCTGTCACCTCAAATGTGGAAACTTTTAAAAAAAATAAAATCCCATTGTAAAATTACCTACCTAATAGCTTTCCCTTCTTGATAGAATAGCTTCATGTTAAAATTCTAAAAGAACCATATTTTGTAAACGAAGAAACCTGAAGGGGATAACTACTTTTTTTCTTCCCTAGGTCCTACAGATACTCCAAATGGCATCCAATCTCAAGCACACACAATCTATGTCAAAACAAAGCAAGGACAACTGCTAGGAACACATGTACATGTCTGAAAAGACCATTGGTTTGTCTAAGCTCAGAGATTAGGTTCTGTGTTAACTTCATCAGATGATTTCACCTGCTTCTGTGGTTGATTTATCTTGCTTGTGGATATCTACCACCATCAATATAAAGCTTTGAAACTTTTTTAAATAAGGAATGTTTTTCCCCATATCTTCAAGATCTTATTACCCCAACCCCATCTACTTGCTCAGCATGTCCCCTGCGATATAAGCCTTTTCTTAAAGTTTGTCTCACGGCATACATGCGTGCAAGCACACACACACACAGTCAGTCTATTGAAGCATGAAGTTCACTTTTGTGTCACAAAATCAGTGTACAATAGAACAGAATGTAAAATCTATAGTCAAAAAGATCAGAATTTAAAAATGCAGGTGGCTCAATTTACTCAGAATCCTCAGTATTCCTTGCTATACCAATCTTCCCCTCTCCCAGCCCATCAGTCAGTATAAAAATCTTGAAATGTTCAACTTCAGTTCAGAAACCATTTTCTTTGGAAAATGAATCACCACTTTGTGTGAGAATCTTGTATGCCTACTCCTCCTATTTGTCTGAAGCTATAAGTTACTGGAAGAACAGGTCATGTTTCATATAAAGTTGAAGTGGTTCTTATCCCCTTTTAATAAAGAATCAGGTAATTCAGAATTTCAGCTCCTGCATTACCTTGATATGAGTTGTATAACTGCTTACCAGTAACAACAGAACTTAATATGAAGATCGCCACATCAAAAAACTTAGAGACTTAGGTCTGATTAAGAACAAACAACAAAAAGTAGATCTCATATAATACTGGGAGTTGAGGGGAGGAGAAGGCTCTAAGACTAAAAACATTTGGATTTTTTTTTTTAATGTTATCAGATCGTAAAAGGCTAGGAGTAAAAATTAGCTGATTATCTTTTTAATTTGTTTCTTAAGGTGGTTCTGCACACCTTAATTTTATTCCCACCAATCTTCCTCCCCTTGGTCTCTTTTACAGCTGCTTGTGCATATTCAATTTCATTGTAGAGAACCAGGGCCATGCCTTTTAAGCGATCAAACACCACCTGTCAAAAAAAAAAAAAAAAAGGAACAAATAAGAGCCTTATCCACTCGGGAGTGGGTTAAGGAGATCCTAGCCTGGATTTTGGTTTGCTCTAACGATGCCTGAATTATTACTGGCTGCCTCTTATCCCATGTAGTGAGACAGATTCAGGCACGGGTTATCAATAAAGCGCTAAGATTTAAAAATTCATCCCAACAAATATGTCATCAATCTTCTATGCAAAAACAGTTTTTGTTTTTAGAACTAGGTTTATTTTAGGCTCTTCTTTTAAAACGTGTTGTAGTGGAAAGGTTTGTCTAATGAGACAAAGTACAAACTTTAGAGAAGGTTGGGGTGTTTTGGGGGTTTTTTTGGAGGGGGGAGTTGGTATTATTGTTACTGGTAAGACAGCTGAATTTTAGGTACAAATTGTAGTACCACCCTGAGCAGCAGAAAAGTTTATATAATGCATGTTGCACACTCTTTACTGAACTGTTGCAGTCAACTTTCCCCAAATATAGCTTCCCTTAGCACTTCCCCTTCTATTGAATGGAAATTACATAAACTAAGGCCTTTCCCATGCAATCTTTACAGTTCCAACATAGTTGCAATTGTTGTGTTTTGCTGCATTTTTTTTCTTTTGTTCAATAATACAGAATGCAATGGATTTCAGTGTAGTTAAGTACTTCTTATGTCTGGTTCAAGTTCTGTATCATTTTTCTAATATTTTTGTGCAATTCAGTGCACCTTGCAGCCATGGGACTATGCCTGGGTAGAAACCTATATAGCAGTGAGGCAGTTATAATTTTGGTAACTACAGCCATTGTAAAATGAAGAAAAAAAAAATAAAAAATAAAAAAAATATATATATATATTTTTTTTCTTTTAGGAAAAGGCTCCACTTACTAAAATAGCAATTGCTTCCTCATCATTAAAGTCACTACCAGGCAAGCTCCCAATCAAATGAGAAGAATGGAGTCCTGGACATGACAGCAAGTACAACTGCAAATAGTTGTTGTTGTGTTTTTTTTGTTGTTGTTTGATTTTTAAACAATTGCACTTTAGATTAAAGAACAAACTAAAACACTAACATTAAGATCCAACAATTTCAGCTACTTTGAAGCCTGTGAGAACTATGTAGGAGACATTTCAAATTCCCATTAAGAACCATTCTAAACTTGTAATACACACCACAGTGATAACATTCAAAGTGCCGAGTTAGTCAGGGAAGTGTTACAAAGAGGATGCAGTGTATATGTCTGCTGTGTATGTCTTTACTGTGCATATATACAGATACAGCCAGACCTGGATACTTTTAATTTATCCATATGTTTATATTTAGCAGTATATATCGCTCACAAATTCTATGCATGATACAAATTTAGAAACTAAAGGTGTACTCCCCCAATTCATAAAAATATATAAAATGAACCAGGTCTGACCATAGGTATAATATTTGAAAAGGACAGGATCCAGGAAAAGAAATACAGCAACAATTTACATTAAATAAATTTTGGAGAGAGAGAGAGAGAAAAGCAACTTCTCACCTACCTTTACCACAGGTCCATAGCGGCAGAAATGACGTGTTAAATACTGGTCTGTGATATTAGAAGACAGTCCATCTAACCACACACAGTTGGTGGGCATACTCTTTCCAAACCCAAGCTAAAAACAAGCAACAGAAATTTTATCAGTATGCACCACAATTCTTCATGTGGTGTACAATGAATTTCAGAGTAGAAATTAGAAATAAACACAAAATTTATTAGAAGGCTACAGAGCTTTTTTATGCATTATCAGACATCTTTGGTTGTGTTAGTTCACATTTTAAGTCTAGTTTTTCTTTTACTTTAAAATGCTCATCACAATATATCTTGTCAATATCCATTTTGTGTGTTCACAGAGCAAATCTATGTAAACTCAATAATTTCCCAAAAAATTACAATCAAATAAAGTTCCAGTGGATATCATGACCACAGCACCAGACTATGAAACCTATTTACAGTAAAATAAATAATAAATGAGAGGTGACAAAATATTAACAGTATGAGCTCCTTTTACAAAGCTGCAGTAGCGATTCACATGCAGCAAATGTGATGACGCAATGAAGCCCATAGGAATTGAATGGGCATTTGCCGCACCAGGAATCATTACCACGGCTTTGTAGTAGGACCCCTATATTTCTACAGGATCACATTTAATATGATTAAAAGGAGACGATCCATGTCTGGTTCTGCCACTGATTTTTCTGCTCAATACTGCTTCATAAGAACATAAGAATTGCCATCTCCGGATCAGACCTTGGGTCCATCGAGTCCGGTGATCCACACACGCGGAGGCCCCACCAGGTGTACCCTGGCATAGTTTTAGTCCCCATATCACTGTATGCTTCTCAAGGGAGATGTGCTTCTAATTTACCCTTACCCGTATCACTCTATGCCACTCTTAAGGAGATGTACATCTAGTTTACCCTTAAATCCTAGAAGGGTGGATTCTGCAATTACTTCCTCTGGGAGAGCATTCCAGGTATCCACCACTCGCTGCGTGAAACAGAACTTCCTGATATTTGTCCTGGACCTGTCCCCCCACTCTTTGGGGTTCCGAAATGCTGCTACTATCTGGGATTTGGAATCTTGCTACACTTTGAGATTCTGCACGGAATCTTGATACTCTTTGGAGGTTCCGGAATGCTGCTATTATTTGGGGTTTTGGAATCTTGCTACACTTTGAGATTCTGCACGGAATCTTGATACATAAGAACATAAGAATTGCCATCTCCGGATCAGACCTTGGGTCCATCGAGTCCGGTGATCCACACACGCGGAGGCCCCGCCAGGTGTACCCTGGCATAGTTTTAGTCCCCATATCACTGTATGCTTCTCAAGGGAGATGTGCATCTAATTTACCCTTACCCGTATCACTCTATGCCACTCTTAAGGAGATGTACATCTAGTTTACCCTTAAATCCTAGAAGGGTGGATTCTGCAATTACTTCCTCTGGGAGAGCATTCCAGGTGTCCACCACTCGCTGCGTGAAACAGAAATTCCTGATGTCCCCCCTCAGCTTCAGGCTATGTCCTCTTGTCCGTGTCCCACTGGACATTGTAAATAACTGCTTTCCCTGCTCAATGAGGTTACTGCTGTTTCAGAAGTTTCTACTTTTATGTATATTCTTCTTTTTATAAACTAGAGGTAACTGACCGGGTCCTTCTAGCAGAGTGTAATCAAGCCCAATGAATATTACATTTGAACAGTTATCTTCCAGAGTGTTTCATACCCTGGACAATTTGCAGCTCCGTGATTTCTTTCTCTGCCTGTAAAATAATGGTTTCTTATGGTAGCATGGTAATGGCTGCTGCTGCTTGAGAAAATTTAAAAGTAAAAGCAATCAAGCAGCATCCAGGCCAATATCCATGGAAATTCTTTAAAAAGGCTACCACATACATAAAAGCTCACAATACAATTTTATCATTTGCTGTGTGTTCTTGTTAGCTTTGGACCATGGCGGCTCTATGCATTGTAAGATGTTTTCCATTCCAAATCTTTGTTCTATTCATCTGGATGATATTGTTTTCATTCTCCTTCCCTTTATTTCATTATATACAATTGTGTTCATAAGTTTACATACCCCTGGCAGAATTTGTAACATGTGTACCATTTGTGGAAAATATGAGTGATCCTACAAATACCATTCTTTAATTTAGGAATGTTGGTCAGGTGAAACTATTTATCATCACAGAATTGTGTGTTCCCTTTAGCAATCATAATAACTGAATTCACACAGATTGCCCTGATCAAAAATTTACACTCAAATTGACACATACAGGTTGAGACTTAGGGGTCCTTTTACAAAGGCACGGTAGCAGTTTAACGCATGATAAACCGCCTGCTGCACTAGTACCTTACACCTCCATTGACGAGGAGTTAGGATTTTAGGCTGCCACGGGGGTTAGCGCGTGATGAAATGTCCGACGCACTAACCCCCATAGCGCACCTTGATAAAAGGAGCCTTTAGTGGAAGGAATATAACCAATGGGACACTGTCATACTGAGTTACAAATTATATCACAATGATAGGGTGGATCGAATAGGTGGAGGTATTGCATTATATGTTAAAATGGGCCTTGAATCAAATAGACTAAAAGTTCTACAGGAACCAAAACATACCTTGGAATCCCTAAGGGTAGAAACTCTATGTGTAAAGGGGAAAAGGATAGTGATAGGAGTGTACTATCATCCATCTGGCCAGGCCAGATGCTGAAATGTTATCAGATATTAGGGATATTAACAGTAATAATTAATGGGTAATACAGTAATAATGATTAATGGGTGATTTCAAGTACAGTGATAGTGACTGGTTAAATATAACTTCAGGGCTTGCTATGGAGGTAAAATTCATCAATAAAATCAAGGATTGCTTTGTGGAGCAGCTGGTTCAGGAATCAACAACAGGCGAAGGAATTCTAGACCTAGTCCTTAGTGAAGCATATGAATTGGTGCGGGAGATAATGGTGCTGGGGCTGCTTGATAACAGTGATCATAACATAATCAGATTTGATATAACCCAAAGTAAGTTCACACAGGAAATACAATACAATAGCTTTTAACTTTATAAAAAGGAGACTAATCACATGAAGAGAATGGTATAAAAGAAACTAAGCACAGCAGCTACAAAGTAGAGAATGACACGGTGGGGAAGAAACTGTTCATCGTGGCTAAGGGTGGAGCGGTAAATGGCCTTGTCCCCACAGTTAAGGGAGGGAACGCGCGCGGTCACCTATCGCGCTCCCTCCCTCCTTACTGCCGCTGCCGAGTCTAAACATCTCCCTACTCCCTCCTTGCACCTTACCTTCATGGCCGCAATTTCTAAACTGCCTTCTTACAGCAGCCGGAGCGTTGAAGCTGCGTGTGGCTGCTGTAAAGGTCATCTTTAACACAACTGGAAGTTGCATCAGAGACGACCTTTCCGGCAGCCATGTGCAACTTCAATATCTAGAGATGGAACAGTGCTAACAGGGAACTGGAGTCATGCTTTACATCCAGCGATGGAACCATGCTAACAGGCAGCTGAAGCCGCGTCAATAGGGAGATGAAGCCGCACGCAATATCTAGAGATGGGAGCCATGCCAACCGGTATTCAAGATCCATAGATGGAGCCAAGGCGATTGTACTGCTGGCGCTGTGGCTCTACCTCCAATGAAGGAATCATGCCAAACAGTCCATTGCCATCCATCCAGTTATGGATCTATGCTGAAAAGGCAAAAGGTGCCCCACTCTACACCCAGTGATCTAGCCACACCAAATAGTCAGTAGGTGCCCCGCGCTACCTCCAGAAATGGAACTGTTCCATGGAGAAGCTGAGCTGAAAAGGCGCTTCCCCGCACGCACCAAGGTAGAAAGGTTCCACAGATTGTCACATGCCGAACGGATAGGAGGTGCTTTGTTGAACCTGTAATGATGTCTCTTAACCGCAGATGAAGATATATATGAAAGAAACAGGATCTCAACAAGGTGAGTTATAGAAAAAGCCGAGCCTAAACAGGCAGTAGGTGACATGCTAACTTCAGAAAGGGAGCTGAACAGGCATTAGGTCCCATACACCACAAGCAGAAACTGTTCCATGCTAAACCAACCAGAGGTATTATGAACTCTCGTCCAAGAAGGAGCTGGATCTTAGAGGCCAAGTGCTAAGGACTTTCTGCAACCAACAGGCTACCAACAGGCAGTAGCTACCTGGCAGTCTTACGTAATGCTGGCAATGCAGTGAATAATCTGTGGGCGAAGATATATTGGAGGGCCAGGAGAAACCGCACCCAATTTCCCAAGATGGAGCAGTGAAAACAACCAGGGTGAGAAAGGCCCTTTCAAAATAGTACCAAGCAGCCAATCTAGGTGAATGCGCACTTTGTAGGCAGCAGAAGCCAAGCCCGAGCTGCAGACCTAAAAGTCAAGCCAAAGTGCTAAATAAAGCATATTCAGCCAGCTGAAAAGGAGCCAAGCTGAACCACGAAGAACCAAAGAGGCCATTCCCGAGTTAGTCAGAGCCAGCTAAGAGATACTGTGGTTGGTACTCAGAAAATAGGCTATGGCGCACTAAACTGTTAAATTGGCAGCAAAGAGAGGGAGCCTTGATAGGGGCCCACCATCCACCCCAATAAAGGGCATGAAAGGATCACATTAAGCCCCATGATAACCAAGGGAAGACAATTATCCAGGATTGGAAACCTAAAGTGCCTATCTCTCTGCAGGACTGGATCCCCGATCCCGTAATTCCCATCCAGTCCTGAGCTTTCTATAGTGATTGGAAGAAGTATACAAGGAAAAGTGTGGCTCTTAGGACAAGACCCTAGAACAGCATCCAGAGCTTATACTAGCAAGGTAGCACTGTTATGAGCCAACCCACCAGGGGCAAAAAATGTTATCACAAAAAAAATGAGGCATACTAGACCCCTCATCGCTCCTGACGTGAACTTCAGGTTATAACTGGATCAGAAAACAAAGTTCCTGATGTGCATGCAGGGTATCAGGAGGCTGTGGCCCATTGGAGGCCAGAAGAAAATCCTATTTTTTTCCTCACAAGAGATAACCAGGCAAACTGGGACCCAGTCTTATTTAGTCAGCAGGCCTACCTGCAGGGTGCGCACCCCATAAAACAGATTAGGCTACGACTAGCTAGACCAATGATCTTCGCTAATTTTTATGCAAGGGCCATTTTTGGGTCCAAAAGGGCTGAAGGAGAGCTGATAAATATCTTTCTACTTGGAGTCATGATGCCAATAGCGCTTCTCGACATTCATTCCTACCAGAACACCTGGCCTTAGTCACACAATGAACCCCATACAAATACAGGAGCACAAATTAAAAGTTCTAATATACACAACTGAAACCTATGATGCCAGACTCTGCATGCAGTACACCATCAGAGAAAGAGAGAGAAATACATTTCTTCCTGAACAGTGTAAAATATGGACAGCAGATGCAAATTCTCAAAACTGACATTTCAATCACTGAATTGAAAATAAAATCTATTATTTTACTGTCCATTTATTATGGCTTTTTGGCAATCGATTTGGGCCCAAGTAAACTGTTTGTTAGAAAATCATGTGGCGTTGTCCTATGACACAGTTTTATTTGGCATGTCTATGAGAGCTAAGAGCCAAATATCTTCCAATAATAACAAACTTCTAATGGTTCTGATAGGAGTTGCCATCCAACAAATAACATATAATTGGAAGGATTGGACAAAATTAAATTACTGTTTTTGGTGGAATTCAGTATGCCACTTATATAAAATGGAAGGAGCGTTAGCATTTCAAAAAGGATATTTTAATAAATTCAAGGATGTGTGGAGGCCATTAATAAACTATTGTAATGACTAATTATCATTTTTCCCTATTTAATATATGTATTGATAATGGGGTGGGGGGGTTTTAATTTCAATATTATATATGAAGGGAAGAATATATGTATTATTTTAGGTTGTATATTTTAATATAATATCAATTTGGTGGGGGGGATAAACTTTATTTATGGAGAAACTGTGGTATTTCAAGTGATGTATTATTTTAATTATGGATATTTTCTGTACACTTGATGTATATTATAAAATGAATAAAGAATTAAAAAAATAAAATAAAATAATTTTTCCTACCTTTGTTGTCTGGTGATTTTTATTTTTCTAACGACAGATTAAATCCTTACCTCAATAATCTGGGTTCTGTTAGGATACACAGGAGTTCGCACTTGAACTGTTGATTCCCATTTCCTGCAAAACTGTAGAAGGGTATCACTTTAAGAACTTGAAACTCCTCCCTTCTGCAGTGAAGAACAGTACCTTCTTCAGTTGGTACCAAAGCATTTCAAATTCCACTGAAACATAAAGAAGGAGGAGAGGTACAGGGAACTTCCCCGGTAACAAACATTCTGCTCTACTCTGAAACTTAGGAAACAGAACAATGATTAACAAACAAATAATGAGCAAACAGTGAACAATAAAGCATGCACCTGAGTAAGAGACAAATATCAGGGGCAATAATCAGGGGCTATAGAACCCTCCCAAGAGGAAAGAGAAAGGGAAACCCCCTGTTCCTGTAACACATCTCTGCTGGAGGGATACAATAGAAGAGGTCCCGAGATGGACACCAGCAATGTACAAGGCAGAAATCAGGTGAATCACAAAATTTTGCACAGGGAGGGTAGTATGGATTCCTGTGCATCCTAAGAGAACCCAGATTATTGAGTTAAAAACCTAATCTGTTGTTCTGTTGTGGATACAACAGAGTACATACTTGAGCTGATGTACCAAAGCAGTGGAATACTTCTTGTGGGGGGGGGGGGAGCAGATGAGCCTGCCCGCACAACTGAGGACCCAAAGGCAGCATCCTCTCGAACCACCACATCCACTCTATAGAACTTCGTAAAAGTGTGAAAAGAAGCCCAAGTAGTTGCTTTACAGATTTCATCAGACAAAATAGCCCAAGACTCTGCCCAGGACGCTACAGTGCTTGTGGAATGAGTTGCAAGAGAAAATGGTGGTAGAAAATGTAGGAAGATGAAATCACCATGCAGATCTATCTTGCAATGGACACTTTGGAAGTTGGCTTTCCCCATCTCAAGCGACTGGAGTAATTAGTCCTCTCCAGGTAGATAAACAAGGCCCTGCAAACATCCAGCTTAATCAAAAGTTTGTCCCATTTGACAGAATCCATAGGCTGAAAATCAGGCAAGCGGAATTCCTGATTGACACAGAAGGTGGAAACCTCCTTCGGAAGAAAGGAAGGACCTGTGCACAGAGAAACACTTGTTTCCATGAAACAGAGAAACGGCACCCTGCAAGAAAGGGCCTGCAAGTCTGAGATCCTTCTTGCCAAGACTATGGCAACTAAGTTTAATTTTAATTTGATATACTGTATCACCTATCTAATAGTCTAAGCAATGTACATACAGAGATTAAAAAAAATATTAAGTTAAAAAAAAAATTGTTAACAAAGCAGGTACAAACAAACATTTAAACCAGTACGCAATACAAAAGGGAAGAACAGAAAATAATTACATTATATTTTTATAAAAAAAAGAGAGGGCAACACAGTAGGGAGGAGTAAGTCTTGATGATTGGAATTATGCGGCGAAAGCATCTTTAAACAGAAACGTTTTAAGATTGGTTTTGAATTTTGCTAAGCAGTCTTCTTGTCTTAGGTGATTAGTTAGGAAATTCTATAGTATTGGTGAAGTGACCGAGAAGATAGTTTTCCGGGTGATATCATATACAATATGGCAAATAAAGGGGATTGAAAGGAGATTTTGTTGGGTCGAACGAAGTGATCTAGATGGGCAGTATGGAAATAGCAATCGGTCGAAGAATAACGGAGTATGTTTGGATCTTGCTTTAAAAGTGAGAAGGATGTTTTTGTTCACAACTTTTTTCTTTATAAAATAGCTCATCAGGAATACCCCATTGAGCCAGAAAACCTGGACTGGAGCAAAACCTATTCAATTTCAGTTCCCTTCAACACATTGTCCCATTTTTAAAATTATCACACATTCTCTTGCTGTATTGCAAATTGTTATCACAGTCTCATGTTGCTCAACCACAATGATTATAGTTTATGCTTTCTAATATCACCATTGGACTCTACAATCATGTAAATTCCTTAGTAGAAATTTTATAAGTGACCTACATGCAAGCAGGATATAACATGCCAAATTTTGCGCCTTTAGTTACCAACTTAGATTGATATGATACTAGTTGCTTCCTTTTCTTGGCCAATTCTTTAGCAACATCAGGCACAAAGAGCAATTTGTTACCTTCAAATAGAATCGGTGAGTGAAACTTAGCATGAATGATCGTTAGAACTTGATGGTGGCACAACATCGAGACCACGATCGGCCCTGGGTACCTGTTTTGTTGTGAGTTTAGTGCAAAACTAAGCGCTGTCAAAATCAAGCAGCTTATCTTCTTTTAGTTTGAAAACCTGGGGTAGTAAAGCCACTAGAAAATCAATCAAGTTACATTCTTCACGGCCCTCCAGCAGGCCCAACTTGCGAAAGCTGTTGCGACATGCTCTGTTGTTAGATTCTTCCAATACATATTTTAACTGGGAAGTACACGAGGTCTGTTGAAACAGTTGTTCAATAGAATCTTCCTCAGTCTTGGATTTGTTTCCTAATATATCCATCCGGTTCTTAACAGTAGCAAGTCCTTCTTTCAGGTTCACCAAGTCATTCTTCATTCCAGAAATATCTTGTTTAGTGTCTACAAGATCACCTATATTACATAGTTCATCCAAAATGGAAGACAAGGACTCCTTGTTATTTTTATTTGAGCTATTTTTTAGTGGCGGAGGATCCACACTCTTCCTTTTATTAGATTTGCCTGTAAATCATGTTAAGCAGGTAATATAATTAGTGAGTAAAAAAACCAGATGATTTCATGAGCTTTTCTCGATATTTTCGCTGGAGTACACTAAGCTTCCATTCATGTCAGTGCTCACTAGTGCCCCTCAAATCCTCTATAATAAAACCCTAAGCGAGCATGCGCACTTATAACGCCGTGTTCCCCGATAGCGTGATGTGTGCCTCCGTGCCGAATTCGATTTCAGGCGCATGGGGCGGCTTGCAGCGCGTGCAGTGATTTGAGTGGCGGTGGCAGTTTGACTCCTGCACTGCCGCTGCCGGGACACCTCTTCTCACCCCGGACCAGCAAACGCAGCAGCCGCGGAGCATTTGCTAGGCCGGCCCACTTTGATAATGCGAGGTGGGCCGGCCTAGCAAAAGTCCCGAGGCTGCCCGGGCTAGCGGATGTTGGACATGGGGAGTAGGGAACGGAGAAGGCCTGCTGCTGGACAGGGGGATCAGGCAAAAGGTGCTACTGGGACAGGGGGGAGGTAAAAGGAAGGGAGAAGGCCTACTGCTGGACAGGGGGAATAGGGAAGAGGTGCACAATTTTAAGATCTTTACTCATTTGAAGAAATCTGGTGAAAGACGTCAGTTCAGATGGTGAAGCTTCTCTCTGAGAATAATGAGAACCTGCCTGTGGAGAACCTACTGGCACCGAGTAAGATGGGAAAGCGCAGGATCATACTGAAAATTAATATCTGAGTCTTCAGGCAAAGAAGAACAGCAACCCCTGGAACAGGGATGCAGAACGGTTCCTCTTGACAGAGCATGTTGGTGAAGAATGTTTTGATTTGGGACCATGCTTCCCAGATCGAGGCGTTGAAGATGAGAGATTGGACTCATGCCTTGATTGCTGAGGACTCTCTGAAGAATGATGCCTCGACACTGGAGTCTGCTGCCTCGATAAGCGTTAAGAAGAAGAGGACCATTGCCTCGAAGATTGTTTCCTGGGAGATGATGACCTCAGCCCCGACAATCAAACCTGAGATGAAGATCTGTGTCTCGATGTTCGCCACTTAGGCGAAGGAGAGCTTTGCCTCGAAGAACGATAATTAGAGGATTTCAAATCTTGCCTCAATAATTCATGTTGAGGCGATATCGATGTCTGCTCTAAACCTCGATGTTGCTTCGATGGAGGTATAGAATGTCCCATTGAAGATTGATGTTTAAGCGCTGGTGACTTGGATCGATGATGCAAAGCATGACTTGAGAAGAAGAAGGAACGATGTCGAGACAGCCTTGAGGATTTGCACCTTCCAATGAAGCAGAGCGATGCTCAGACTGGTCTGCAGACAGAGGTGTCGATGTGGAAGTAAATTTGGCCATCATGTTACCAAACTCCCTGTAAAAGATATTCTCAAGTATATCTTTCAAAGCAGGCACTAATACCGACGGTGTAGATAGTATCCCCGGTGCAGCGGTGCACTCCAGCGAGGGTGACATCGATGATGATGTACCTCGGGATTTGGAGGCAAGCCGCCTAAGTAGTCTCTGAATGGCCAGCACAACTAGACTCGCTGCCTGAATGGCCTGAGACTCCAACTGGAAAGCTGGTGGCGTCTTAGCTAGCTTATCCTGAGTCGGTGACATCAATGTAGACATCGATACATCAGGTGACAAGGATGACTTCGATGGTGCAGCCTTCCCCGAGGACAATGACTTGGTCGAGACAGGCTTCATCGATTTCGAAGTCGAGGCCAATGTCGATGGTTTATCAGGAGTATGATCCATGCTCACAAAGATTTTTTTCTGCTGAACTCGACAGTTCTTCAGGGATCGTTTCTGTAGCATGGTGCAGCACACACAAGATCCAGGACAGTGGTCTGGGCCCAAACTGTATGCACCAGTTATGCGGGTCAGTGGCTACACTTCTTGAATCCGGAAAATATGGAAGGAAAAATAGCCTCAGCCAAAACAAAGTAGGCCCCGCCATCAAAAACGGAAACGAAAAGAAAAATAAATAAATAAATAAATATATACCGTAACAGGTGTTATCCAGGGACAGCAGGCAGATATTCTCACTGATGTCACCAACGGAGCCCTGGTACGGACCACTTTAAGAACTGAGTTCCAGGAAAATGATGTGGAATTTCCTTTCTCTGGTAGTTCAAAGACCCTGAATCTGCAGATTATCCATATGCGCTCCCCATGCATAAGGAGACACGTCTGTGGTAATGATCTTTTGATGAGGAGGCAAGTGAAAAAGGAGACCTCTGGAAAGATTGGATGAGGTCATCCACCAATGAAGAGACTGCAGAAGAGACGATGGTACGGATATGTGCTGTGAGAGACAATCCGTCACTTGAGACCACTGGGACACTAGAGTCCAATGAGGAGTTCGTATATGAAGTCTTGCCAGGGGTGTGACATGGACAGTGGAGGCCATGTGGCCTAGAAGAACCATCATGTGCCTGGCAGAGATGGTCAGAAACGAGTGAGAGTCTGATGTCGATCTGGTGGAAGAAACGCCCTCTTAAGAGTGGTGTCCAGGATCGCCCCAATAAATTGAAGATACTGAGTCGGAATGAGATGTGATTTGGGGAAGTTGACTTCGAATCCCAGAAGCTGAAGAAAAGAGATGGTTTGAGATATTGCTTGAGCCACTCTCTGAGAGGAAACATCCTTGATTAACCAGTCGTCCAGGTAATGAAAGACCTGAAGGCCGTACAAACGGAGAGAGGTGGCCACCACAATCAGGCATTTCATGAATACTCTGGGAGAAGATGCCAGACCAAAAGGAAGAACCTTGTACTGGTAATGATATTGATTTATCTGTAACCAAAGGTACTTCCGAGAGGCTGGATGAATGGGGACATGCGTGTAGGCTTCTTTGAAGTCTAGGGAGCATAGCCAGTCATTGTGTTTGAGATGAGGATATAGGAGAGCCAGTGACAACATCCTGAATTTTTCTTTGACTAAAAATTTGTTGAGAGCTCTGAGATCCAAGATGGGCTGTCGTCCCCCTGTCTTCTTGGGGACTAAGAAGTAACGGGAGTAGAATCCTTTGCCCTGTTGATGATCGAGAGGAACTGCTTTGATGGCATTTAGCAGAAGAAGGGATTGCACCTTCTGCAGAAGAAGGGAGGACTGTGCAGGGTCCAAAACTGTCTCTTTTGGAGGACTGTCTGGAAATGAAGACTGTAACCCTGACGAACGATGTTGAGGACTCAAAGATCCGTGGTGATGAGTTCCTAACGATTAATGAAGAACTGAAGACGACCCCTGATGGGCTGGGGTAATGGGTGAGAAATGCTGAGACTGACTATGCTCCGAAGAAACAGATCAAAAAGGCTGTTGAGGATTAGGCTGTGCAGCTGGTTGCTTCTGCTGTTGTTGGCGAGGCTGCTGTTGTTGAGGCTGTCGTTGTCTGTGAGGCTGAGACTGAGTCGGTTGCAAGGGTCTAGCAGCAAACCGACGCTGGTACGTAGACTGTGGCCTGTAAGGGCGAGAAGGTGGAGGTTTTTTCTTGTTTTTAACCAAGGTATCCCACCTGGTTTCATGAGACGACAACTTCTGGGTATTGGTATCTAAAGACTCTCCCAAAAGTTCATCACCCAAACAAGGAGCATTGGCCAGATGATCTTGATGGTTAACATCCAGCTCAGATACTCTAAGCCAAGCCAAGCCAAGCCAAGCGTCATATAGCTACAGACATGGCAGTAGCACGTGATGTAAGCTCAAAGGTATCATAAATAGAGTGAACCAAAAACTTTCTCAGTTGCAACAAACTAGAAACGTACTGCTGCAAAAGAGGAACTTTGCACTCAGGCAAGTATTTTTGGAGGGCAGACACTTGTTGGACTAGGTGTTTAAGATAAAAGGAAAAATGGAAGCATAATATCCAGACCTATTGGCAAGCATAGAATTCTGGAATAAACGCTTACCAAAGCGGTCCATTGTTTTGCCCTCCCTGCCAGGAGGGACAGAAGCATAAACACTGGCACCAGCAGATTTTTAAAGATTTTCTCCACCAGAAGTGACCCATGGGGGAGTTGAGGTTTATCAAAACCAGAAGAGCCACCATTCTGTAGAGGGAATCCAATTTGCGAGGAGCCCGAGGAACAGTTAAATGAGTTTCTAGATTTTTATAATAAGTCTCCCTGAGAATATCATGAAGCGGGAGCTTAAGAAACTCCTTAGGAGGCTGCTCAAAATCTAATGCATCCAAAAATGCCTTAGATTTTTTAGAATCAGCCTCCAGAGGAATGGAAAGTGCCTCTGACATTTCCCTCAAAAATTTGGAGAAAGAGGTCTGTTCAGGCTTTGAAACAGGCTCTCGAGAAGAAATATCACCATCAGAAGAAGCCTCATCATCTGTCAGGATAGGTTCCTCCCAGAGATCCAAATCCTTCGTCGGCGGAGGTCAAGAGGTGGGTGTCAAGGGCTTGACATGCTTGAGTTTCTTCAATGATTTGCCCGATTTGACTGACATCGTCTCAGGAGACGTATAGGAGGAACGGTGTCGAGCTGAATCCGACATCGCACCGAAAGATAAGCCTGCCGGCATCGAAGACATTTTCCTAGTTGGTGTCGGAGTAGTGGAGACTGTCTCAACAAAGGTCGTTGCCGGGATGGACAGCTCAGACCTGGTTGGTGCTGCAAAGGTTGATGCCGAAACCATATGCTGAGAGCGAACCGGCACCAGACGAGCCGGTGTCACCAGCACTGGAAGCAAAATTTGTAACTGCTCTCGTAAATGGACTTTCAATACTGCAGCAATTGTGTCGAGAGATGGCACCGGTACCGCTTGCTTTTTTGCTGGTACTTTCGGTGCCACTCTGCACTCCGGATATGAGGAGGCCGATGACAAGACACTCACCTCGATCAGAGCCGAGTGATTTTTAGGGTGCCTCGAGGTCGGCAGGACTTGGCTCACTGCAGCAGTGACCTGAGGGGCTGAAAGGGTAGGCTTACTTACGGACTGCGACACAGAGGGAGAATCCTGCGATGTCGAATGATGCAATGTCGACTTCGGCATGGATTCTGATGCCGGGACCGATGCCAAATCACCTTCAAGAGCGAACCTGAACAGCAAACGTTGCTGATTCTGGCGGTTTCTGAGGGTCCTCTTCTAAACAGAACAATGGGTGCACGTCTCAGCCCTGTGGTCTGGCCCTAGACACTGGAGACACCAGCGATGCGGTTCCGTGATAGAAATAGGGCGAGCCCACCTTTCGCACTTCTTAAAACCCGTTGGCGGATGGGACATGGAGGGGAAAATGGCATCAGCGAAATCGAAGGTCAAGGCTTGAGGCGTTGAACAGGCCCCGCCGGGCCAAAAATGCGAAAGCAAAAAAATAAAATTAAAAAAAATAAATAAATAAAAGATAAAAGAAAAAGTAAACAAAATATGAAGAAAAAATACAAAAGAAAGCCGCATGAGTGGGAAGGCAGCGAAAAAAATTCAACTGAACTGATGAAAGTGACTTCTTAGCTCCGCGGAAACTAAGAAACTGAGGGAACGTGCGCCTAAGTCGGGTGGGAAGGCACTGGCGCATGAGCGGTGCGGGCAGCCGGGAACTTTCCAAGTTCTTAAAGTGGTCCATACTGGAGCTCTGTTGGTGACATCACCCATCAGTGAGAAAATACTGCCTGCTTGTCCTGGGATAAATATATAAAAATATATATATATATATATATTTTTTTTTTTTTTATATATATATATATTGTGGTATGCGAGAGAAGCCTGCTAGGTTTGGCCCTACTACTATGCCCATGCCTAGAGCAAGTAACTCTCATTCTGTGCAAAGTAAAGAACATTTTCCCTGCTTACCCGACTTTCCTTCTAAATCCAGCAGAGGGAGCTTAGGAGCAGTGTTACAGGGTTCCCCTCACCCACACCTTCCCAAGGCTGGTCTTCTGAAATGTTCTACACCTGGGAAGGTTGGGCGGGGCTGGAGGCTCTTAAACTGTAGGACTGAACAGTTGGGAAGTCAGAGGGAAAACTGGAGAGCAGGAGACCGGTCATCAGAACAGCTCTTGCAGTCTAGCTCAGGACTAGGAGCTCTGCAGGAACTTCCAAGCCCTGAAGGAATGGAAATTGAGGAAGCTGATTCAGGTTTATCTCCTGCACTGATTGAAATTCCACAAGCCATGGAATATGAAAGTGAACCTGGCTCTGAAGTTCAACCGATGGAGGTATGTGTCTCCCAAGCAAAGACCAAGGCTGCCTAAGAAAAAGGTACTTCAATTTGTTTTGTCTTTGGGAACACTGAACTGTTTTGGTTTTTTTTGTCTTTTGCCAGAGTGGTGGGGGGATTTAGCCCCACGTTTTTGAGGTGAGATTGTGGGCTCATTACAGCACGTGGAGCACACCACCTGGTCAGCAGTTTTTCATCCTGCTGAAGAAGAACAGTGTAGTGCTATTGACTTTTGGGATAGGCTCCTATAAGGAGGAAAAGACACTGTTTGCCTGCTAGTTGGCATTTCTCCTGAAAGGAACTTATTACTGTGGCTCAGCATTACAGAGCCCTCCTTTATTTTTCTGAGAGACTTTTGGACTTTAAAGTATATGTTACTGAAACTAAGTTTGATTTGAAGATTGCATTTGAAATTGGTATCCTGACAAGAAGGTTATTTTTGTTTTTGTGTTTAATACCATGCAACTAATAAAATCCAGTCCGGATTTTCCATAAAACTTACCTAACTTGTGGCAAAATCCTCATTCTAAGCCAGTGCTTCTTTTGCTTGTGCAGCCTCTCGCGGCTCGCAAGTTTACAAATCTTGTCTCAGTAGTCCTAGACCCTTTGCCCAGTGAGTGCTGATGACAATATATATATATATACTAGTATTAAGCCCGTTACATTAACGGGTGCTAGTAGAGCCTCCTTCCCTCACATGTGCCCTATTTTCTGCCCCAGCTCCAAACCCATTTTTACGCCCCTCCCTCCCACCATGGTCCAACAGCACCTCTTCCCTGCTCCCCCAGTCAGCAGCACCTCTTCCCTGCTTCCCTGGTCAGCAGCACCTCTTCCCTGCTCCCACGGTTCCTCTTCCCTGCTCCCCCGGTCCCTCTTCCCTGCTTCCCCAGTCAGCAGCACATCTTCCCTGCTCCCCCGGTCCCTCTTCCCCTCTCCCCCGGTCAGCAGTACCTCTTCCATGCTCCCCTGGTCAGCAGGACCTCTTCCCTGCTTCCCCGGTCCCTTTTCCCTGATCCCCCGGTCAGCAGCACATCTTCCCTGCTCCCCCGGTCCCTCTTCCCTGCTCCCCCAGTCAGCAGCACCTCTTCCCTGCTCCGCTGGTCAGCAGCACCTCTTCCCTGCTCCCCTGGTCCCTCTTCCCTGATCCCCCGCTCAGCAGCACATCTTCCCTGCTCCCCCGGTCTCTCTTCCCTGCTCCCCTGGTCAGCAGCAACTCTTCACAACTCTCTCACCTGTAGCAGCGGCCGCAGCACTCTACACACGCTGCTTCACAGTCTTCAACTGCCCTGATTTGATTTGCCGCATCTCTGATGATGTCATCAGGGACGCGGTGGAGCAATCAGGGCAGTTGAAGGCAGCGAAGCAGCGTGTGTAGAGTGCTGCGGCCGCTGCTAGAGGCGAGAGGTTTGTGGGGACCGCGTGAAGGGGGGGCGGCAAGGGAGTAAGGATAGCGGTCAGACCGCGTGAAGGGATTCGTGTGCGCGGGGGGGGGGGGGGGATGGTGGCAACGACACACAGAAACCGACTCCTCCTGGGGTCCGCGGGAAGGGAAGGGTGGGGTGGCAAAGGACTTGGGTCCTGGGCGGCGGGGTCAGTTTTTCGGTTCATCCCGGGGGGGGGTGGGGGGGGAGGAGGCGGTCTTTGTACCCCAGTCCTGGCTTGTGGAGGCGATCGTCGGGTGGCTTGGAGAAGGCTTGTGGAGGCGATCGTCAACGTGTGAAGAAACTTCCGTATTGTGAGGTGGCTGTGACGTAAAACCCGCGCATGCGCACTTGTGTTTTCGCAACGGATCAGGGAACACGTTTTTTTTAGTGCGCATGCGCGGCCTATCATTTTATTATATTAGATATATATAGATATATATATATATAGATATAGATATATTTTAGTTTTTTTTTTATATATATATATATTTGTTTTATATATATATATATAATTTAGTTTTATAGAAAAAGAATGACACGAAGCACACACACAACAAAAAAAAATATGAGCCGAGGCTGGAAGGCACTAATTTAAACTCAGAGAGCCTTGAAGTAGTGACTTCTCAGCTCCATGGAAAAACTCGAATTGAGGAGACGCTAAGGAGACATGCGCCCTACGTCAGAAGGGAAGGCACTTGTGCATGCACGGTGCAGCAGTCACAAACTTTCTGAAGTTCTTCAAGCAATATTGCTTGTGAAGCTGCCCGCATCAGGGCTCCTTGGATGATGTCACCCATATGTGAGAATATGCTGCCTCTGCTTGTTCTGGGATAAACAGAGGCTATGCTCTCCATGAGCCCATCAAAAAGACTGAAAAGGTTTCTGAGGAGCTGCTGGTTGTGACTTCTGAGGACGCTGTTGCTTTTGCTTCTTCTACTGAGGCGGACGAGAGACAGTAGGTTTGGCAGAAAAACGCCTCTGTTATGAGTGAGTTTTTATGTGGCCACCTCAATGGAATCACCAAAACATTCTTCTCCCAAACAGGGAATATTAGCTAATCTGTCTTGAAGGTTGATGTCCATATCCGAGACTCTCAACCATGCCAGACATCTCATCGCTACTGACATAGCCAAAGCTCTAGATGATAACTCAAAAGCATCATAAGCAGATTTCACCAAATACTTTCTAGATTGGGAATGAGTGCAAAAGATGTTGTGCAGGAATATATTTATCAAAAGAAGGTAACTTTTGTATGAGGTGTTTCATGGAGCAGCATATATAGAAATTGTAATTAAGGACCCTGTTCACCAACATGGAATTTTGATAGAGACAATGTCCAAATTTGTCCATAGTTCGGCCTACATGCCCTGGTGGTGTTGAAGCATAGACCTTTGAAGTAAATAACTTTTTAAAAGTTGACTCTACAACCATTGATACTGAAGCTGTGGTTTATCAAACTCCAGAGAAGAAATGATTCTATAAATAGAATCCAGCTTACTGAGAGCCACTGTAATAGTCAAGTGCATCTCCCAATTCTTGTGGAATCTCTTTGAGAATGGTGTAACACAGGAGAGTCAAATCCACAATCACAAAAGCACACACAAAGGAGTGGAAATGTCCAAAGAAGACTGGTGAACTCAGATGTATTTCATAAACATCCTTTATTTCTTCAAAAAAGTAATTTAATGACTCAACATGTATATGTTTCGACCAGAATGGCATGCCACAGGAGTCTTGCAAATCACGCAATGAAATGAAAAACAGGTTCACATAAAGGCGTTTACTTGATCATCTATAGACAACTAAAGAAATAAAAAGCTCCGTACTGGAAACTGCAATGCCGTCACTTTTTATTTCTTTAGTTGTCTATGGATGATCGAGTAAACACCTTTATGTGAACCTGTTTTTCATTTCACTGTGTGATTTACAAGACTCCTGAGGCAGGTCATTCTGGCCAAAACATGTACTTGTTGAGTCATTAAATTACTTTTTTGAAAAAATAAAGGATGTTTATTAAATACATCTGAGTTCACCAGTCTTCTTTGGACATTTCCACTCCTTTGTGTGTGGTCTCTTTGAGAATACCATGCAACGTTAATTTGAGAAGCTCCTTGGGAGGCTCATCATAGTCCAAAGCCTCTAGATATTCAGCACTGAAGGCAGAGTCAGCTTCCAGTTTAACAGGGAGGTCTTTGCCTAGCTGCCTAATAAATTTAGTGAATGACAGTCTTTCAGTAGGAGATCTTGCCTTTGGTGGAGATTTCTGAGGAGAAGGTTCTGAAGGAGCAGAGTTCTCCCTAGCAACTTTTAGCCACACGCTCTGCCCGGCTAATTTAAGTGAACGCCCGGCTGTGAATTTCAGACAGTCTGGAACGACACTTGTGAAATAGTGAAACCACAACTACCCTCAAAATCTAGTTGATGGGACAGTACTGGCTATAGCGGTTCTTTTTTTTTTTCATATCTTTATTCATTTTAAAAACCAACATCAAGTGCAACATATTATCAAATAATGTACAAAATAAACAGCACTTAATTCCATCAAATGATATAATAAATACATATCCCTTCCCCCCACCCACCCTTTCATACAGTATAAAGACAATCAAGAGTAATACAAATGGTCAAGACAAACAAAATTGCAATCAAATAATAAATTAAAGGCATATCCCTCCTCCCACCCATCCATCCTGGATGTGTATAAACAAAGGGCTACAGCGGTTCTCATTACAGGAGCTCACAAATCTGTCCGCTTCACTCGAACAGTCCTTTGTATTTCCGGTAAAGCCTCCTTTCCACTTCTCTCCGCCAACCAAATCGGAAAGCACTTGTCAGGCATGTGCGGTGAAAAGCCACTCAAATCGAAAAGAAGTTGGACACTACGGTGCGGGAGTCTTTTTGCACAGGAGTTAAGAGCTCAGAGGAGCGTCTGTTGCTCAGTATAGAGTGGTTTTGTGGTACAATTGGTTATGTTTCCATGTTTGGAGAGAGTTTCAAAAAGAAGAATGTGAGTGAGTTGGGGGGGGCTATGGTTGAATTTGTTGGTAACTTTTTAAAAAATCTTTTCAGAGACGCTGGGTCTGGACATGGAGGGTGGGGGGATGGGGGAGAGAGACAGAAAAGGACCTTCAGGAGGGGTGAGAAAGCAGACTTGAACCAAAAGGGATGGGGAAGACAGGACAGATGCTGGACTAGAGTTTCCAAGTTTTATTAAAAATTTGATAAAATGCTTACATAAGTTTTAAGCAATTTACATTAAAATAAATGATATATATAAAGAAGACATATAGACAATACTTATGTTAATACTAACTTACACTAACTTACAAGAAACACAAGGAAAAAGGGAGTGAACTACAATTTTTAAAAGCAAAGAAACATTCAAGGTAAACACATTAAGGGAGGGAAGGGTTTTAGCCTTATAAGGCTACTTTCTGGTATCCATCACTGTTAATGGATAATATCAATTTAGGATTTCAACCATTTCAGAACCTAATTCTGAAAAGCATCATTAAACAGAAAAGTTTTAAGAATAATTTTAAATTTATCTTAACTGTTTTTCTTCTCTTAAAAAAGACGGAACACGATTCCAAATTTGTGGGGCTGTTATAGAGAAAATCTCTGCTCTTCTTGTATTTATGATTTTGAAAGATGGAATTGTTAAAAGATTTTGTTCTGCAGAGAGTGGTCAACCGTATCAAATGCCACTGAAAGATTAAGGAAAGTAAGTACAAATGAGAGTATACTTGTTGTTAAGCCTATCATTGAATGTTCTGTAGAATGATTTGTTCCGAAACCTGTCTGATTAGGATGTAAAACCTGTGTTTTTTTCAATGAAATCTGTGATTTGGTAAAAGACAGCCTTTTCAGCTAACTTTGCCAGAAATGGTAGATTAGCAAAGGACGAAAGTTTGTTTCATCGTTAAAAGATGATAAGTGATCTTTAATGATAGGCTGGATGATCGATTTTTTTTCCACTGTTTTGGAACAGTGCCTCTATTTAAACTGTTAGTTTTATAGACCGAGTCATCAACCAAGAGGAGCTCGACTCGGTTTACAATAATGTAAAACATAATACATAAATTTGACAAGAAAAAGTAGACTGAAATAGTTAATTTCCAAAATGGTTAGCAAACAAAAAAGTTTTCAGAACTTTCCAGAATAAAGCAAACGAACCTAAACTTCTTAATGTAAGCGGTAAAGCATTCCAGAATTCGGTTAATTTAAAAGCAAAAGAATACCTAAATCTCTTAAAGGTTCTGTTTTTACCACTGAGAGAGGGAAATGTAAGTTTTAATTTTTGAGAACTTCTGGCAAGATGAGATCTATGAACATTCCAGTCTAAAGGAATCAAAGTGGTAAAAATGCCAAATAGGATCTTAAACGCAATACAAATGCACTTAAATTGAATTATGAGATACACTGGAAGCCAATGTAATTCCTTGAGCAGAGGGGTTACGTGATCAATTTACTCTTACCGAAGATAAGTTTAGCTGCAGTGTTCTGTATTAATTGAAGTCTCTGCAGACTGACCTTTGAAAGACCCAAATACACTGAATTGCAGTAATCCAGCCTTGCCAAAATGATTGATTGAACCAATACAGAGAAGTGTTGTTGGTGAAAAAATGCTCTCACTCTTCTCAGAGCACAGAGGCTGAAAAAACACTTTTTAATAAGCAAGTATAGTTGGTCCTTAAATGTAAGTAAAGAATCGACAACAATACCTAGTATTAATGAGGAAAACTCAATTTTCAAAGATTCTCCTGAGTCTAAGATCACAGCAGAAGGGAGAGAATCTAACTTTGGGCCAAGCCATAAAAGCTTAGTCTTTGCAGCATTTAATTTCATCTGGACCATTGTCGCCCAGGACTGACTATGGCGGTATAGAAAAATAAAGTTATTATTATTATTATTATTATTAATATAATGGTTAATATTGGGTATAAAATTATCAAGATGTGAATCAACCTCAAGTAATTGAAGATATCATCAGCATATGTTATTAATGTTTCTCTGGTATTCAAATTGTAATGTTTCAATGAACTCGTGTAGATGTTAAAAAAGATTGGAGACAATGGAGAGCCTTGGGGGACACCACAGGGGGTTCTCCACAATTTTGAATTGGAGCCTTTCATATTGACTGAATAAGAGCGAGAAGATAGAAATTTGTCAAACCTGTCTAGAACAATTTGATCAAGGCCGATTTCTGAAAGCAGGTAATGCAGAATATTGTGATTAACTACATCAAAAGCTGCAGAGAGATCGAACTGAAGTAAGATAGCCTTTGAATCTTAGAAAGAAGTGAAATCAGAAGAGTTTCTGTACTGAAATTTGGGCGGAACCCATGCTGAAAAGGCAAAAGAATAGAACATTTCTCCAGATAACTTGAGAGTTGGGTGTGAAATTGTCAAATTTAGAACATTTTGAGACTGATAGAAAATTTAGTTCTGTTGTCATTGTGATTTTTGGCGATCCCTGTGACTGAATGTTGGCTCTAATTTTTTCAACCTTATTAATAAAAAAGAATGCTAGAGATTGTGCTGTTGGCTGACTTTTTTTATCGTTATTTTGGTTATGCTTTGGACCTGTCAGTGACTTAAGGATGAAAAATAGAGCAGAAGAGTTTTTGGCCTTCTTAATACGGGTGTAGTAGTATTTCTTTTGTGCTTCAGCTATTTTGTGTTTATAGTAATTTCCCTGCTCATTAAATTTATGTAGTTTGCTTAATGATTTATTGGAACGCCATTTGCTCTCCAAAGACCTTAGTTGTTTTTTAATGAGAGAAAGTTCTGCTGTATACCAAGGGTTTTTAAATGTCTTGGGACTAATAGTTTGCGATTTGATTGGTACTAACTGATCAAGTGGTTTTTGTATAGTAGAATTCCAAAGTTCAAGCTGATTATCAACGGACATGTTATCTAAGTTTCCTCTTTCAAAGAAAATTTATTACAAAGTTGTGATGAATCCAGTTTTCTATAGTCCCTAAATTCAATTGTTTCTGGTAGGTAAGTATTATTGTATCTCTTGGGGGTATATTGTGTGGTTATGAATGAATGGTCTGACCAAGGGACTGATGTAAATGATAGAGGAGAAAAACAAAAGCTATGTGAATTAGAAATAATGATTGTATCTAAAATGTGGCCACCTATATGTGTGGGCTTCTTAACTATGTAGTCAAATCAAGATCTTCAAGAAAACGGCAAAATTCTGACGTGAATCTGTTAAAATCTCCTAAGATTATAGGATACGTGCTTTGGGTACAGAAGTCAAAGGCAAGAGATTGCAAAATGGTAGAATTATTATGAGTACGGTAATAGGTGACGGAACAAAAAAGCAAGAGATCAGTTTGCGGAGAAGTGTTGATTTTCAATTGTAAAAATTCTACTGTTGCTCTAGGGCAGGGGTAGGCAATTCTGGTCCTCGAGAGCCGGAGCCAGGTCAGGTTTTCAGGATATCCACAATGAATATGTATGAGATGGATTTGCATGCACTGCCTTCTTGAGATGCAAATCTATCTCATGCATATTTATTGTGGATATCCTGAAAACCGACCTGGCTCCGGCTCTCGAGGACCGGAATTGCCTATCCCTGCTCTAAGGGGTGAGCTTTCATTAGAGGTGATAAGATCATTTTTGTGGATTATTGCTAGTCCTCCACCCTTTTCCCCTGAACGGTGATTGTAAATAAATGAGTAACCCGAGGAACAAGCAAATAACAAGTAAGCCTCTTCCCCATCCGATAACTAGGTTTCAACTATACAGAGAATATCCAATGAGTGTTTGCAAATGATATCTGCAATAAAATTGTATTTACTTTTAATTGAACTAAAATTAATTAGCCCTATGTAAAGAGATTTAGAGTAGCCAGATTTCATATTGGTAATAGGGATTGTTATATTATATATAGGACCATTGTAGGTTTGTTTGTGTTAACTGGAATTTGAGATGGGGGTAGTCATATTTTCTAAAGTTAGTTGAGGAGTTAACAGAAGAAAAGTGAGACAAACTAGATATTAGATATTGGGGCTGAAGCAAATTATTCCCGCATTTCATTCGCGCACAAAGGAGCATTACGTGCTCCTTTGGCATGCGCCACAAAAGACTAGGTTTTAAGTTGCATGTACCGGAAGTTGAGATTCCAAACGAGAGGGTCCAAAATCAAAGGTAACTCGGAGGGGGAGGCCTAGAAACAGGGTAGCAAGCAGGAACAAAACATTAACAGCAGAGAAGACTCTTACAGTTACAGGTTAACAGACTACAATTTCTAACAAGCTAAGTGAGACACAAGTGCAGTGCAGTTGTGAATAGCGTGTGCCGCAAAAGACCAGGTTTTAAGCTGCATGTACTGGAAAGGCAGGCCGGAAATTGAGATTCCAGATGAGAGGGGTATAGAGGGAGAGAAAGAGACTGCAGAGAGGGGAAACACCTTGAACTGAGGAGAGAGATATGCCAGGCCCTGGGGAGGTGGAAGACAAAGAAAGTGAGAGAGACAGAAAGACCTGGAACAAAGGTAGGAGGACTCAAAATGTTAGCAGAAGGAAGATAAAGGGAGAAACCTGAAACAAGGGGAGGCAGAAGAGAGGGGGGCAAATGTTGAACTTAGTGGTGTATAGAGGGAAGAGAAAGAAAGAGACTGCAGAGAGGTGGAAAGATTCTGGACCAAGGAGGGAGGGAGGAAGGAAGGAAGGAGAGAAAGAGAGGCAGAGAAAGACCTGGAAGAAAGGAGAACAAATGCTGGACATGGGTGTGGGGGGTTGTAAGTAGAAGAAAGACAGAGAGACAGAGGCCTGGACCAAAGGAGCAGTCAGGATTTGGTCTTTACCTGCCATCATATTTCTATGACATGAGGCAGATGCTGGACTATGGGAGGTGCAGACAGAAGAGACAGGGGGGGGGGGGGGGGAGACCCTGAGGAAGAACAGAAATATGCAAGATCATAACAGAGGAGAGAGAGATAGGGAGACATGTTGTTAATAGGGGTGAAAGAGAGAGGAAGAAAAGTTGGACTCATGGAAGGAGAGAAAGAGATGTTGGTTGGGGAAGGGAATGAGGTCCGGAGGAGCGGAAACATGTAGGAGGCAGAAAAAAAGAAATGTTGGATGCACAGTCAAAAGGAAGTCCAACCAGAAATGAATTAAAGCACAAGACAACAAAGGTAGGGAAAATGATTTTATTTTTAATTTAGTGATCGAAATGTGTCAGTTTTGAGAATTTATATCTGTTATATTTTGCACTATATTTGTCTATTTTTCTATAGTTGTTACTGAGGTGACATTGCATATTTTAAGTCATCTGCCTTGACCTCTTTGAAAAATAAAACAAATATAAATGATAATTATCATTTGTTTTTTTTTTAATATTTTGTGGTTACCATTATGAATTAATAAGATTATATTGTGTGTACTTGAAAATTGAATGGAAGAAATTGCATTACAATTTTTTAATATTTTGTGGTTACCATTATGAATTAATAAGATTATATTGTGTGTACTTGAAAATTGAATGGAAGAAATTGCATTACAATTAGTACTATTATAACGGGGATAGGGTCAGGGGCGGAGCTTGGGCTGTGGTACTTGGTAGGTATTTGTTAGACTTAGGGGGTACTTGGCTTGAAGAAATTGACTATGGAGTTCACTCATTAAGGGTCCCTTTTACAAAGCCATAGTAGCAATTTTCCCATGGCAAATGCACCAAAGTCCATTCAATTCCTATGGGCTTCAGTGCATTTGCTGTGGCAGAATTGCTATCGCAGCTTTGTATAAGGAGCCCTAAGGCAGGAACTACTGTCTCTATGCTATGTCTTAAACAAAAAACAGACTGCCGGGGATGCAAAGCATTAACTAATTCAACATGAGTTTGAAGTTGGTTGAATACCATTCTCTCAAGTACAGTAGTTTTGAAAGAAATGGAAGGTTTGATACTGGCCAGTAGTTATTCGGAATAAGAGGACCTGTATTACTTTTTTTCAAGGGTGGCTTAAATGCTACTGGAACACTGCCTAAATGTCAAACCTTAAAAACATCAGAGGGAAGGCTTCCAGATGAGGCGCGAGATGCGCAAGGATCCACTGCCCACAGCTTTATGCACTGCAGCACTAAGGAAAAGGGAGCTGGCCTAAAGATAACACCGGGTGGGGGGCAGGCCAGAAGGCAAGGCACAGCATGCAGAGAGGGAGACAACAACGGTAGAGGGAATGATTTTATTTTTTAATTTAGTGATTGATTTACATCTGCTGTCTGTTCAAGAAATGCATTTGTTTCTTTTCCTCTGGGGTTGTACTGCATGCAGTGTCTTGCACCTTAGGGTTTGTTTGTATATATTAGTACTTTTACTTTTTGGTTCCATATTTGCATGAGGTTATCTGTGCTCTGGTAGGAATGAATATTGAGAAGCATACAGTGTGCTTTGTGTAGTTTAATTTTGTGGTTAACCATTATGTGTTGTTAATACAATTATATTGTATGTATATATGAAAAATGAATGGAAAAAATGGTGTTACCATTAGTACTATTATGGGGGCAGGGTCCGGGGCGGAGATTGGGTGGAGATGGGCGGGATCTGGCCTACGACTTAGCCCAGTGTTTTTCAACAGCCGGTCCACAAAATCATTATTTTATTTCCGTTGTTCCATAGGTGTCAAAAGATTGATTTCACTAGATTTAACAGCAGCCTAAGACACAATTGACCATTCGATTCTCCTAAAGCAGGGGTGTCCAACCTGCGGCCCTGTGAAGTATTTTGTGCGGCCCCGGTTGAGGGCGATGCAGTGTTTTCCTCTGCTGCCCCCGGGTGTTTACCATCTTGCCAGCTCCCTCCTCTTGCTTGCTGCAGCGTTTGCGCATTTGTGCAGCCCCAGAAACATTTTTTTCAGCCAATGCGGTCCAGGGAAGCCAAAAGGTTAGACACCTCTGTCCTAAAGCATCTCGAATCTTTGGGTATTTCGGGGGTTGCTCTAGAATGGTTTAGTTCATATTTCTTCGATAGGCAATACCAGGTCTGCCCTCAAACTTCTTCTTCAGAACCATATTCGCAAGGTTCCATTTTATCGCCCATGCTATTTAACCTTTTTCTTGCTCCTTTGCTGACCACTGCACAATCTATTGGATTTATAGTCTTTGCGTATGCGGATGATATCCAACTTATTCATTCTGTTCAAGCACACAATCCATCTGAAATTCAGGAAATTAACCAAAAATTAAACTTTGTAAGCAATTGGCTTTGCCAAAATCTTCTCTCTCAACATAACAAGTCAAAAGCCATGCTTTCTCCGAAAGGAAATGAAACTCTCACATCTCCATTATGCATTTCTACAACCCCAATTCAACTAGTATAGACTATCAAACTCCTAGGAGTGATTCTTTACAACACACTCTCCTCTAATGCACAAATAAGCTAGTGTTTTTTCAAACTCAAGACAAGGTTTCTTTCCTCACTTATAGACTCAAAATCTCTTAACATTCTTATTCATTCATTGGTAATTTCCAAATTAGGCTATTGTAATTCTCTCTATCAGGGTATTACTCAAAAGGAGATCAGAAGATTACAACTTATCCAAAACAAAGCCATAAAAATGATCTTTACATAGAAACATAGAAATAAATGGCCCATCTAGTCTGCCCACCGCAATGACCCTCCCCCATCTAACTCAGTGAATAGATCCCACGTGTCTATCCCATTTGGCCTTAAAATCAGGCACGCTGATGGCCTCAGTGACCTGAAGTGGAAGACTATTCCAGCGGTCAACCACTCTTTCAGTGAAAAAGAATTTCCTGGTGTCACCGTGCAGTTTCCCTCCCCTGATTTTCCACGGGTGCCCCCTGGTTGCCGTGGGACCCTTGCAAAGAAGTTTGACCATGTTACTCCACTCTTGAAAAAGGACCACTGGTTACCTGTCACCCATAGTTACACATTTAAAATTCTTCTTCTTACATTCAAAGATCAACCTAATCACACCCCTTTGTTTACTGATAGGCTTTTGATCTCGTACAAAACTTCACGATCAGTTTGTTCTCCACAACATCTTCTAACAGTCCTCTCTGTTCGATAACTATTGTACGATACAACATGCAAGACTATCTATTCAGTAGTTGCACCCGCATTATGGAACGTTCGCCCCATAGCCCTGAGACAGGAAACTAACTCCAATAACTTGAAGTCCAGCCTCAAAGCCTCTCTTTAAAGATGCCCACGAGATTTAGACTTAGGGTTCAATGCATATGAGACTCAGACAAAGGACATATTCCAGACATTCCCCTTCTCCCTTTCGAGCCATTCCCCTTTCTTTTTATTTTCAAGTAATGTAATCCCACCCATTTCCCTTTTGTACCAGTCTCGTCAGTAGTATCTTGTAGTTTGTATTTTCATTTCCCCGTTTTTACTTAAATTTTGTATAATGTTAACTGCTTTGATAATTAAAGTGGTATATCAAGCCTCAATAAACTTGAGGCGAGGACACACTCGAAGGCACCACAGCACCCAAAAATGCCCTGGGAGGGAAAGGAGACTGCTCAGGAGAAGAACATGTTTTTCTTGGGGTTTTTTTTAACTCTGAGTGCAAATCCTTATGATTTTTAGAGAAGGTATTCGGCTCCTGGGGCATGGAATCAACCTTAGATGGCTTAAATTTGCATGTCTTAGACTGCGGAGTGTCCGCAGTCAGGTTAACCGAAGAATCAGCTATGCCGAGCCCTGAAAGTAATGGAGGCCACCCCACTGGGCTGGCTGTCTGATCACCTGCTTCTGTGGGGGGAAAACTAAGCCATTCATTACAGCAACCCCCCCCCCCCCCCAACCAAGCTGAGCCACACAGCGCGTGGCGCAAGGACACTCTAAAGATGCTAAAAATGCGCAATCCAGGCATGAATTCACATGAGGAGACCACAAGGACCCCATCCCAGCAGTTTTCCAAGCAAAAAAAAATCACAGTTTTGAAGAAGCAGGGAGAATAAAAGATCGCTAAAAATCAAAGATGGCCACCGGCATCAAATCTGTGCCAAAAATACAATATTTCTCACACTTCCCAAAGTCCAAAAACAGCAATTTTATGATTTTTCAGGAGGGGGAACACATGGGAACATGCAGAAACTCAGAAAACCCCACTTTTTAAACTTTCCCCGACATCGTTTACAAGCTATCTGCTCTTTGCACTCACTTTGACCTGATACACTGTAATTCACTTGATAAGAGCTCTTACTCAGTAACTGTATAAGAATTCACTGCTACAATACTGGGAATGCTCTCACAAAGCTGATCTTTGGGTTGCCGGTCAGACTCCATTGACTTATGCCTCCACCCCAGCGGACCACCAGATGCGCACCAGGACGGGCGGAGGCGCGAAAATAAAGCCGGCACGCTGCAGAACACTGCTAAGCCCCCTATGCATACCAGACTGCACTTGACCCCTGCTTAACAGAAGGTGAGACTACTTCAGGGATGGCTCTGAGCTCCAAGGAAAACTATGTAGACAGGCTAACAGGTACCCAAGAAATCAGCCTGTGAATTTTCAAGCAGGCAGAACTCCAAATTTGCTTCAAATGTGAAAATACTCGCAAAGGAGACGAAATTTAAAACAATAAAATGGGGAAAGTAGAAAACACATAGCTGCAGATATGCATACAGAAGGAAAGACTGTAGAGGGCGTTAAACCAATTAGTGATTTGTATTTAGAAAAAAAATCAGCCTCGTTGATTCAGGACCCAACCCTCCTCCCCGTGCCCCCAACCCTCCTTCTCGTGACTTCAGTCTCCTACAGCAGGAGCATCAGCGCTGCCTCTTGCTGGCTGTCCACTTCCACTGCCACTCCTGCTTTAAGGGGCGAGGGGGAGGGTCAGTCAGGAACTGCTGGCGTCCTCCGGCTTCCCCCCCCCCCAGCCTCCCGCTCTTACCTTCACTGAATTACAGCACCGGAACAGCATGCACAGAGGATCGCCAGTGCTTTAGAGATCCTTGCAGGCTGCCGTCATCTTTAGGAGCATGTTCACTCTGCCGCAATCCCACCCCTCTTCTGACATCATGGGCAGCATTGCAGCAGAGTGAACGTGCTCCTAAAGATGACAGCAACCTGCAAGGATCGCTAAAGCACTGGCGATCCTCTGTGAGGCTGCTCCAGTGCTGTATTTCAGTGGCAGTAAGAACAGGAGGCCAGGTGGGAACATGCAGGTCTTCAGGAGGTCAAGCCTTGGGGGGGGGGGGGGGTGCAGGCCTTCGGAGGAGGGCCCTAGTGTAGAAATACATGGAGGAAGGAAAAATTATGTTCTTACCTGTTAATTTTCTTTCCTTTAGACGCAGCAGATGAATCCAGAGACTAGTGGGATAATACACATCTACCAGCAGGTGGAGATAGAGAACTGAATAACAGGCAGTCCCATTGGTTGGCACACTCTCCGTACCTCCAGTATTGCTCCTTGTCTAAGCATCCGGAACCATAAACATGGTCCATATGTAAAAAACTTCTTTCCCACAACAAAGAGCACAAACAGGAATAGAGAACACAACTACCAACTCAAACAAACTGCGGAAACCCGCAACGAACACACAGTGAGCAAAGAACCAGCAAGGGTGGGGCTCTGGATTCATCTGCTGCGACTAAAGGAAAGAAAATTAACAGGTAAGAACATAATTTTTCCTTCCTTTTCAACAGCAGCAGATGAATCCAGAGACTAGTGGGACGTAGCAAAGCAATCCTCAATCTGGGTGGGAAGCGAACGCCGCCTCCGCAATAACCGAAGCCCCAAAAGCAGATTCCGCACGAACCGCCACATCCAACCGGTAATGTTTCGAAAACATACTCCGAGAAGACCAAGTAGCCGCACGACAAATCTCCTCCAAAGAAAAACTCCTGGACTCTGCCCAAGAAGTAGATATCGCCCTAGTGGAATGAGCATGAAGTTTGTCTGGCAACTGTTTACTTGATGTCAAGTAAGCAGACGCAATGGCTTCCCGGACCCAACGAGCAATAAAAGCCTTGGATGCCGCCATACCCTTGTTGCGGCCTGTGAACAACACAAAGAGGTGATCGGAATGACAAAAATCATTAGTAATCTGGAGATAATGCAAGAGAATCCTATATACATCCAGCAAATGCAGAGAAGAGAAACGCTCTACTCAGTCCTCCTTCCGGAAAGCTGGAAGGAAGAGAGACTGGTTCACATGAAAGGGGGGGACAACCTTAGGAAGAAACGAAGGAACAGTTTTGACCGACACACCGGAACTCGAAATTCTCATAAAAGGATCACTGCAAGATAACGCCTGCAACTCAGACACCAGCCTGGCTGAAGCCAGAGCAACCAGAAAAACCGCTTTCAACGTGACATCTTTTAGAGTAGCACTTGCCAAAGGCTCAAACGGCGACTTTTGCAACTCCCCAAGGACCACCTTCAGACTCCACTCCAGACAGATCTTCGTAACAGGAGGCCGAATATGCTGCACCCCTTTGAGAAAGCGAACGATATCCGGTTGGGATGCTAGGGAAGAACTAGACATCCGGCCCCTATAGCAAGCAATAGCGGCCACTTGAACCTTGAGAGAATTACAGGCCAATCCCTTGGTTACCCCTTCTTGAAGAAAAGAAAGAATGGTAGAGAGAGAAGCCTGAAAGGGCGACAGACCCTGAGCCGCACACCAAGAATCGAAAACTCGCCTAAATCCCATTGTCCACCATCTCTGTCCCTCTCTTCTGTTTTTAGACCCATTAATTCGTTCTCTCGAGAGCCAGAAGGTCTTGAGTATGCGCAGATGCTCAAGGCATGGCCCAGGCAAGAGGCGGGAGCTTGCTTTCACTCTCACAACCAGCAGACGGGGTAAGGAGCGTGTTTGAGAGGAAGGGCGGGCGGATGCCGCTTTCAGCACGGGGTGCAATGCGGTTCTCGTGGGGGGTTGCGATGTCGGTTAGGGGGGTGCGATGCCGGTTAGAGCGGGTGGGAGGGGGTGATGGAGCAGCGCCAGTAGCCTCGGGTGGGGGGGGGTTGGTGGAACGAATCAAAGCGAGTTTCCATTCATTCCAATGGGGAAACTCGCTTTGATATACGAGTAACTTGATTTACGAGCATGCTTCTGGAATGAATTATGCTCGTACACCAAGGTTCCACTATATATATACACACACACATACATACCCTACACACACCTTTTTATGCAACCACTTGGCTATCATTGCCATTGATTTCACTCCCCACTGATATTCTGAGGGTATTGAACCCAGGACCTCTGGTGCATTGTAGGGCCAGAACCTTACACTAGACAACCAAAGAATTTACAGGATCTGGAGGCTTTTTAAGAACGGGCAGCTTTTCTACATGAGAAAATAAAGAGCCTTATTCACAACTATCACAAAAGACTGCAAGCTATCATTAATGCAAAAAGGGGGCAATACATGATATTAAAAACTAAGGGTATGCAAGCTTCTGAATAGAACCATTTTAATACTTCTTTTATTTCTATGGTTTGTTTAATGATTGTGCTATTCTGTGATGCATAATAGCTTAATTTGAAACACTGAAAATAAAAGAAATGTGTTTGTCTGATCATTCATGTTTTCCACAAATGGTACCAAAAAACAAATGAAGTAGGGGATATTATACTAACACAATAACCAACCCACAATGAGACCACAAGGGCTGAAAACACCACTAAGACTGAAATAACCTCAGGACACTGGTGAGCAATTTATGCCCTACCAACCTCCAACCACATCATTGGCATAAAAAATTTTCATTCAATGGTGTATCAAACATACCATTTGCCAAAATTTAAAAATCAAAACACAATTGCCTATTGTACATAAATTCTAATGCTCTTGTAGTTAAGTGGGTCAGAAGATTATCTAAGTAAGTCAGCCAAACAAATAATGGTAAGTCTAGTCAACGTTTCACAGCTAGTTCTTCCACCACTTCCTCAGGGCAAAGAAGACTTCACCGATAGTAGTATAGTTCTACAAAACAACATGTGCTGTTCAAATTTTCCGACTAGTGTAAAACGCCTTAAATTTAAGTTTTAAAAAACTCAAGCACTCACTGCAGCATGACTTCCATCTGTTTATCCAGGTCTGTGACGTATGGCAGCTTCAACGTAATTTATACATGACTATAGCCAATCCCCTGCCTCTTCAACACAGACTTAGGCAGTAGCATGCTTACACTCACAACTCATCAGGCAAGCCGCAGCAATGTTCAAGCACACGTCACTCACAAAACTAGTAGCAGAGGAAAAAAATGACTAATAGAAGTAAAACCAATCAACCTAGACTTACCGTTATTAGTTTGGCTGACTTACTTAAGATGATCTTATGACCCACTTAACTACAAGAACATTAGTATCTTTTACAGTGGGTAATATCGTGTTTTGATTTTTGCAAATGGTATGTTTGATACACCATTGATGAAAGTTTTTATGCTGATGATGTGGTTGGAGGTTGGTAGGGTATAAATTGCTCATCACTGTCCTGGAGCTTTTTCTTTCATTCTTAGTGGTGTTTTCACCCCTTGTGGGATGGTTATTGTGTTAGCTTATACATCTGAGATGAATTCCACCAGGGCTATATAAACCTATGAGCACAACTGTATAAATTTTTCAATTTTAGTTCTTCAATATCTATTGTTTTTGTTCTTTTCTTCTCCTTCCTTCTTGCATACATCTTGAAGTCTTTAATATTTTGCAGTCTGTGACATATTCAACCTTGTCTATCACTACCCATCCCATCATTCTCATCAAACATCTCCCTGACATCATATGTAAATTTATCAGTGGCACACAGGCAACTTATACTGAAAAGTTTCTTATGCTGCAGTTTAGATTCTGTCATATTTAGAATGTGGGAAATCACCAGCAATCTCCTTTGGTCTGCGGCGATATCAAAAATTCAATGCCGTCATCATTCTCAGTCACCTACATTAAATTTCCAGTCTATTCTTGGCCAGCTAAGACACAACCGGATAGCACAGTTACTTACCGTAACAGGTGTTATCCAGGGACAGCAGGCAGATATTCTTGACTGATGGGTGACGGCACCGACGGAGCCCCGGTACGGACAATTTTAGAGTGATTGCACTCTAAGAACTTGGAAAGTTCTAGTAGGCCGCACCGCGCACGCGCGAGTGCCTTCCCGCCCGACAGAGGCGTGCGGTCCCCAGTTAGGATAAGCCAGCTAAGAAGCCAACCCGGGGAGGTGGGTGGGACGCAAGAATATCTGCCTGCTGTCCCTGGATAACACCTGTTACGGTAAGTAACTGTGCTTTATCCCAGGACAAGCAGGCAGCATATTCTTGACTGATGGGTGACCTCCAAGCTAACAAAAAGAGGGATGGAGGGAAGGTTGGCCATTAGGAAAACAAATTTTGCAAAACAGATTGGCCGAAGTGTCCATCCCATCTGGAGAATGCATCCAGACAATAATGAGATGTAAAAGTATGAACTGAGGACCAAGTAGCAGCCTTGCAAATTTCCTCAATAGGAGTGGAACGGAGGAAAGCTACAGATGCTGCCATCGCTCGGATTCTATGGGCCTTGACAGAACCTTCCAGTGTCAGTCCAGTCTGAGCATAACAGAATGAAATGCACGCTGCCAGCCAATTAGACAACGTACGTTTAGAAACAGGACATCCCAATTTATTCGGATCAAAGGACAGAAAGAGTTGGGGAACTGATCTGTGGGGTTTCGTACGCTCTAGATAGTAAGCTAGAGCCCTCTTACAATCCAAAGTATGCAGAGCCTGTTCCCCAGAATGAGAGTGAGGTTTCGGAAAGAAGACAGGCAGAACAATGGATTGGTTGAGATGGAATTCAGAGACAACCTTAGGGAGAAACTTTGGAAGTGTACGCAGAACCACCTTGTCATGATGAAAGACCGTAAAAGGTAGATCTGCAACTAGTGCATGTAGCTCACTGACCCTCCTGGCAGAGGTAAGAGCAATAAGGAAAAGTACTTTCCAAGTGAGAAACTTGAAAGGAGTGGTAGCCAAAGGTTCAAATGGAGGCTTCATTAAGGCGGAAAGAACCACATTGAGATCCCAGATAACAGGAGGGGCTTTAAGAGGTGGTTTCACATTGAAAAGACCCCGCATGAACCTGGACACCAGGGGATGAGCTGAGAGAAGTTTTCCATGAACCGGCTCATGAAAAGCAGCAATGGCACTGAGGTGGACTCTGATGGAAGTAGACTTAAGGCCAGAGTCAGACAAAGAAAGCAGATAATCCAACAATGTCTCCACTGCCAGGGAAGTGGGATCAAGATGATGAAGAAGACACCAGGAAGAAAATCGTGTCCACTTCTGATGGTAACATTGCAGAGTAGCTGGTTTCCTGGAGGCATCTAGAATGGAACGAACGGGCTGAGATAAAAGAGTATCATGAGAAGTCAGCCCGAGAGATACCAAGCTGTCAGGTGCAGAGACTGGAGGTTGGGATGTAGAAGGGTCTCCTGATGCTGTGTAAGCAGAGAAGGAAACAGTGGAAGAAGAAAAGGTTCCCTGGAACTGAGTTGAAGTAGAAGGGAGAACCAATGTTGCCTTGGCCACCTCGGAGCAATCAGAATCATGGTGGCTCGTTCCCTCTTGAGCTTGAACAAGGTTCTCAACATGAGAGGCAGAGGAGGGAAAGCATACAGGAACAGATTGGACCAGACGAGGAGAAATGCATCCGCTGCCAGACGGTGAGGAGAGTAGAGTCTGGAGCAGAATAGGGGCAGCTGGTGATTGTGAGGAGCTGCAAAGAGGTCTATCTGAGGAGTGCCCCATTGAGCGAAGATGGACTGTAGAGTGAAAGGATCGAGTGTCCACTCGTGAGGCTGGAGAATTCTGCTGAGCTTGTCCGCTAAGGAATTCTTTTCTCCCTGAATGTAGATAGCTTTCAGGAATAGATGGTGATTTATGGCCCAAGTCCAGATCTTCTGGGCTTCCTGGCACAAGAGGCGAGAGCCTGTCCCCACCCTGTTTGTTGATGTAGTACATCGCAACTTGATTGTCTGTGCACAGCAGGAGGACTTGAGGAAAGAGAAGATGTTGGAAGGCCTTGAGGGCATAAAACATCGCTCTGAGTTCCAGAAAATTGATGTGATGCTTCATTTCCTGAGCTGTTTAGAACTCGTTCAAATGAGCTCCCCAGGCGTAAGGGGAGGCATCGGTGGTGATGATAAGTTGATGAGGAGGTAGATGGAAGAGAAGACCTCTGGAGAGATTTGAGGATATCAACCACCATTGTAGAGACTGACGAAGAAATGATGTCACAGATATGTGACGTGAGCAAGGATCCATCTCTTGGGACCACTGGGTAGCTAGGGTCCATTGAGGAGTGCACAGGTGAAGACATGCGAAGGGTGTGACATGAACTGTGGAGGCCATGTGACCCAAGAGTATCATCATTTGCTTGGCAGAGATGGAATGTTGTGGAAGCACCTGCTGACATAGAGATTGAAGCGTTTGAAGACGGTTGGATGGCAGGAACGCTCTCATGAGGACTGTGTCCAAGACAGCTCCGATGAATTGAAGTCTCTGAGTGGGGATGAGATGAGATTTGGGTAGATTGATCTCGAACCCCAGAAGTTGAAGAAACAGGATGGTTTGGTTGGTGGCCAGGAGAACAGTCTGAGATGAATTGGCCTTGATTAACCAGTCGTCCAGGTAAGGAAAGGCCTGAAGGTGGTGAGAGCGTAGAAAGGCAGCCACCACAATCAGACATTTGGTGAACACTCTTGGAGAGGAGGCAAGACCGAAGGGCAGCACCTTGTATTGGTAATGACAACGATTGATCATGAAGCGTAGGTACTGTCTGGAGGCCAGATTGACCGGTATATGAGTGTATGCTTCTTTGAGATCGAGGGAACATAGCCAGTCGTCTTGATTGAGAAGAGGGTAAAGAGTGGCCAGAGAAAGCATTCTGAATTTCTCTTTGACCAAGCATTTGTTTAGATCGCGAAGATCTAGGATGGGTCTGAGATCTCCTGTCTTTTTGGGAACTAGAAAATAACGGGAGTAGAATCCTTGTCCCTTTTGATCTAGAGGAACTTCCTCTATGGCGTTCAGAAGGAGGAGGGATTGAACCTCTTGAAGAAGGAGGGAAGACTGAGGAGTGTTCAAAGCAGACTCTTTTGGTAGACCTTGGGCAGGAAGAGTCTGAAAGTTGAGAGTGTAGCCGTGGTGGATGATGTTGAGGACCCACTGGTCCGAGGTGATGGTTTCCCAACGGCTTATGAAATGAGTAAGGCGTCCTCCTATAGGTAGCGGAAGATGGGCAGATGGAGGGATACTGGCTATGCCCTGGAGAACCAAGTCAAAAGGGTTGTGAAGGTTTTTGTGGAGGAGGAGGCTTCACCTGTTGTTGCTGCTGTGCAGGTCTAGTGTTTTGTCTTTGTTGTTGCCTCTGACGCCTGGGTTGTTGAGCTGCCGGTGGCAAAGGACAAGCCACAAATCGACGCTGGTAGGCCGATTGCTGACGAAAAGGCCTGGTAGGTGAGGTCTTCTTTTTTGTTTTGAGGAGAGTATCCCACCTAGTTTCATGAGCCGAAAGCTTTTGAGTAGTGGAGTCCATGGATTCTCCAAACAGCTCATCCCCCAGGCAAGGTGCATTAGCCAGTCGATCCTGATGATTGACATCAAGTTCTGACACTCTGAGCCATGCCAGTCGGCGCATGGCCACCGACATAGCTGTGGCCCGAGAGGTCAGCTCAAAGGTGTCATAGATCGACCTGACCATGAACTTTCAAAGTTGTAAGAGCGATGAAGAAGTTTGGCGAAAGGCAGATTTTTTACGGTCAGGGAGGTACTTCTCAAAAGCAGTCAGATTTTGTATGAGATGCTTGAGATAGAATGAGAAGTGAAAAGCGTAATTCCCTGACCTGTTGGCTAACATCGCATTCTGGTACAACCTCTTGCCAAATTTGTCCATGGCTTTACCTTTTCTGCCAGGAGGGACTGAGGCGTATACACTAGCTCCCGTGGATTTCTTTAGAGTGGATTCCACTAATAGAGACTCATGTGGGAGCTGTGGTTTGTCAAACCCAGGAATCGGGATGACTTTATATAAGGAGTCTAACTTGCGAGGGGCTCCAGGTATGGTCAAAGGTGTCTCTAAATTCTTGTAAAAAGTCTCTCTCAAGATGTCATGGAGAGGTAATTTGAGATATTCCCTTGGAGGTTGGTCAAAATCCAGTGCATCAAGAAAAGCTTTGGATTTCTTTGACTCAGCCTCCAAGGGAATAGAGAGAGAGTCACACATCTCTTTTAAAAAAGATGAGAAAGAGGTTACATCTGGTCTAGAGGATGGGTTTAAAGCAAAAGGATCCTCATCACCAGATGAACATTCCCCTTCAGAGAGAAGAGGGTCCTCTGAGTCACCCCACAGATCAGGATCCCGAACCTGAAAACTGCGGTCTCGAGATTCCGGTGTGGAGGGTTCCAGGTGTCGGGATTTGCGTGCCGACTTACCTGACCTCATAGACACGGTACCGGGAGACATTAAGGGCTGCATCGGTGCCGAAGTCTGAACAGCCTGGTGTTGAGCTCTCGGTTCCGGTGCGAGGACTGGCATGGAGACCGAGGAAGCAGAATGTAGCGGTACCGACAAAGTGGATGCCGAAAGAAGGGGCTGCACCACTGTCGGTACCGGTGGCTCAGACCGGACCGGGACCGGAAGGCTCGGTGCCAAAAGTGCAGGAAGGAGTTGTTGCAACTGTTCCTTAAGCTGCACCTGCAGGACAGCGGCGATCCGCTCGTCCAGCGAAGGCATCGGTACCGCCTTTTTCTTCTGCGGTACCTGCGGTGCCGCTCTACGCCCCGAGGATGAGGAACCCGAGGTCGAGGGGCTCACCTCTATTGGGGCGGAGCGCTTCCGTGGACGCCTCGAGGTCGGCAGGACTGGGCTCGCTGCTACTGAGACCAGAGGACGCTCCAACGGGGAAGGTTTCTTAGCCGGCTTACCTGAGGGATGCGACGCCGACGCGGTATCGTGCGGTGTCGACGAGGTGGGTGCCGACTGAGACGGGGCCGGTGCCGGTGCCGCAGAGTCAGACATCTCGGCACCAAACAATAATTGCTGCTGGATCTGCCGATTTTTCAGAGTTCTCTTTTTTAAAGTCGCACAGCGGGTGCAGGTAGACGCTCGATGGTCAGGACCAAGACACTGTAGACACCAGTTGTGTGGGTCAGTGAGTGAAATTGGTCGTGCACACCGCTGGCACTTCTTAAACCCGGGTTGAGGGGGCATGAAGGTAAAAACGGCTTCTGCCAAATCGAAGGCCGAAGCCTCGATGGTGGCAACAGGCCCCGCCGGGGCGAAATTGAAGAAGTGAAAAAAAAAAAAAAGTTTTTTTTTTTTTAAAGAAAAGAAAATAAAAGAAAATGAAGGAAATAATATTTCCTTAAGGGTTTACGCGAGCGGGAAGGCGATATGAAAAAAGTCTTCAACAGCCGTTGAAGAAAACGCGTCTTCTTAGCTCCGCGGAAACTAAGAAACTGGGGACCGCGCGCCTCTGTCGGGCGGGAAGGCACTCGCGCGTGCGCGGTGCGACCTACTAGAACTTTCCAAGTTCTTAGAGTGCAATCACTCTAAAATTGTCCGTACCGGGGCTCCGTCGGTGCCGTCACCCATCAGTCAAGAATATGCTGCCTGCTTGTCCTGGGATAAATGCCAATATTCAACAGATATCTAGCTCTATTTCAATGGCCAAACACAGCCGATTGTGCAACATAGCCAGTCACCAGCCAACCCGAACATCAGGATTTTCGGCATCAGATAGCCAGCTATCCCCTGCTGAATATTGGTGGATAGCCAGCTATGTGCTGTTTAGACAGCCAGAAGCTGTTCCTAGCCATCTAAATAGCACTGAATATCAGGTTATGTGTTTTGGGAGCAGTTATGGAGTATAATAATGTGAATTTCATAAATATTAGTTCATCTTTCAATACACATTTTACAGCCTTAAAATCATACTAGTTTGGTTCTATACCATTATTCTTTACTCTTGAAATAAAATGTACATTGTTTTATGGCACAAATGTTACTTAGAGAATGACATGGGGACAAATTTGTCCCTGTCCCCACGGGATCTATCTCCATTCCCATCCCATCCCATCCCCCACAAGTTCTGTCCCATCCCTGCAAGCTCTGTACTCATCTGTACAAGTGTAGGACACTTTAAAACCATAAGTATTCGAGGTCTGTACAGATGAGGACAGAGCTTGCAGGGATGGGACAGGACAGGAATGGAGATAGATCCCATGGGGATGGGGACAAATTTGTCCACGTGTCATTCTCTATTACATATCAAATGATTAGTTAACTTACAACATAACCAATCAAAGCTTTACCTTCAGTCGGTTATTTCCAAGGTATTCTCCATCCATCTTCTTAATAGCTTTGCAGACACTAGCAATATCACAGTACTGTAGGAATGCATACTGAGGAACTCCATTCACTTTCTTAATGTCAATATCCTGAAATGAAAGCAATCAGTAGTGCTCAACACATTGTTAGCTTTAGTTGTGTGAACCAGTGCTAAATGGATCTTTAAAAAACTCCTATAAGCATTCAACACAGGAAGCAATGCTTAATCTTTTCAGTCACTGAGAAACTGCAAGTATTCGTAGGCCGTGAGGTGACTCAATAGTCCAAGATGGCCAATGATGCAAGTGCAGACAAAAGCATGGCTGGAATAAAATACTCTCAATTTCTTAGTGACTACCAGACTTTGGACAGGACTCCTTAAGATGTTTAAGGATATTGAAAGCCCTATCTAAAAAAAGAAATCACTTCAAAATATGCTCCAGATTTTGGTCAATTTTTGGAAGGTCAATTTTCCTTTTGTTACAATTTTCTAGGGAGCAAAGACTCCATTTTTATACAGTTTGAGATTGATCTACTGGATAATTACTTTTATACCATCACTAAGAATGGAAAGGTTAATGTCTATCCAGGAGGCACAGCTCTCAAAATTTGAACCTCTTCTGTTAGGATTACCCTATTTTATCTACTAATGAGATTGTTAAGCCTCCTTTTGTATCAGAATTTACAGAAGACTATATTTAATATTAACTATTATCATTTCTAAAGACCTAGGCAGCACTGTGTAAAGATATGAACTGACTGTTTAAAAAGCATCTATTTGAATATTAACCTAAATAGTATTTTTGCCAGGTGAATAAATGTTAAGACTGAGGCAGTCTAAAGATAGGTTTACCTTGTCTGCAATACATACAGCTTTACATTTAGAATATGTTTTTCAGCTTCTAAACAAGGAAACAGCGATGGAGACAGACAAACTGGATGGCAAGAATCAAATTCAACTGCCTTTATTGTGGAAATCAATGGATGACACGATTCGTGTTTCGGCCCCTAGGCCTGTATCAGGAGTCTATAAAAATGGAAAATTATAAAAACAATGAACAAAACAAATTAAAATAAACAGTTGAATTTGATTTTTGCTATCCAGTTTGTCCATATCCATCACTGTTTGGTTGTGATGGATTTTGTTCTTCTATTGTGTCTTTTCAGCTTCCACAGTCAGAAAATATATTTCATGTTCTACTTCACACACATCCCTCACAGTTAATAGAAGCTATTATAACAGAACGGTCAGCTTTTATTACACATTAGGAATTATATATAGTTATCTAACAGTGTACTTTGCATCTTGGGAAAATTTCCAACTGATAAAGAGGCTGCCAGATTCTGGTAGCGCTTTATAAATAACAAATACAGTAGCAGTATTAGTAATAAATCACAGTTTTATGTAACTCATAGAAGTGGTTATGGAGAAATTAGGTCCTTACCTGCTAATTTTCTTTCTTTTAGTCCCTCCAGGCAGGCACAGAAACAGATGGGTTTACACTCCTTTGCCAGCAGGTGGAGACTGAGACACTGACTTTTGGCATCAGTACAAGTGAGCTGTGCAGTCCATCTTACATCAGTCTTTATGAATAGCCAAGCAGAAATCAACTAGGCTGATTCAGAACATACGACTTCACACTCAAATGGAGATAAAACCTAAGTCTAGCCCAAGCAGCCCAGGAAAACACTGTTGGATACTGATTAGAACAAGAACCTTCTCCAAACGTCCCACAGTTCGCCAACTAAACCAGCCAAACCATATACCGCTTCTTTTGTAACTCCCCCAACAACAACCAACACTCGCAGAAAAAAATGTACTCTTCGTGAAAACACAGAATAACATGACAGGGAGGGGTTCTGTGCCAGTCTGGAGGGACTAAAAGAAAGAAAATTAGCTTAGCAGCAAGGACCTAATTTCTCCTTCTTTATTGTCCCTCCAGACCGGCACACAAACGGATGGGACGTACCAAAGCAGTACCCATCGTGATTGGGACCCCCAAAGGGCTGCCACTAGAATGCGCTCACCGAACACCGCGTCTCGACACGCCTGAACATCCATATGGTAGTACCGCACAAATGAATGGAGAGTGGACCAAACTACAGCTTTACAGATCTCCACTGGAGGTACAAGAGAAGACTCTGCCCCAAGAAGCTGCCTGACTCCGAGTGGAATGAGCTTTGAGAAATTTCAGAACCGATTTCTTTTAAGAAGGTATGCTGAAGCGAAAGTCTCCTTGATCCATCATGCAATGGTAGCCTTGGAAGCACCGTCCCCCTTACAAGGACCCGCTAAGAGGACAAAAAGATGATCCGATTTCTGGAACTCCTGGGTCCTCTGAACATAAGAGCAAAGGACCCTATGGACATCCAGCTTGTGCAACTGTCTCTGCTCCAAAGAACTCTCCTGACTACCCAAGACCGGGAGGACCACAGACTGACATGAAAAGGCGAAACCACCTTCGTCAGAAAGGACGGAACCGGTCGCAGTACAATCCGCTCCCAAGGAAACTCCAGAAAAGGCAGCCTACAAGAGAAAGCCTGTAGTTCAGACACACATCTTGTGGAAGCAATGGCCACCACAGGAAGACCCCCTTAAAGTAAAGTCCTTCAATGTACAGGAACTGAGAGGCTCAAATGGAGGATGAACGAGCACAGAGAGAACCAGATTTAGGTCCCAGGCAGGAACCGACGGCGTAAAAAGTGGTTGGTCCCCAGCCAAGACACCACTCGCTGGGATCCAGAGCATGACTACTGAAAAAATCCGTCTGGACATTGTCCACTCTGACAGTGTGGGAGGCCGAGAGGTCCAGAAGATGAGCCTCCGCCCATTCCATGAGGAGGAAGGTCTCCAGCACCATTAGATGACTCTTGGTGCCCCCCTTACGATTGACATAGGCCACCACTGTGGCATTGTCTGAGAGAACTTAAATTAATTTGCCCTCCAGCAAGGACTGGAATTCCACCAATGCTAGCCGAATAGCTCTGGCCTCCAGAACATTGATCGACCGGGATACCTCCACTGGCGACCAGCTGCCCTGAACCGAGCGACTAAGACATTGAGCCCCCAACTGAGGAGACTGGCGTCTATAAGAAGCACTGTCCGCTTCGTTCCTCTCCTCAGCATTTGTTAACTGTACCATCATTTCGACAAATAGTCCTGGATGCTAACCGCGAGTCAAGTTTCTCAATGATGGCCCCGAGCCTTTGGAACTCGTTACCACTTTATCTGAGATCGGAAAAAAGTCTTTATCTGAGATTGGAAAAAAAGTCATTGTCACAGCTGAAGGCTTATTATTTCAAAAAGGCTTTTGAATGTAAATCCCTACAGATGCTTCCTATCCTGGAATAAACAAAACCAAACCAACTTTATCTCCTTAACCTCTTGTGTTTTTCCTTTCCCTTATAAATATTGTAACTCATTTCTTCTCTAAATATCCTTTTGTTCCAATTTGTTTACAGTATCGGTTTTTACCATCTGGTTTTTTATTTTCTCTAATCTTGAACCTATTGTTTTTAATTGCTTTGTACCCATTGTTTGTTAACCGCCTTGCTTTGACTACAATTGTTAAGAAATGTGGTATATCAATCCCTAAATCAGATTGGAAGACTGCAGCCACCAGCGCAGGTTGCGATGAACTAACCCCCAAAGAGGAATAGGAGAATCCAGATTGTGAATCTGTGGCAACCACCACTGAAGAAGCGAATACTGAAGAGGGCACATGTGAGCCCAAGCCCATCTGACCACTTTCAGGGAGGCCGCCACTGACCCCAAGACCTGCAAAAAGTCCAGCATCTGAGGGCAGCGACAAACCATCAAGGAGCAAACCTGTGACTGTAATTTGCTCACTCTCCCTAAACTGGTGTCAAACAGAACGCCGAGATACTCCAAGCACTGAGTCAAACGTCTCTTGGACAGATTGACCACCCAGTCTGAGTCATAACCCAAGAGCTCTCCTGAAACGACTTTGTACGAATCAACTAGTCATCCAGATAGGGGTGTACCAGAATGCCCTCCTTGCGCAAGGCCACTGCTGCCACAACAATAATCTCGGTGAAGGACCGTGGCCAGACCAAAGGGAAGCACACAAAACTGATAATGCTGGGAGGCCCGAATCGGAACATGTATATGCCTCCGTCAGGTCGAAAGAAGTCAGAAATTCCCCAGGCTGGACCGCCAGAATTACAGATTTTAGGATTTCCATATGAAAAGAGGGAACCTGGGGAACCCTGTTGACACATTTGATATCCAAAATGGGTCAAAAAGGCCCCTCTTTCTTGGCCACCATGAAGTAAAAGGAGTACCTGCCAGCGCACATCTCCTGAGAAGGCACTGGGACTATCGCTTTGAGGTCCAACAACCTGAGCAGTGTCTGGCGAAAATTCCTCTTCTTCCAAGTTGCCTCACAAGGAGAGGAAACGCTCTGGTAAAGGTTGTGAAAACTCCAAAGCATAACCATCCCGAATCACTTCTAGGACCCACTGATCTGTGGTGATCTCAGCCGACCCCCGGTAAACCTCCCAAAGCCGGGCTCCGACTGGAACCGGGGGAAGTACCTACAAATGAGTCAGTGGGCTGGACAAGGAGCCCCCGGAAGAGTCGCGACCCCCCCCCCCAGCGGGTCCCCCGAAAGGACTGCATGCATTGAAAGAAACATCCTCTGTAAAGAAAAGAGGTTGAAACCTGACCAGGGCAGTACCTCCAAAAGTCATGCAACGCCCCCAGGTAGAACCACCTCGTGAAGGCTGACGAGGTCGGTCCTCCGGTAACCGAGACACTTTAGAGCAGGGGTGTCCAACCTGCAGCCCTGTGAAGTATTTTGTGTGGCTCCGATCGAGGGCGATGCAGTGTTTTCCTCTGTTGCCCCCGGGTGTTTACCGTCTTGCCAGCTCCCTCTTCTGTTTTGCTGCAGCATTTGCGTGTTTGTGCAGCCCCAGAAAATTTGTTTTTGGGCCAATACGGCCCAGGGAAGCCAAAAGGTTGGACACCCCTGCTTTAGTGTCACTCAAAGCCTGAACCAGCTTATCTAACTCCTCCTCAGAAAGAAAGGAACTCTGAAAGGGGAACTTACTGAGCTTAGCTTTAGATGCTGCATACGCTGACCAACTCTGAAGCCACAGAGTACATCAAGTAGCTACTCCAAGAGCCATGGACTTAGTCGAATCACGCAAAAGATCATACATGGCATCAGAGAAATAAGAAGCGACTAGTTCAATCTTAGCCACTTCCTAAACTACTAAGGACCAGTCAGTGGACTCATGGTCAAGAACTCGCTAATACCACCGGAAACAAGCCTGGGTCATCAGACCGCCACAAATCTGCGCGGCAACCCTTCCTTTGAACCTGGAATGGATAACTTTATTTTTTCCATATGGGACCGATAGGGCATAACTTTAATAGCACACTTATTGAATGATAGCAGTAAATTGTGCACCTTGGAGGCCCTCACACCTCGGTTAGGCGATGGTTGGGGATACACCTATGCTTATTGCCAAATTAAACATTATATGTCTCTCTCAGCAGAGAAGTTGGGTCAAGCTGTGGGGCAAAATCTTTGACACTGTTTTCTGGGTATGGCACTTAACAATACATCTGTGTCCTCTGCATAGAGCACTGGTTCCCCTTAAGACTCAGAGGGATGTTCGGTTTATTAAGTCTGCATGGGAAGGGGAACTTGGGATATCTTTGGATCATTGAGAACTTTTAAATACTGTCAGAGGCCTACCACGTTTGATTACAGGGGCAATATTGAATGTGTTATATATGGGTGCTTTATAGAGCCTACTTTACCCAGCTGCAGTTACACAAAATAGTTGGCATTGAGTCCCCTTTATGTATCAAATGTCATAGGGAACCTAATACCTTCTTTCACTCCTTTTGGGGATTGTTGGTGTGTCTGGAGATTTTGGGCAGCAATTCAAAAATATTTACAATCCCTGTTGAGGAAACCTATTCAGGGAACAGTGGAACAGATAGTCTTGGATTTGCTGAAAGCATTTGCGGGTTTGCTTAAGAGGGCCTACCTCTTATGTCGTAAAGTGTGTCTCCTTGCACGGAAATGTATTTTGCAATCATGGACTTCTTCTGAGCCTCCTTCCTTTTGGAAATGGCGAAATCAATAGCATGCCTTGGTGGCCTGGGAGACACAGTGGGTGGAAGGACATCCAGGGCACTGGAAAAAATTTTTGCTTATCTGGAATGTTTATCTGTAGGCCTTGCCTCCAAGGGGACGTAGCTTACTATTAAATGCATTAGAGTGATAATGTTGTTTGGACTGAGTGTTATCTCAGTGGATGTGCATGTATCTCTAGGGGATAGGTGGGTGGAAAGTTTGTTCTGCTTGGCAGGGCCATAAGAGTATAGACCCTCTAGCTCCATTTTTGGCACCTTTGTTTCATGGTGCCCACCCGCACTCTTATGGATTATTCTTGAGGTGTAGGGGGGTGAAATGGAAGGGGGGGGGAGAAAGGATGGGCTTAGTGAGGGATGGGGAGATAAATACGGTTCTACTGCAAAAAGATTGATGACATTGTTTGTTGCTTTTTCCTGTGATTCCTTTAGTATCTGCATTTCTTGATGGTGTATACCATTTGTTATTTGCTGTTTCATCAATAAAAAACTGTTTTAAGGTTTTCAAGATGGCGACAGAGATAGTCGCTTAGCTGGAGGCTCTCTCTGCACTGGCAAATTTAATCCGTTTATATTACCTTTCTTTTTGCTCAGGGAAACAGAGGGGTGATCTTCCTGCCTCCTCTGCCACCTCGCTAACGCGTCAGACAGCAATAACATTGTTTGCTGTCCCGGTTGTTCAGGGCGCTCTGGCTCGTCAAGAGGGGTCGATCTCGACTTCGGAAAGCAAAGTCTCGCTTAGCCCAGCTGGTCTAGGAGTGCCCCCACGCCCAGGGAGACTGTCAGGGACGCCAACAGCGTTGCAGGAAGTGGCGGGGATGTCAACAATCCCGCCTGCGCTGTTCAGCCTACCCTTGACCCCGGAGGCAGTTCCAGTCTTGCTGGATTCTTTACATCAATCGCCAGCAACTGGGGGGCTTGGAGATCAGGGTGGCTCGGAAAGTGGAACTTTAAACCCTGACTTAATGACTCTACCTTCTTCGATGTTTCCTGCTTCCCTCCTGAGCCCGCTGAAGAAACCACCGGTGATAGACTTGGAAGGCTATTGAAAGCCTTCATAAAATATGCTCCTATTCTATTTCAGCTTCGCAAACTTCCTCATTACAGTTGAAAAATATTGAAGGGAAAATTCAATATCAAGACCAGAGATTAGACAAAATTGAAAAACAGGTCTCTGATTTACAGAATTCTTCTAATCTTCAAGCTAAAGATAAAGCAATGTTGTCTAGGAAGATTGAAAATCTGGAGAATGCAAATAGGAACTTAAATTTAAGATTAATTAATTTTCCAGTCATCAGATTACAATCACCCAAGGAACTTTTTCATCAGTTTCTAACTACGATCTTAAAGTATCCAGAGACATCAATACCTCCTTTACAGAAATTAAATTATTTAAACATTCCCAAGGCGACGAATCAGGACTTGGAAAATCAATTGACTGAATTAGATATAACAGATATTCTTGAGTCCTCACAACCTGAAACTTCTGTAAGGGCTACTTTGCTAGTGACCTTTGTTTTTTTACAAGACAAAGAGGCAGTTCTTCGTCTATTCTTTAGTACTGAGAATGTTGAATTTTATGGTCCAAAAATAGTAATATTTCCTGATGTTTCTAAATGGACGCAATTGCGTCGTAAAAAATTTCTAATGTTACGTCAATCTGTATTGAGTTTAGCAGCTACCGTTCAGCTGCGCTTTCCATGTAAATGTTATATCAATTATCAAACAAATAGATATGTCTTTTATGAACCCGATCAATTACAATTTTTTCTGGAGAGCAAAGCAGCTTCTGTAACCTCTCAGATGCCCACTGAAGTCACCGTCCAGACTGTATAGTAAAGATACACCCGATGTGCTCTGTACTTGTGATATATTTCCTTGAAAATCAACTACCCTTGATTTGTGCTTGATTCTCTCTCCTTAGTTGTGGGCTACTATCATGGTATTGTATATGCAATTAATGTTTTATTTCCTATTGGATTTTGTTATGTTTCTTTATCAAAGAATTTTCATTTGATGTTAAATACAGGTAAATAAATAATTTTTTTTAAAAAACAAAAAATTGTTTTAAACAAAAAAGATATTGTACCTACCTGTTTGTGCCACCATAAAAATATTTTGAGAATTTTGCACCATAACAATTATAGCTATACTTTAGAAATGGTTCACACTGAAGTTTCAACTTGTTTCATGAATTGATCAGTGTCAAATGTCATGTTTTCTTAAATGATTCCTAAATATAGGAAGAGGGAACAAAACAGTCTCCTGACAATCAATGTGAAAGCAAACACTGAAGCAGGCTTCCAAAATCCTTTCCTATTCTGCAGAACTACTAAAAACAAGCTTAGTGAAGCCAGTTGCGATTGGTTAGAAAAGTTATACCTGAAAATGGAACGGATATCGCACCATTCACAGAAGAAAGTATTTATAAACAACTTGAAAAATTGAAGGTGGACAAAGCTATGGGTCCAGAGGGGATCCATCCCAGGATATTGAGGAAGCTCTGAGAGGTTCTAGTGGGTCCTCTTAAAGAGTTGTTCAATAAATCTTTAGAGATGGGAGAGATTCTATGGGACTGGAGAAGAGCGGATGTGGTTCCTTTTTACAAAAGTGGTCGCAGAGATGAAGTGGGAAACTACAAGCCGATAAGCCTCACTTCGGTTATTGGAAAAATAATGGAAAGGTTGCTGAAGGAAAGGATAGTGAGATTCTTAGAAAGTAATGGATTACAAGATCCGAGAAAAACGAATCTGATAGAATTCTTTGACTGGGAGGATTGGATCAAGGACGTTCGATAGATATAATTTACTTAGATGTCAGCAAAGCCTTTGACATGGTTCCTCATAGGAGGCTCTTGAATGAACTCCATGGGCTGAAGATAGGGCCCAAAGTGTGAACTGGATTAGAAATTAGTTGATGGACAGACGCCAGAGGGTGGTAGTTAATGGAATTCGCTCAGAGGAGGGAAAGGCGAGTAGTGGAGTGCCTCAAGGATCGGTGCTGGGACCTATTCTGTTCAATATGTTTGTGAGTGACATTGCTGAAGGGTTAGAAGGTAAGGTTAGCCTTTTTGCAGATGATACCAAGATTTGTAACAGAATGGATGCTCCGGAGAGAATGGAAAACATGAAGAAGGATCTGCAAAAGTTAGAAGTTGGTCTAACGTCTGGCAGCTAAAATTCAATGCGAAGTGCAGAATGATGTATTTGGGAGGTAGAAATCCATGGAAACTGAGAAGCTGATAAGCACAGACGGAGAGAGGGACCTTGTGGTGATTGTGTCTGAGGACCTAAAGGCATCTAAACAGTGTGATAAGGTGGTGGCTGTAGCCAGAAGGATGCTAGGCTGTATAGAAAGAGGAATAACCAGCAGAAGAAATGAGGTGTTGATGCCCCTATATAGGTCATTGGTGAGGCCACACTTGGAGTATTGTTTTCAGTTTTGGAGGCCATATCTGGTGAAGGATATAAAAAGACTTGAAGAGGTCAAAAGGAAGGTGACAAAAATGGTAAGGGGTTTGAACCAAAAGAAGTACGAGAAGAGACTGAAAGACCTAAACATGTATACTAAAGAGCAGGAGTAGGCAATTCCGGTCCTCGAGAGCCGAAGCCAGGTCAGGTTTTCAGGGAATCCACAATGAATATGTATGAGATAGATTTCCATGTACTGCCTCCTTGAGAACTAAGGTTGGTACTGGACAAACTTGTAGTTTATGTCCCACACATGGTGATTTGGTGTAGGATGGGCTGGGAAGGGCAACCATGGGAGCTCCACTAACTTGGAACATGAGGACGTTACTGGCCAGACTTTACATCAAATATCCTGAAAATAACGGGATGGTTGGATAGGCTGGAGTGAGCTTAGATGGCAACTTCAATAGTTGGAATCTAGAACAATATCAGGTGGACTTTAGTCTATGGCCCAGAAAAATCAAAGAAGAGACAAGTTAATTTAATCACGTATTTTTAATGAGAACAACTAATGGGCAGACTGGATGGACCATTCAGTTTTTTTTCTGCCATCATTTACTATGTTATATTAGCATAACCATGATACACATTAAAGACAGGACAGTTCAGATTAAAACTTATCAGTACATTTACCCAGGGGTCAACTCAGTCATTGGGATGCACCTAGCCAGTCCAGTTTTGAGAATATCTGCAATGAATATGCATGAAATAGATTTGCATGTGCTACCTGCATTGCACGCAAATTTGTCTCAAGTATATTTAGTGTGGATATCTGGAAAACCTGACTAGCTAAGTGTGCCCCAAGGACTGGAATGTGAACCCCTGCCATTAATCTATCCTAAATCATGGGTCTAAAGTAACTCACATTCCAAGAACCACCACATACCACTATCTCTCCAAAGCGCTGAAAGATGTTGCGTAGGTCATGGTAGGTGGTTGTTTTTTCCAGGTTACCAATGAAGAGAGTCCTTGTTGCTTTAGGGTGAAATTCATCTATCCTTTCATCCAAAGGCCGAAATTCATTTTCGCTTTCTGTTTCTATAGAAAAGATATTTGAACATATACCTTAATTTCTAGGTAAAATTTGATGGACTATTTGAAGTACTACCACAGTTTGTAAATCTGGTATGAATTTATAATATCTGATGGCTCCTACAACTTCTGGGTTTCATTTTGTGATTTTGAAATACATCTGTTGTTGTTTGTTAATTCAGTCACTGGCACTATTCTTTCAACACCCTACTCTGAGATATTATGCAGAGAGAATCCAAAGAAGAAATTTATCAAGGAAATTGGCCTATATGGTTCCAGTAAAGCTGGATTTTGGCAAAACAAGTATAGTAGAATGGTTAGCGTGTTCCGGAAAGGATTGCTGCTCAAATTACAAAGACTTGGTGACACAAAGTTACTACTACAAATAATCATTTAAACATAGAAACATGACAGCGGATAAAGGCCAAATGGCCCATCTAGTCTGCTCATCCACAGTAACCATTATCTCTTTCTCTCTCTGAGATATCCCACGTGCCTGTCCCAGGCCCTCTTGAATTCAGACACAGTCTCTGTCTCCACCACCTCTTCCAGGAGACTGTTCCTTGCATCTGCCATCCTTTCCGTAAAAATGTATTTCCTTATATCACCTCTTAACTTCATTCTATGCCCTCTCATTGCAGAACTTCCTTTCAAATGAAAGACTCGACTCATACACGTAGGTATTTAAACGTCTCTATCATATCTCCCCTCACCCACCTTTCCTCCAAAGTATACAGATTGAGATCTTTAAGTCTGTCCCCATACACCTTATGATGAAGACCACATACCATTTTAGTAGCCTTCCTCTGGACCGACTCCATCTAAGTTGTTTGCCGGGACAGCGCACAGTGGCTCTTGCATGCTGCACATGTCTGACCTGGAACCGGGTCAGCCACATGCAGTGTGCCGCTGCAGAGCCACGGCACGCTGTCCTGGCAAATAAGTGCAGCTGGCGTTGAAGATAAGGAGCAGCCAAGCCAGAAGGAAGATGGACACGTGTTTGCAGGGGACACTGATGCGGCTTCGGCAGATGGGGCATGCCCAGTTGGACGGCCCTGAACAAGTAAGGGAGAGAAGGGATAATGTGGGAGAAAGGGAGAAGGAGGGAGGGAGCGCGTTGGGACATGGGAGGGGCATGACTTTGGGACAAAGTTCGGAAGGCAAGGAAGGAAACACGAACTTCGAACACAGAAGGCAGGGAGGAGGCATGAACTTGGGACACAAAGAAGGGGATAGAAAGGGAGAATTGTTGGGGATGAGTGTGAGTGAGAGGAAAATTTGGGGGCATAGAGAGAGAGGAGTGAGGTAAAGATATATGGAGAAGAGAAGGATGAGAGGGAGAAATGTTGGATATGGTGGTGGAGAGGGAACAGAGGGACAGATTGAAAGGGATGCAAGGGGGAGGAATGTTGGACATAGTGATAGGGGGAGAGGTGTGGCATGTTGCTGGAGAGGGGTGATAAGAGAAATGTTGGGCATGGAGCTGGTGAGTAATAGTGAAAAATGCTGCACATGATCCGGGGAATGAGAGAGAGGAAAATGTTGGATATGGCAGTAGAGGGAGTGGGAGAGCTACACCATGTATCTCTCTCTCTCTTTTTCCCCACTCCCTGTACATGGGATGGAGACAGGGACTGAGTTCACGGGGACGGGGACCAAGCTGCAGGGATGGGGAAGAGACGGGGGTTTTTATTTCAGTCTTAGTAGTTTGCTGGTCCACAAAATAATTCTTTTATTTCCACCAGTCCATAGGTGTAAAAAGGTTGAAGAACACTGGTCTACACCACCTGCATAGCCAGAGAAATAATGAAGTACAGAAAGCAGCACTACTTGCTATCTGGGGAGAAAAGTCAGCTCTGAGCTGGTTTTCCTATGGCGTGATTTAAAGACTTATCCTTGATATATCTTGAATAAAATATTGACCTATTCTCAATGTTAGAGAGAAGTACAACCTAGACCCCATGTAATATTAGTATTTGAGGTTCAAGATAATTGACCACATTATAAGTGAATCTGTGTTACAAGGTAGAGAATGACACAGAGAAAAAAATCTGTCCCCGTCACTGGACCACCATCCCCTTCACTGCCCCGTCCCCGTCCCTTTCACCGCCCCGTCCCCACAGCACCCACCCTTCCCTCTCTCCACCTCATCACCCTTCAGCGGCCAAAGAATCTCCCTCCCTCCCCCCTTACCTTCACGGCGCATTAGTAAAGAAACTTACTGAAGCCGGCGGAGAGAGCATGCCTGGGCCTGCAGTCACATGTGTGTGGGCAGAAGCTTCTCCTCTGACACAACCGGAAGTTGCGTCAGAGAAGAAGCTTCCTCCCACACACATGCGACTGCAGGCAGGCAGGCTTCGCCGGCTTCAGTAAGTTTCTTTACTGAAACGCCGCGAAGGTAAGAGGGGGAGAGATAGATTTGGCTGTAGGTAGGTAGGGAGGGAAGGGGGCCGCGCGAAATCGGTGACTGCACGCCTTCCCTCCCTTAACTGCAGGGACAAGGCCATTCACCGCTCCATGAGGCGGTGAATGGCCTTGACCCCGTGCCCGCAGTGAGCACTCCCCCCCCCACCATTTTGGCAGGTTACCCAAAGCTACCTGCCACCCTGTCATTCTCTATTACAAGGTCTACAGTCTACTATGTACTAACAAAACAAAAAAGAGTTTTTATTTATTTCATTTCTAAAATTTAGACCGCTTAAATCTAAGCCAGTGTATGGCAAAACTGTGTGCCACAGCAGATTCCAAATGTGCCACAAGATGTTGGCAAGGAAGAGAGGCATTGACTCACTGCTTACAGGACGTGCCTCTCATGGCGAGAGGCACGTTCTATAAGCTGTCAGTTGGCACCGATGACTCGCTTCTCCTTCTCCCCCACTGGTAAAGGGACAAGTTTAGGGTCCAGCCGGAGGGCCTCCGCGCGTGTGCAGACGTCAACGTCCGTGCATATCCGGGTGCCTTCCAGCCACGGCACTAGATTTAGTGTGCCCCAGTGCCAAAAGTTTGTGGGACACTGATCTAAGCCGTTTACACTAAAACATGCATAATATTAAAACAAGCAACATAACTCAAAAAAGCAACATGAAATCTCAGTAGTTCTCAAACTCAATAATGTCAGGTTTGTATTAAAAAAACAAGTTCTCCCATTCTTAACAGATCTTGTGGACTTTTTGTTACAAAATTGCCTTATCGATAACAATATTCCTCTTCATATATCACAAGAAGGCATCCAAAATAACTTGAGTTTTCAAACATCTGTGCATAATCTCAATGTTCCTTAGAAGGGAATTCCATAATTTTACATCAGCTATGGAAAACTAACATAATGAACTTGTTCTTCCTTGTCAAAAATTAATTTTATGGCTCCCTCCGACCTCAGTCTTCTATTGGGTTGAAATAATTCCCAGAGATTTTGGAAACACAAAGGGACAGATGAGTACAAAACTTGGTGGACAATCGAGAGCACTTTATAATAGATTCCCTGTTGCAAAGGGAGCCAGTGCAGTTGTTTCAAAACAGCTGTTCTAAGTATACCAACAATCAACCTCACAGCAGAATTCATCAATTGTTGCAGGGTTTACATTTAATCTTAGGCAAACCAAGATAAAGCATGTTACAATAATCCAGTCTTGTTAATATCAATGTTTGAACCACAGATTGAAAATCATATGGTAGAAGCATCAATTTTAGTCTATAGAGAGTATGCAATTGTGCATAACCTCCATGAACAACCTTGAACACATTATAAGCAATTCCACATTGTATGGTGTAGTGTAAGTAATTGTGACCAAAGTAAGCACACAAATCGTTTACCAAACTTGCAGAAATTCCTTTCCCTAAGCTGCATTGTGATTCTCCTAGACTCTTCACCAAGTTGTCCAATTCCTCGCCAAAAGAGATCTTACCATTAAAAGGAAATCTGCTGAGCTTCAATTTGCAGGCTGCATCTGCTATCCAGTCCCAAATTCATAAGGCTCTCCTGGAAGCCACTCCCCCCCCCCCCCCCCCCAGACTTCACCAAGGTACAAAGTAAATTGTACAAGGCATCAGTGAGAAAGGAAGCAAAATGATCTGGGCTTAAGCCATTCTTACCTGGGCCTATCCATGCAGTCACCTCAATCTGCATGCCAAAGAAGAGTTTCCCCTTGGAGGCATTAAGGGCTTTTTCTTGGTCTTCCTGCTGTCGAAAGAATACCAGGCCATATCGTTCTTCAGAAGCTCCATGAATCTGCACAGATGTTACTTTCCCATATTTCTTAAACTCATGGAATAGACCATCTTTAAGGCTTGTATCTAGATTCCCATTAAAAAAACAAACAAACAAGCAAAGGTAGACAAAAAAGTTAAAATTTTATTTCTGTGTTATTTCTCACTGCAATAACACCCAAAAACCAAATATGGTGAAATGTGTTTTTGTTAATTTATTTGCCTTGAGGACTGCTAGATTAGTCCATAACTATAGATTATGAACTTCTATCAGCAAGTGGAGGCAGAGACTTGAAGTTAGTTTTTTTTACTTTTTATTTACTTCCAGAAGGCGTGATAGGACAGAGTACGGTTTTGGGGTTCAAGAAGGGATTGGATGATTTCCTGAAGGAAAAGGAGATAAAAGGGTATAGATAAAGGATTACTATACAGGTCCTGGACCTGATGGGCCGCCGCGTGAGCAGACTGCTGGGCAAGATGGACCTCTGGTCTGACCCAGCAGAGGCTTACTTATGTTCTTATACAATTCTACAAGATTACTCTTGAACAAGTAACATAGAAAAGAAACATTTTAAAGAATTAAACAAAGTATTTCCTGACATTACGCTTGACTCTACCGACCTACAACCATCATTCATGTCCTCTAGTCCTATAGCCTCTATGTATCTGAAAGAGGTTTGTTTAAATATTAATACCTTTCAAGTGCTTAAAGGTCTGCATCATATCATCTCTCTTCTTTTTTTCCAGTATATACATATTCAAGTCCTACAGTCTCTTCTCATACTTCTTATGGCACAAGCCCTGTGCCATTTTCGTCACCTTCCTCTGAACAGCCTCAAGTCTTAACATTCTTGTAGAAATATAGCCTCCAAAACTAGACACAGTACCTCCAAATGGGACCTCACCAACAACATATAAAGGGGTGTTTGTGAAGAGGAACACACATCCGCTAATCTCCAATCCCGCAAAACTTCCCTCATTTCTAAGAATTTATTATACAAATCTTTAAGAGGACCCGCCATAACTTCTCTGAGCTCTCTCAAGATTCTGGGATGGATCCCATCCGGCCCCAGCACAATGGCTTTGTCCATTTTCAGTTTTGGTGTAGTATCAACTTCAATTTCAGTTGCAACTTTCACAGCTGACAAAAGTTCTACTCCCAGATTTTCCTTTGTGAAGACAGAACTGAAGTATTTGATTTTTCATCATTGCTGTTCACATAGCAGTTCATAATATGTTTCAGTCTCACAATTCCATTTCTAGCCTTTCTCCTTTCACTAATATACCTGAAAAAAGTCTTGTCATCCTTTTTAATGTTTCTGGCCATTTGTTCTTTGACCTGAGCCTTCGCCAGCCTTATTTTTCTCCATGCTTCTTTCAGTTTTATCTGGTAATCTCTTCTATGTTCCTCATCTTGCATTACTTTATATTTCATGAATGCCACATCCTTTGCTTTTCATTTAGTCAGTAACTTTTTGGGTGAACCATATTGGTTTCCTTTTTTTCTTATTCTTGTTAATCTGCCTTATATAAACATCTGTTGCTGATTTTATACTGTGCTCTTCAGTTTGAATCACAGATTCTCCACAACTCCTAAGTCCTCCCAACTAGAGAGCTGCATGAGAACAGAGCCAACAGGAATCCTGTGGAATCTGCGGGGTTCCCCCCTATATATGCAGGAAACCCATGGGGATTCCCCCGGGGACACAGGGATCCTGAGGAGATGAAAGTACCTCTTGTGTACCTGCCTCCAGGCCTGCTCCAAGATGTCTAAGTACTGCCTCCTCCTTCCTTCGTCATAATCCAGGCAGCCACACTTGCTGACCTGGAAGCCTTCCCTCTAACAACAGAGGAAAGGCTTCCGGTTCAACCCATAATTCAGTCCTGAACACAACTGCTAAAGTCTCATACATAAATACATGCATTCTTTTTATTGCATGTATTTGTACATGTGGGATAATTTTATAAGTAGCATTTTATGCTCATATACTAACATGTGTGTGAAAATACATTTATAAAAATTAAATTCTATATGCTTAAGTGGAGGATTTTATAAAACTATGTCTACAGGGAACGGATTAAAGAACTAAGATATGAAATATAAACTTTTTACATGTTGAGGTTTTGAACATCTGAGGAGTATATATAGATCCCTACTCAGAAGCTCTCTTCTCAAGCCCAAACAGTTAAGAGCAACTTGAAACAGATGTAATTCCCAACTAGGGAAGTTTTTCAGAATATGTGTGTATTGCCATTCTAAGATTAGGAAAGCCCATGAAAGTGCACCTCAGAACCTCAAACATGTTTTCAAATCTCTGAGTGCCACTGTCATATACATATAAGTTCAAAGACTTCAGAGCTGCATCAGGACTATGAATGAGGAGGAAGAGACCACTGGATCTATGCACTGGGATAGGAAATTCCTATGCTCCAGCCAGTTTTTAATCCACGTGAGTATTTCACCCTTGATTCCATGGCTGCAATCATCGCCCCCATGGGAAACAATCCGCACCTTGATGGCTATAAGACAAGGCTTCCATCCCAAAAGAGAACTTCAGAGACGAGTCCAACAACCACCTAGCAGATGCCACACTGTGGGCTTGGAGGAATATGAAACTTACCCATGGATAGAAGTATCAGTATAGCTCTTCTTAGCAAATTAGGGGGTGCCTAGCACATACCACTAGAAAATGGCAACTTGAAAATCCTGCGCAATAGGCTCTAAAACCTGTAGGCCCTGCTACACTAGAAATAGAGAAAGACAGTCTTGTTTGCAGGAAATTGCAAATAGCCATTATGTCCCTGGAGACTGCTCCATTCGTTCAGTAATTATTTCTATAGCGCTACCAGACACACAGCGCTGAACAAAGGCATCAATATTAAGGGAACATCCAAACCTACATAGTCTCACCTTTGGGGACCTCGAGAGATACAAGGCATGCTCTCATGTCGCTGACATAACTTGTACAGCGATTTGCCTTTTGCCAACCCAGTAAGGAGGTAAGCCGAGACTGGGCGGTCAAGCATAGAATAGATTCTCTCTCCCAAGTGCCTGTAGAGACTCCCAAATGAGATAATGCTATCGCAGCAAATTAATCAACTTGGGAGACCTGCACACACCGAGCTCTAACATCTCATCAAAGCATAAAACTACTATAAACTTCCGACGCGTCTAACCCCGAAGGCATAGAAGCCGTTGCAGTTGCTAATAAAATTCAGCTGGAAAAGAAACTCACTGAACGCTGAGCACTCCTACCAGCGCAGGCCTTTTGCTTGCTGTAAGACACCGGCTCCTAGCATACTGTTAAAATAACATACCCACTGGATAATTTAAACACAGCTGCGGCAAACGCTGACCAAAGTCGGCTTTGTTGAGAACGCTGTGGTGATCCCGGCAGCGCATGATAACAAGCGCGTGCCTGTTTCGCAGATAAATGTGCTGGCCCCATTTAACTGTGTTGGAAAAACATGCCCAGAACCAACCACCAAGTAGTTTGACACAGCCACTACATACATTCAGTAAAAGCAACCTCGTGGAGATATAGTATTAGCAGGAAAATTAGTGCATGCCTCTCGCGTGCGGGAAGGTATCAGATCCTTAAATGGTATTTCAATTATATACCTGGAGCCCTTCCATGAAATATTTCTCGCACATTCCTTAATAAATTTTAATAAAACATTGCTATCGCGTTACCAAGTTCAGCGTTTTATAAAATAAACTATAAAACTCGCCGTTCAACACCACTAAAAGACAAAACCCGGAATTGTACAATTCCAACAACATTAGAAATCAGATACTCACAACTTCGTTGTCAGGGCCAGTAGATGCCAGTAAATGCCGGTTGCTCAGCACTAGCAGGGCAGAAATGTTATTTAATAACTGTGGTCTCTTTTATTTTTTAAAAAACAATTAAGGGAAAGAAGAAAATTAGAGACCAAGGCAGACCCTCTATCACTGAAGGAAGGGCGAGGCAGGGACCTGGGGGGGCCCAGGTGTAACCCCTAAAGCTGGCACTGTTCAGCCAGACACCCCTGTCTCACTGAAGAGAAAACCTCAACAGGAGAAAATAATTGCCCAGTCACAGCCAGAATTCAGGAGCTAGTTGAATAGCGACTATAACCTGCTGGGAGATAGAGCATACTGAAGATAAAGGAGGAGTGCCAGCCAATGGGACCACCTGTTAATCAGTTTCTCTATCTCCACCTGCTGGTAGATGTGTGCTATCCCTCTAGTCTCTGGATTCATTTGCTGCTGTTGCTAAGGAAAGGAAATTAACAGCTATGACTAAGTTTCATCTATCCTATATGATTGGGATATACCTAAGCAGAAATTTACTAGGCAGGGGAAGACAAGATCCACTGACTCTGCCAAAGTCCAATCGGACTCTGGCCAACATATCCAGTCTATAATGCTTCACAAAAGAATGGAGCAACAATCAGGTCACTGTTCTGCAGACATCCTCAGATGAAACTGCTGGGACATCTGCCCGAGACACTGCCGGAGCCCAAGCTGAGTGTGCTCAATGGACGGATGGCATTTGTTTGTTCCTGTAAGGATAGGTGGCATCTATGGCTGCCTTACTCCATTGTGCCTTAAAAGAGCTATGGAACAGAACAAACAAATGATCAAAAACGGCATTCATTTTCAGCAAATAAAGTAGAATTTATAAGAATAGCCTTACTGGGTCAGACCAATTCTGTGCACATCTAGCTGTGAAGACTTATCCCTCAAGTCAGCCCTCTGATCCACAAGGAAAGGAGGCATCTTTAGAAGAGATAAGGGAACAGTTTGGAGCAACACAGAGAACTCTGAAAAGACAAAGATCCCTACAAGACAGAGCCTGATATTCTGATGCTTTTCTGTCCAAAACAACTGCCACCAAGAACATAAGCAGTGCCTCTGCTGGGTCAGACCAAGGGTCCATCATGCCCAGCAGTCCACTCACAGAGCGGCCCATCAGGTCCAGGACCTGTGCAGTAATCCTCTATCTATACCCTTCTATCCCCTTTTCCTTCAGAAAATCATCCAATCCCTTCTTGAACCCCAAAACCGTACTCTGTCCTATCACACCCTCTAGAAGCGCATTCCAGGTGTCCACCACCCTTTGGGTGAAGAACTTCCTGGTTCTGAATCTGTACCCTCTTAATTTTTTCCAAATGTCCTCTCGTTCTTGAAGTTTTCGAACGTTTGAAGAATCTGTCCCTCTCCACTTTCTCCATGCCCTTCATGATCAGTCTCTATCATGTCCCCTCTAAGTCTCCGCTTTTCTAGGAAAAAGAGCCCCAGTTTCTCCAATCTTTCAGCATATGAAAGGTTTTCCATACCTTTTATCAATCGTGTCGCTCTTTCTGAACCCTCTCGAGTATTGCCATATCCTTCTTAAGGTACAGCAACCAGTATTGGACGCAGTACGCCAGATGCGGGCGCACCATCGCCCGATACAACGGCAGGATAACTTCTTTCGTTCTGGTTGTAATACCTTTCTTGATAGTACCCAGCATTCTATTCGCTTTCTCAGAGGCCGCTGCACACTGTGCCAACGGCTTCATTGTGTTGTCCACTATTACCCCCCAAGTCCTTTTCTTGGGTACTTTCTCCCATTACCAGCCCTCCCATCGTATAGCTGTACTTCGGGTTTCTGTTTCCTACATGAAAGACTTTACATTTCTCTACATTAAACTTCATCTGCCTCCAGCCACGTGTGCGAGCCTGCTCCACCTCTCCCGACCTGCGGGAACTTTAAAAGCAATCGAAGGAGCTTTCCCTCACCAACCCTGCAATCGGCAGCGTCCACCGTCCACCAGGCCTGCTCCTGCACGGAGCCTCGTTCCCAGGCCGCCTCCAGCCGGGTGTGTGATCCTGCTCCGCCCCTCTCGACCTGCAGGAACTTTAAAAGCAACCGAGGGAACGGCACACTGCCTTTCAGCACGCCAGCTAAGGCGCATGGCAAAACCGCGCGCCTTTGCGAAGCGACCGAGCAGAACTGAAACACCTTCCCTACATTACAGCACCATAACCGCTCCACTCCTACTCTACAGCCGCATAACTGCTCCACTCCCATCGCCTCCACCTTCCTATCAGCACTGGGATAGCCAACGGGAAGAATTTTCTCCTGTACCTTCACACTCTCTCTTCTACATCTGGTGCCAACCCCAAGGGATCTCATCTCTTGGCTTGGAAGATCTCCCCACAGACCCTCTGACTGGATAAACTGATAAGTATTGCATGTTTAGCCAATTACCTTTTCCAGTTAAAGCTACCTTACTTTCTGTTGCAAATTCTCTAACAAGATGGCTTCTGTAAATCATTATTTAATACTGTTCCTCATATTTTACTGGTCCTGTTACAAAAGCTGGTTAGCCAATGCTCTTTATTCTACATCAATCCCAATCCTCATAAGACCCCGTCCTGCCAACCCGGAACCCCACAGTCCTGCCCACCGTTTTATAAAAGACTGCTCCGAAGGGGGCCCTTTTCAAATCCCGGTCCTACCCACCTCACGCAAACCTAACAAACCTTTCTGTAAAAGCCAACGGAGGTTAAGGAAAATTACCTGTGCATTAACAACTGACTCCCCCCACTACCAAAAGGTTCAAGGCTACTACCTAAATATTAGATCTATCAGGAATAAATCGCAGTTGGTTAAAGACTGGCTTGAGGAGACCAACCCAGATTTTGTTTTCTTAAATGAAACATGGTTGATCCCCGATAATAACATCATTATACGTAAGTGCCTTCCACCTGGGTTCAAAATCATCTCTCAGCCCAGAAGCAAGGGAAGAGGGGAAGGATTAGCCCTCACTGTTAGAGACTCATTTGAACCCACCACCTTAGCTTCAAACTCCTCAACGGATCTCGAAATCCTCTCCTGTAAACTCTGGTCAGACTAATTAGAAGATGGCTTAATTATCACGCTTTCTACATTCCCCCCAGGAAATGGTCCACTGCTAAGGACACCTTCTTTGAATTCCTCCTTACTAACTCAATTGCAGGTCCCTACAACCTACTGACAGGTGATCTGAACATCCACCTTGAACAGGCAGAGCAGAGCGACCAAAAAACTACTAACCTTCATTACTTCCCTAGACTTCCTTATGCCACCCCCAGAAAGGACCCACCAAAAAAGGACACCAACTAGACCTAGTAACCTTTTCTTCCAAAGAACTAGCCCATCCTAAAATACTCTGGCACCAACCCACCTGGACTGATTTTTATGATCGGACCACCGATTATGCAACTTCCAACTAAGCTGGCAAGCCAGTCATTCCCCAACCAAGCCCAAGGAGGCAAAAAGCAATAGGAAAATGATAGCCACCAGAGGCTTGATAAATCCAGTGGAATTCTGGTCACACTATGATATTACTTCTACCTCTGACTCCGATTCTCTCTCAGTAGACACCTGGACCAATATGAGGCTCCTCCCTAGGTTACTGATGAGTCAAATAATTAATTCCCATATAAGCCATCTCCTTCCTAGGCTGATTCAGCATTGAGACTTGGCATTCTGCATTGACACTACAGTTACACTTTCTGGAGTAAATCAAAATTGAAAAATCCATTTTGGTTTTTGGCTGGTTAGCAGTCTGAGGTTTACTTTAGAACTCCATGTTGGCAAGTCAAACGTTATACTTCCAATGGAAGCAAGTCAAATACTGGGATTATTTTCTCTTCTAGTAGAAATGCTTCCTGTGTTAATGACTCTGTTACCTCCTAAAAGAAGAGGTTGTTTTGAAAACTGGAGTGAAGAAGGCCTGAAGCTTAGTTTATTATTTATATTCTGCTTTCATTCAAAGTGGATTATAGTACAACATACATAATTAAAACACAGTCCTAGTCTTTGATGGCTCTACAATGTTGGATCACCTGAGCTCCGTACTACATAAGCTTCTGAAAAACCTTCAGGACAGAATGAGTTGAAAAATTACTAAACTCATTCTTATGACCTAGCAATAGGCTTTGGCACCATAGGAAATTAGGCATTTTTTGGCTGCTTCTTACTTCCACTGGTCAGTTTCACACTAAGGTGCAGCCTGAATACCATTTTAGTAAAGCTGGATTTATTCTTTTGTGTAAGATAAGTTTCAAACCTCTCTCTGCAGGATTTGATGCTAAGAGTGGATAGCATAATTGGTTTTAAGAAAGGTTTGGACAAGTTCCTTGAGGAAAAGTCCATAGTCTTTTACTGAGAAAGACATGGGGGAAAGCCACTGCTTGCCCTGGATCAGTAGCATGGAATATTGCTACTCCTTGGGTTTTGGCCAGGTACTTGTGACCTGCATTGGCCAGCGTGAGAATGGGATACTTGGCTTGATGGACCATTGGTCTGACCCAGTAAGGCTATTTTTATGTTCTTGTGTTTTTGGTGACATCCTTGCACAGATGTAGCGCATGGTGGCAATATGAAGGTACGTGACCACAACCTGGCCTCTTTTTGAATCCACTGGTCATCCTCTCAGCTATGATGAAAGAAAAGCATCAACACAAAATCAAGATAAGAAAAACAGCCAAGAGAATAAAAAGGGAGGTGGCTTAGTCTCAAAGGTCCACAAGAAGGCTTTGGGGGAGGGGGGGGTGCTACGTCATGTCTAAGAAATGAAAACATGAGAGAAACTAGAATGATAAAGAAAAAACAAAGGCACACTTGAAAAAGTGGAAACACAAAGAAAAGCTCAGTAGGCTAAATCAGGCATGTAGCTGAATGGGAGCAAGAAAGCTCTGGAAGTTAAGGCCATGATCAGCACCGTGAAGATGACACCCACCCAGTTTTGCAACTGATGACCTGCTTGTCCTTAGAGAGTCTTACATCCAACAGTTTTATTACAAATTCAAAACGCCTTCTCTGACACTTGAATTTTATTCTTTATATTTCTTAATGACAGAGACTTTGGATATAGGACACAAATATAACTTCTATATTTTTGTTGTTGTTGTTTTCCTACAATATTTTGTAGTTTCACTATTTTTACATTTTATCTTCTTCTCTTATATTATCTCCTCTATTTTATTATGTTTATTACCATTGTAAAACACACTGATATTTCCCTTGAAACGCAGTATATCAAGAATAAATAAAACTTGAACTTGAGACTGCAGAAGGATAAAGGGTCAGGATTTCTGTAGGTACAATGAAAGCAGTTTACATATACTATATGCAGGTACTTTTTCTATCCCTGGTCAGCTCACAATCTAAATGATGACTCATTAATTTGTTTAGGACCAATAAGATATAACTGGAGTGAACCTTTCCCCTCGCCCCAACAAAACAAAGTGTTGTTCTGCAATTGTGTTCATATGTGGTGCTTAACCACCATCTTTGTAAACCGTATAGTTAATATACGGTATATACATTTTTAAATAAATAAATGCTGAAAGAACTTTTAATACCCAAATTTTACCTGTAGAGCGTACTGGAAGATTCTGAACCTTGATGCCAAAACTTTTGCGGGGCTCATCTGTCTCCAGAGAAGGAGGTGGTTGGGAAGGCGGTGCTGGGACTGCTGTGGATGGTACAGACCGGGCTGGAGATTCATCACTTGAACTACTGCTTGAATCACTGCTGCATAAAAAAGGAAGGTAGGAAACTTACATAGTGTTAAGATGAACAAAAAGATCAGAAGTTGTATTATACAAAAAATGTAAATATTCTCAGATTCTATCAAGTGCATGAGCTTTACTTGCACAAGCAGCTGGTGAGCCCTCTGACCTCAACAAAACTGCTGAAAAAGCATACATTGTTCCAAAACAGGGTATTTATTAGAACCTTCCCTGGGAACTTGATGTGGGACACCCTATCCGTGACAGACAATGGTCAACTTTCTGGTCTAAAAGTATTAGAACCATTTCCTCTGCAAATTCGATACAATCAATGTTCCTCTTCCATCATAGGACGACTTGGACACCCCAAAAGCTTCATACAGCTGGTCTACTCCCCACTAATAAATGTTGAAATTGTAAGATCCTCCCTGGCACCTTCCTTCATATGATTTTCGAATGTCCGTCGCTGCAGCACTTTTGGTTAGGCGTCTGGTCTATTTTTGGTTCGATTTTTCATCTTAACTTGGATCTTTCTCCTTCGATTATCTTACTCAAATCAGAAGCACCGACAGTTAATATCCCTCTTCTTCAACATTCGCTATTTGATACACTTTTTATCATAGCTTTACAACTTATACTTTCTAACTGGAAATCATTTGACACTCTCTCAGTTCATTTTTGGTTTCAATCAGTACTCCTCCAGCACAAACATGAAATGTTGATTTCTACTCTATCTACCAAAATTCTTACCAAATGGGCAGTGTTTGTACTTGAACTCTCTGTAATTTATCACTCTCACTGCATCTCTTATCTCCTTCTTTCTTTCTTACTTACTTGTTGCTTATTCCTATCTTTTTCTTCTTCTTCCTTCCTTTTCTTTTCTTTTTTCCAGGCCTCTGAGGATCTAAACTAACTAAACTAAACTAAATCTTGGGTTTGTATATCGCATCATCTCTACATTCGCAAAGCTCGACACGGTTAACAAGGGTTAGGGTAGAAAGGAACTCCAGTGAAAGGAAAAGACAAAATGAAGAGAAAATTTAGGACAGAGTAACCAGAGAGAGGAAGAGTTACATTTTTGAAAATAACCAGGTTTTCAGATGTTTTCGGAAGATTTGGAGGGAGCTCAGATTCCTAAGAGGGGAGGTAAGATGTTCCAGAGCTCAGTGATTCTGAAAGGGAGGGAGGAACCTACTTTTCCTATAAGGGAAATGCCTTTTCGAGAGGGAAAGGAAAGTTTCAGTTTTTGGGTAGATCTGTAAGGGAATTTTTTAAGTACCTTCTTACTTCTCATTTATAATCTTAATGTATATTTTCTTCAAACCGCTTAGAACCTAACGGATGTAGCGGTATATAAGAAATAAATTACATTACATTACATCACATCTGGTGGAACTGGGGTTAGAGGAATTCCAAGAAAGAGGAATAAAGGGGGGAGAATGCCGTGTAGGATCTTGAAAGTAAGGCAGGCACATTTGAAGTGGACTCTGGAGATTATCGGGAGCCAGTGGAGCTTGGACAAAAGTGGTGAGACGTGGTCGAATTTGCTTTTTGCAAAGATAAGCTTAGCAGCGGCATTTTGAATCCGCTGGAGTCTTTGAAGGTTTTTCTTTGTTAGGCTTAGGTAGATAGAGTTGCAATAGTCCAGTCTGGAAAAGATGGTGGATTGGACAAGGACGGCAAAGTGTTTTTGATGGAAACAGGTTCTCACTTTCCTTAGCATGTGAAGGCTGAAGAAACATTTTTTTATTAGGGAGTTGAGGTGAACGTTGAAGGAAAGTGTAGAGTCAATGATGACTCCCAGAATTTTACTTGAGTATTCAAGATGCAGGGTGGGGCCAGAGGACAGTGGGATGGAGGTGGGCAGTTGGTCCAATTTTGGGCCGAGCCAGAGAAGTTTTGTTTTGGATTCGTTCAGTTTCATCTGCACAGTGTGGGACCAGGATTGAAGGTTCAATATACATGAGGATATGTTCGCAGAGAGGTTGGTGAGGTTCCGGTCAGTCTCGAGGAAACAAAGATGTCATCTGCGTAAGTGTAAAGTGTTTCAAGTGGGAAGAGATGGAGGAGTTTAAGGGAGGACATGTAAATGTTGAAGAGGATAGGAGAGAGAGGTGAGCCTTGTGGGACTCCACATATCGGGTTCCAGGGGGAGGAAGAAGTGCCCTTCATGTTGACTGTGTAGGAGCGGGAGCGTAAGAACTTCGAGAACCAGTCAAGGACTGTGGAGTTAATACCTATCTTGGTGAGTTGGTAAATTAGGATATCATGATGGACGACATCAAAAGCTGCAGAGAGGTCGAATTGAAGAAGGACGGCGAACTTGTTGCGAGAATGGAGATGTTGAACTTTTGAGATTAAGGAGGTCAGAAGGGATTCGGTGCTGAAGTTGGGACGGAAGCCGTATTGGTAGGGTAGAAGAATGGTGAATTTTTCAAGGTAGGAAGATAGTTGAGTGGATATGATGGATTCTAGCATCTTGGTAAGGAGAGGAATGTTTGCTATTGGATGGTAGCTGGATGGTGTGGAGGGGTCTAGATCAGGTTTTTTCAGTAGTGGGGTTAAGGAGATATGGCCCATTTCTGGGGAGAATAGACCCGAATGAAGGGCGGAATTTATGAGAATGGTAAGAGATGAGATGGCCTGAGGGGGAGTGTTCTTGTATAGGTAGGCGGGGAATGGATCCAAGGTATAGTTACAGGAATGGCAGGATGACTTCTTTCGTCCTGGTTGTAATACCCTTCTTGATTATACCTAGCATTCTATTCGCTCTCTTAGCAGCCGCTGCGCACTGTGCCGTCGGCTTCATTGTCATGTCCACCATTACCCCCAAGTCCCTTTCTTGGGTACTCTCATTCAATAACATCCCTCCCATCGTGTAATTGAACCTCGGGTTTCTGTTTCCTACATGCAATACTTTACACTTCTCAACGTTGAACTTCATCTGCCATCTCGTCGCCCATTCCTCTAGTTTATCCAAGTCCCTTTGCAATAACTCGCAGTCCTCCTTTGTCCGAGCTCCATTAAATAGTTTAGTGTCATCTGCAAATTTTATTATCTCACACTTCGTCCCCGTTTCTAGATCATTTATGAATATATTAAATAGCATCGGCCCGAGCATTTACTGAAACCGCTAGTGCTCACCTCTTGCGAGGAAGAAGCGTTAAATAGCCAATTGGTTAGAGAGGTATGACAAGCAGGCCCTTGATACCCTGAAAAGGGAAGACAAAGTTGAACAAAAGACGTGATGATGCCACGTAAATAGAAATCTGAATAATGTTCTATGCACCAGAAGTCAAAGAGAAAAAACTT